>NC_132927.1:60282343-60599129 GCF_047675955.1 Chlorocebus sabaeus
CTACGTTAACAAGCATATACTTTCAGTAATTATTTTCTTTTTCACAGCTTATGAATTTGAAAACATTACTATTATAAAATTTAAAAAATAGTAAAACCACACCAATACACTAAGAATTATATCACCAATCTTAAGCTTAAAACAACTTAGGTAAAATTGAAAATCATATAATCTCACTAATATGCTAAAAATATATATGAATATGTAATTATAATTTCAAAATTCCATACAAACTACATCAATATGTTGCATTTACAACCACCGTTATTGAGTGGAAGGATAGCCGATGCAAACTTTTTTAAAAAACTTATTGGTTTGGTTTTTTTTTTTGGTCAACTTTTATTTTAGAAATAGCAGATATATGTACAGGTTTGTTACAAAAGTATATTGCATAATGCTGAGGTTTGGGGTGTGATTGAACCTGTCACCCAGGTAGTGAGCATAGGACCCAGTTGATAGTTTTTCAGCACTACCCTCTCCCTCTTCCACATCTAGTGGTTCCCAGTGTCCATTCTCTTCCCATCTTTTTGTCCATGTGGACTGAATGTTTAACTCTCACTTGTGAGTGACAACATGCAATATTTGGTTTTCTGTTTCTCCATTAGTTCACTTAGAATCATGGTTTCCAGCTGCACCCATGTTGTTGCAAAGGACATTATTTTATTATGGCTGCATAATATTCCATGGTGTATATGTACCACATTTTATTTATCTAATCCACTGTTAATGGGCACTTCAGTTGATTCAGTGTTTTTGCTATTGTGAATAGCACTGTGGTCAGCATATGGGTACATGTGTCCTTTGGTAGAATGACTAATGATCCTTTGGATATATGCCCAGTAGTGGGATTTCTGGGTTGAATAGTAGACCAGCTATTAGTTATTTAGGAAATTTCAATGTCCCCTTTTCTCCAGCCTTGCCAACATGCTACTTTTTAGCTTTTTAACAAAAGTAATTCTGACCGATGTGAGACGGTATCCCATTATGGTTCTGATTTGAATTTCTCTGATGATTAATGATGATAAGCATATTAGACAATTAGCAACCAAAGTATTCAATAAATATGTATGAGTCCTTAGTAATATAAATTAATTAATAAATAAGGAGAAAAGATAAATATTTTTACAATGTAATTCCAAATAATATGTGTAGATACTTCTCCTACATAAAAGGTGGGGCTTAATCCTTCTCAGCAAAAGTGTGCTAGATGTAGCAATGTAACAGTGTCAATTCATTTGTTTTGATAAATAAACCGTAGTAATCCAAAGGATTAAAAATGAGTAAAACTGGGTAAGGAGTATTTAAAAACTCTGTTTACTATCTTTGTAAATTTTTTAGTCTAAAATTATCAAAATAAACATTTTAAGAAATCCAGATAATGACTATAATGGTTATGTGTCAAACTGACTACGCCATAGGATGCCTAGACAGCTGGTTGAACATTATTCCTGGGTGTTTCTATGAGATGTGTCTCATAGAAGAGAGTACCATTTTATTAGGTGAACTGAGTAAAGCCTACAACCTTTGCCAACATGACTAGGCATCATTTAATACATTAAGGGCCATTCCAAAACAAAAAGGCATGATAATGCTGAATTCACTATCAGAATGACTGAGCTGGAACATTAATCTTCTGCTCTTGGCACTCCTGGTTCACAGGCCTTCAAACCTAGACTGAAATCTGTTGCTTTCCTAGGTCTTCAGGTTGTAGATGGCAGTTAATGAGACTGCTCTTCCTCCATACTTTTTGTGAGTAAACATCTTTATATATCTCTCCCATTGTTCTGTTTCTCTGAGAACTTAGTATAATTAAATAATACAATGTCTACAATAAAATGTAAAGAAAAGATGTAGATAAATTTATTTTTTATTTTTTAATTGATATTACATAATATTTAGATATTAGGGATATCATAGAATGTGAATTAAGTCAGGATATTTGGACTATCCATCACATCATGTATTTGTCATTTATATGTGTTAGGAATATTTTAAGTCCTCTTTTCTAACTATTTTGAAATATAAAATACATTGTTGTTAATTATAGTCAGCCTACTCTACTATCAAACATTAGAAGTTATTTTTCTGTCTAACTCTATATTTGCACCCATTAACAAATCTCTTTTCACTCTCCACACACTAACCTTTGCTATCATTCTAATCTCTAGCTACATGAGATCCACTTTTTCAGTTCTCACATGTAAGTGAGAAATGTAATATTTGTCTTCATGTGCTTACCTAATTCCACTTAATATAATAACCTTCACTTCAACCCATGTTGCTGTAAATGAGAGGATTTAATTCTTTTTAATGGCTGAATAGTATTCCATTATGTATATATACTTTATCCATTCATCCATTGATAAACACATAGATTGATTCCCTATTTTGGCTATTGTGAATAGCATTTGCAGTAAACATGAGGATGCAGATATCTTTTTGATATACTGATTGCCTTTCCTTTGGATAAATACCCAGTAGTGGAATTGCTGGGTCATATTGTAGTTTAATTTTTAGTTTTGAAGAAATCTTCAAACCGTTTTCCATAATGGCTGTACAAAGTTATGTTTCCGGCAATAGTAAATATCACCTGCATGTGATTATTTTTCATCTTTTTAATAATAGCCATCGTAACTGAGGTAAGATATTATCTGAATGTGGTTTTAATCTGCATTTCCATGATGATTATTGACGTCAAGGATTTTTTTCATGTACTTGTTAGCCATTTGTATGTCTTCTTTTGAGAAATGTCTATTGATGTCCTTTGCCCGTTATTTAAAATGGCATTTTTTTTTTCCCGTTGAATTCTTTGAGTTCTGTAACTTGCAAATATATTATTCCATTCAACAGACTGTCTCTTCACTCTATTGATTATCCCCTTTGTGGTACAGAAGGTCTTAAATATACTCCCTTTTTGTCAGCTTTTAGTTTTGTTGTCTGTGCTTTTGAAGTCTTAGTAATAAAATCTTTTAAATATCCCAAAGTGTTTTCCCTATGTTTTCTTCTAGTAGTTTTATAGTTTGACATCTTATGTTTTGTTATTTAACGCATTTTGCATTGATTTTTGTATACGGTGAGAGAGAGGGATCTAGTTTCATTCTTCTTCATATGGAGAGCTGGTTTTCCCAGTACTATTTATGAATGAGTGTCTTTTCTCCAACTCATGCCCTTGGTACCTTTGTAAAAATCAGTTGGCTATGAACACATGGATTTATTTCTGGATTATCTATTGTCTCATTTGTGTGTGTGTCTGTGTTTATTCCAGTACCATGCTGTTTTGTTTATTATAAACTCAATGTATTTTGAAGTCAGATAATGATTCCTCCAGCTTTGTTTGTTTTGCTCAGTATGGCTTTTCTTGGGATACCTGTGCTTTTTTTTTTTTTCTTTGCTTCCATATAAATTTTATGACTTTTTTTTCCAGCAATAAACTGGATCAAGCAGAAGAAATAATTTCAGAATTTGTAGATGAGTCTTTTGGAATAACCTAGTCAGACAAAAAGAGAAGAAAAAAAGAATTAACAAAGTCTATGTGACATATTGGACACTAAAAAGCTACCAAATATCAACATATTTGTATTTTGATAGGGATTGCGTTGAATCTGTAGATTACTTTAGGTAGTGTGGTTAATTTTACCGTATTATTTCATGTGATGCATAGCATGAAATGTTTTTGATTTGTTTGTACCATTCTTGTTTTTTTCATTAGTGTTTTGTAGTTTTCCTTCTAGAGATCTTTCAATTCCTTGGTTCAGTTTATTTCTAGGTATTTTTTTGTTGCCATTGTAAATGAGATTGAATTCTTAATTTTTTTGTATATTTTGTTATTGTTGAAAAGAGCTGCCACTGACTTTTGTATGTTAATTTAATATCCTACAGCTTTGTTGAATTCTCTTATCAGATATAAGAAGTTTTGTTGTTTTTTTTTTTTTTGAAACGGAGTCTCACTCTGTCACCCAGGCCGGAGTGCAGTGGCCGGATCTCAGCTCACTGCAAGCTCCACCTCCTGGGTTTATGCCATTCTCCTGCCTCAGCCTCCCGAGTAGCTGGGACTACAGGCGCCCCGCCACCTTGCCCGGCTAGTTTTTTTGTATTTTTTTAGTAGAGATGGAGTTTCACCATGTTAGCCAGGATGGTCTCGATCTCCTGACCTCGTGATCTGCCCGTCTTGGCCTCCCAAAGTGCTGGGATTACAGGCTTGAGCCACTGTGCCCGGCCCAGATATAAGAAGTTTTTTTAGTGAAGTCTTTAAGTTTTTCTAAGAGCATGTTGTCTGCAAAGAGGTACAATTTGACTTTCTTTATTCCAATTTATATGCTTCTTATTTCTTTCTCTTGCCTGATTGCTCTGCTTAGGATTTTCAGTATTATACTGAATAGAAGTGATAAAAGTGTAGACTCTTGTCTTGTTTCAGTTCTTAGAGGAAAATATTTCAGCTTTGCTCCACTAAATATGATGTAAGCTGTAAGTTTATTATATATGGCTTTTACTGTTTTGAGGTATGTGTTAATTTCATGCCTAGTTTTTGAAAGGTCTTATAATGAAAAGATGTTGAATTTTATGACATGCTTTTTCTGCATGTTTTAATCCTAAGACATTCCAAAGAATGAAGATAATATTTTCTTTCATTTCATTTATGTGTATTGCACATTTTTATTAAGGTATGCTAGACTATTCTTGCATTTCCTAGGATAAATCCCACTGATCATGATATATTATCTTTTAATGTACTGTTGGATTAAGTTTGCTAGTGTTTTGTTGATTTTCACATCTATTTTCATAAGGAGTATTGGCCTGTAGTTTCCTTTTTTAACCTGTTTGGTATCAGATTAATGCTGGCCTTGCGGAATGTTAGAAAGAATTTTCTCCTCTTAAATTTTCGGAATGGTTTAACGAGAATTGGTGTTAGTTCTTCTTTATAAGTTTGGTAGAATCTGGCAATGAAACCATCTGCTTTTGGGCTTTTCTTTGTTGGGAGACACCTGATTCAATCTTGTTACTCATCACTGGTCTGTTCAGGTTTTCTATTTTTTTCCTGATTCAGCCATGGTAGGTTCTAGGTGTCTAGGGGCTTATCCATTTCTACTAGGTTTTCCAGTTTGTTAGCATATAGTTGTTCATAATAGTATCTGAAGATCTTTTGGATTTCTATATAGTCACTTGTAATATCTCTTTTTCTGTTTCTGATTCTGTTTATTTGGGTCTTCGCTCTGTTTTTCTTGATTGCTCTAGTTAATGGTTTATCTATTTTGTTTCTTTTTTTTTTTTTTTTTGAGATGGAGCCTCGCACTCTCACGCAGGCTGGAGTGCAGTGGCATGATCTCAGCTCACTGCAAGCTCCGCCTCCCGGGTTCACGCCATTCTCCTGCCTCAGCCTCCCGAGTAGCTGGGACTACAGGCGCCTGCCACCACGCCTGGCTAATTTTTTGTACTTTTTAGTAGAGACGGGGTTTTACCGTGTTCGCCAGGATGGTCTCAATCTCATGACCTTGTGATCCGCCCACCTCAGCCTCCCAAAGTGCTGGGATTACAGGCATGAGCCACTGCGCCCGGCCTTGTTCCTCATTTTTAAAAAACTACTTTTTATTTTGTTGACGCTTTGTATCTTTTAAATTCTCTTATTTATTGATTTATTTCTGCTCTAATTTTTAAAATTTCTTTTCTTCTAATTTTGGTTTTGGTATGTTCTTGATTTTCTAGTTATTTGAGGTGAACAGATTGTTTACTTGAAGTCTTTCTACCTTTTCGATGCAAGTGTTTATTGCTATAAATTTCCCTCTAGGTACTATTTTTGCTTTATCTTACAGGTTATTTAATCTATTGTATTTCCATTTTCATTTGTTTACATTTGTTTATCTCTTCTTAATTTCTTCATTGTCTCAGTGGTTTTTCAGGAGCATTTTGCTTAATTTCCATATACCTGTACAGTTTCCAAACTTCCTATTGTTATTAATTTCTAGTTTTATTTCATTGTGGTCTGAATTGGTACATAATTTTTTAAAATTTGTTTAGAATTCTTTTGTGGTCTAACATATCGTCTATTCTGGAGAATGTTTCATGTACTGATGAGAAGAATGTATATTCTACAGCTATTGGATAAATAGTACTGTCTATGACGAGTCAATTTGGTCTAAAGTGAAGTTTAAATCTAATATTTCCTTCTTAAGTTTCTATTTTGTGGATCTGTCTTATGTTTAGAGTTGACTTTTGAAGTTTTCAAATATTATTGTATTGAAGTCTATTTCTTCTTTTTATATCCAATAATGTTTTATGCATCTGATTGCTCTGGTGTGGGGTATATATACATATTGAGAATTGTTATATTTTCTTGCTGAATTGATCCCTTTGTCATTATATAATGACCTTCTTTGTTTCATTTTACTGTTTTTGACTTTAAAGTATATTTTATCTGATATCAGTGTAACTAGTTCTGCTCAGATTTGATTTCCATTTGCATAGAATATATTTTACCATCTCTTCAGTTTCAGTCTATATGTATATTCATAGGCAAAGCGAGTTTTTTGTAGGCAGCATACAGTTTTTCACTTTTTAAACTCCATTTAGCTAGTCTGTACATTTTAAGTTGGAAATTTAATCTGTTTCCATTCAAGGTTATTATTGATACGTGAAGATTTATTCTTATCAATTTGCTAATTGTTTTCTGGTCATTCTGTATATAATTTCTTTTCCTTTCTCTCTTTTTTCTTATTATTGTAACTTGGTGGTTTTGTGTAGTGGTACTCTTTGAGTTTTTTATGTCGCTCATTTGTGTGTTTGCTCTGTCAGTGAGTTTTATGATTTTACGTGTTAAGCATTTCTTGTAGGGCCTGTCTAATGGTGATGAATTCTCTCAGTTTTTGCTTGTCTGGGAAAGATTTTATTTTATTTTTTTCTCATTTATGAAGTGTAGCTTTGCTGAATATAGTATTCTTGCTTGCTAGTTGCTTTCTTTCAGCACTTAAATATATCATCCCATTTTCTCCTGGCCTGTAAAGTTTCTCCTGAGAAATTCATTGTTAATATGGTGAGAGTTCTCCTATATGTGCTATGTGCTTTTCTCTTGCTGTTTTTAGAAATCTTTCTTTGTCTTTGACTTTTGATACTTTCACTATAATGTGCTATGGAGAAGACTTTTTTGAGTTGTATCCATTTGGGACCTATGAGCTTCCTACATCTGGACGTCTAAAGCTCTTGTTACACTTGGACATTTTTCAGCTATTACCTTGTTAAATAGGTTTTCTATGGCTTTAGGCTTTTCTTAAACTTCTTAAAAACTCAAAATTTGAATATTTGGTGGCTTTTGGCATTCCATGGGTTATATAATCTTTGTTCATTCTTTTCTTTTTTGTCTGACTGGGTTATTCCAAAAGACACATCTTCAAATTCTGAAATTCTTTTTTCTGCTTGATCCAGTTTATTGTTGAAGCTCTCAAATGAGATTTGTTGTACTTCATCCATTAAAATATTCAGCGACAGGATTTTCATTTGCTTTTTTGTGTCTTATTTATTTCTTTAGTTAATTCCTCATTTATGTCTTGATTTTTTTCTGATTTCCTTGTATTGTTTATTTTTCTTCTCTTGTATCACACCATGTACTTTATTATTATTATTTTGAGTTATTTTTCTGGGATTTTATAAAATCATTTTTGATTGAAATATTAATTAAAATATTTTGCTGAGGAATTGCTACATTTTTGTAGGTGTCATATTGCCTTGTTTTTTTATATTTCTCATATCCTTACATTTATATCTGTCCATCTGATGTAACAGTCACTTCTAATTTTTTTGACCTTAATAGGGAAATATTTTTTCCTAAATATATATTTATGGTGTTGGTTGAATAAGGCATTTTGGCCTCGATTCTGGGTAAATGTAGTAGTAGTTTTTAGATGATTTTTTTTAGCTGTAAGTACAATCCGTGGTGTCTGTGACTTCTCTGTTGTCTTAGGCTACAGTTGATAGTAGAGGCTGTGGTGAGGTTTTTCTCGGGAGAGGGATGCCAGGTGGGCCAGATCTAGGCACCAGTGGTGGAACCAATAAGCTAACCAGGCTTGTTATTGGGCCTCCAGGTAATATACATGAGCATTGATCGGTGTGAGTGGGTCTAAGCAGGCCAATTCGCGCCTCCAGAGAGTTTTCTCTAGTACCAAAAGTGGCAGCAGTGGGTTAGATGCGGGAGCGGGTGGGACCTCATGCCCTTTGATGGCATGCATGGTCATAGTAGTAGTGGGACAACTCTCAGGTCCCCGGATGGAAAGCAGCTGTGTTAGCAGTAGCTGTGGTGGGGTGGGTGAGCCAGTCCTCAGTTCAGATTATTGACTATAATCTGGGCCATAAAACAAGTGAAATACAAAGGAAGCAAACAATAATTAGAAGTGGTGGTAGCCAGCTCCACCATAAAGGAACTTACAGGGCGTTGTTAAGTGGAAAAACGATACAATCCTAAGGAGATGGTTTGAATTGTAACACTGAATCTCCTAGCAAACATCTTGCTTACTGAAAATCTGTTTTATTTTAGCCTTGTTAATCATATTTATTAAAAATAAAAGTGTAAAAATCCTGTTTTTCTTACCACAGCTATTTAAAACCATTGTTACAAAGACAAAAACCCCAGGGAGACTGTAGCAGGATGAGTCACAGATAAAATCCCTCAGACACCTGGTTGAGGAAGGATTTGAATTTATTCGGCTGGGAGCTTCGGCAGAGTTGTGTCTCAAGAACCAAGCTCCATGAATACAGAGTTCCTGGCCCTTTTAAGGGCTTACAAGTCTAAGGGGTTCCATGTGAAAGGGTTGTGATAGATTGAGAGCATATGTGG
The DNA here is from genome assembly GCF_047675955.1 of Chlorocebus sabaeus. Lineage (NCBI taxonomy): Eukaryota > Metazoa > Chordata > Mammalia > Primates > Cercopithecidae > Chlorocebus > Chlorocebus sabaeus. Next base: position 60,291,162 of record NC_132927.1, read on the forward strand.
TTAGAGTTGGGGGGGTCAATCTCTTCACCTCAGGCCTAATCATCAGTGTCACCAGCTTGTCTTGCCACTGACTTCATTCCTGTTGTTTTTCAACTCCTATTTCCTCCTTCTCTTCAGAGACAGGAGACAGTAAGAGAAATGACCTCTCTCCTCCTTTCCCCCCTTTGAGAATATCACTCACTAGTGGGAGTTCTCACTCTCATCTTCACTACCCAGGTCTTCCTGCAAGAAACTCTAATTTGGGTAAGTGCCTGTGGATCTCCCTTTAGATTAAAATATTTACTTAGGGATCCAGTACAGTTCCATCAATTCCTAGAGTTACATACTCTTCTGTTTTCCAGCGGGTAATCAAGTAGTTCTAATGGGTTATAGCACACATCAGGCTGGTCACTTCCTGGGCTGCATACCTTGTACCAGGTGGCATTATATAAACAAGTCCCTTTTAAACAGAAAGAGGAAGGTCAGTTGAAGTCCTTACTGCACAAGTCCAAAATTTAAGGAAAAGGAGTCCCGCGATGAGTTTCCTCATGCTTCATCTATGCACGGACCAGTCAGCTTCCGGGTGTGACTGGAGCAGGGCTTGTCATCTTCAAAGTCACTTTGCGGGGATTGTTCAGGCTTGGTTTTTCCTCCCAGGTCTCAGGTGCTGCAGTTTTTATGTGGCTGTGGTGGATCCAGGCTGGGATTCCCTCTACCTTTATGGCTGTGGAAGTGGTCAAGATGACGGTCTGGGCTCCTTTCGACCATGGCCGCAAAGGGGCTAAGTTCCAATCCTTGATCCATACCCGATCACCTGGGAAGAAAGGGTGAACTTGAGAGAATAAACTGACAGGGCACCTCTCAATTATCCAGTCTGAAATTTTTGTATAATTTTCCCTAAAACCTGTAGCTGTCACTATAACTCAATTTCACCTAGCTCTTGAAGAGTGCCTGGGAGTTCCCATATATGCTAGGGGGCCTATGATATCATATTTCATAAGGAGAATATCCTGTTCTTTTGGAAGGGGTACATCTAATCTTAAACAATACCATAGGGAGAGCTTGTACCCACTTTTATTCTGTTTCTTGACACTTTCCCTAAACTGTTTTTGATAGTCCAATTCATCCACTCCATTTTTGCGGAACTCTGTGGTCGGTAAGCAGTATGTAGTTTCCATGTGATCTACAATACCTTTGCTGTCTTCTGTACCAAGTCAGCCACAAATGCTGGCCCGTCGTCAGAGCTGATTCATAAAGGCAGTTCAAACCTAGGGATAAGATCTCGGAGAAGCACACAGGTTACTTCACGAGCTTTCTCAGTTCATGTTGGATAGGCCTCCACCCACCCAGAGTATGTACATACTACAACTAGCAAATACTTGTTACCTCTACATTTGGGCATCTCGGTGAAGTCTACTTGGAGATCTTCAAAGGGGGCTCCTCCATAAGCTTGTATGCCAGGCGGGATGGTTGGACCTTGCCCAGCACTGCACTACTGATGGGCGACACACTGCTGTGCCACTGTTCTGGCAAGGGCCAACAGATGTGAGATGTAGAAGTATGGGCCCAACAACTTTTCAAGTGACTCTTGACCTAGGTGGGTGGTCTCATGCATAGCCAGTGTGACTGCGGCTCCTAGCAGTTGTGGCATGGCGATTCTTCCATCTGATAACCAGATCCATCCCTCTTCTATCACCTGCCCTGCCTCTTCCTGGAGAAAGTCTTTCTCTTCTTTAAAATAAGTAAGTACAAGGTCAGGTACCTGAGGTAGCAGGGGGGCTGTAACTGATGCCCGGTAACAGGTGGATGGTGTTTTTTGAGCCTCTGAGTCAGCTCGGGAATTCCCCAAGGCAATTGAGGTGGAAGCTCGCTGGTGTCCTCTGCAGTGCATGACTGCCACCTTTTGGGGTTTCCACACTGCCTCTAATAATTGCAGGATCTCTTGGTGATACTTTGTGTCTTTTCCCCAAGAGTTCAACAGGCCTTTTTCTTTATATAACACCCCATGCACTTGGAGGGTTAAGAAAGCGTGCTGAGAGTCAGCGTAAATGTTTACAGTCTTACCTTCACTTAGCTCTAAGGCCCGAATTAAAGCAATGAGTTCGGCCTTCTGGGCTGAAGTACCCTGGAGCAATGATTTGGCTTCAGTGACAGTGTCCATGGTTACCACTACATATCCCATACACCACTCTCCTTGTGGGTTGATGAAGCTGCTTCCATCCAAGTACAGCTCCTAGTCTACTGATGTCCAAGGATGGTCTCGGAGGCCGGGCCTGCTAGAGTAAACTGTATCCAACACCTCTACACAGTTATGTTCAACTGGACTCTCTGATATTGGGAGTAAGGTGGTGGGGTTCAAGGTGTTGCCAACTTCAATGGTTATGCGGGGATTTTCACAGAGCAAGCTTTGGTACCTAGTTAGTCTAGCATTCGTTAGTCAATGATGTCCTTTGGTATTCATTAAAGTCACCACAGCATAGGGGGTCTTTATGTTCAGGTTTTCCCCAAGAGTTAGCTTATTCACTTCTTGTGCTAGCAGGGCAGTTGTTGCCAAGGCCCTCAAACATGGGGGCCAACCTTTAGAAACTCCGTCTAGCTGTTCGGAGAGGTAGGCTGCTGGTCTTGGCCAGGGCCCCACCATCTGGGTTAAAACTCCAACCGCCATCTTTTCTCTCTCTGACACATACAGTGTAAATGGGTTCATCAGGTCAGGTAGCCCCAGGGCTGAGGCTGACATGAGCCTCTCTTTTAACTCATGGAAAGCTCGTTGCTCTTGAGACTCCCATTTGAAAGACTCTTTGTCACCCTCCTTTGTGACTTCGTACAGAGGTTTGGCCGGTACTGCAAAGTTTGGGATCCATAACCTGCAGAACCCCACAGCTCCTAAGAATTCTCTCACCTGCCTTCTGGTCTTAGGCTCCAGAAGGTTGTAAATGACCTGCTTGCTTTCTCATCCCAGGCTGCACCGCCCCTGTCAGATAGTAAATGCCAGGTAATGCAGCTGCTGTCGGCAGATCTGAGCTTTCTTCTTGGACACCTTATACCCACAGTCCTCTGGATGCCTGAGTCCCTTTGCTGTGTGAAGCAGGATTCTTCCTTGGCTGTCTGTCCCTTTCCTACTAGTACTTCTACTGCATATCCTTTTAACGCAGGTCTAAAACCTGCTGTAACCAAGTGTCTGTGTACAAAAACTGGTCTGGGTATCCTGGCTTACCAGTTACCATGTGCCACACCTTTGAAACGAGGGACTTATCTATGCTTCCTTCTGATGGCCAACCCACCTCTAATGTCTGTTAATCACCTTGCTTCCTGGTAAGGCCAATTATTGAGGCTCTAGAGAGTTTTCTCTAGTACCAAAAGTGGCAGCAGCGGGCTAGGTGCATGGGTGGGTGGGTCCTCATGCCCTTTGACAGCATGCATGGCCATAGTAGTAGTGGGACAACTGATTGCCACCAGTTGCTCATGTCCCTCTTTAACACAGATGACAGGAGGAGAGTGCTCCAAGCAGCAACTAAGTGGCTGGAAAAACATGTTCCAGCTGATTTCCAAAACCCCCAAGAGTATGTGAGGATCCAATTACCAGGAACAGACCCCCGGTGGGAGGTGGGATCCAAATGAAAGACAGGGTATGCAATGGCTAAACCGGTACAGGGAAACCCTTCTGGAAGGGTTAAAGAAGCGACCTCATACAAAGTTCTAAGTTTTCCTGGTGTCATAGTAACTCCGTAGTCTCCACTAAATCCTTCCTTAAAATTTTCAACGTAGTTCCTAGCGGAGTGGGCTTAATTTGTGTTCCACCTGTCTTCCCCCCGAAACAAAACAACACTCACACCACAAGAAGGAATGGGTAAAGGCATCACTCACTCGTCTGGTCAGTCTCAAACTCACTCACTCACTCACTTTCACTTTCCTTTTTGCAAACAAGTAAAGCCAAATCAAAATCAATACTGAGACCAAAGTGCTGATTGCAAACAAGCCAAATCAAAATCAATACCGAGACCAAAGTGCTGATTAGGGCACATCGAGGGTGATCAGGCCCTGCTTCCACTCAAAAGGAGTGGAAAAGTTCCCAGGACCACCATATTCCAGCTCTCCTGACTCCAAGTGCCAGTTCCTTCCGGGTGTTCAGTCACTGTTTTGATCCTCCACGGGGGCCTGCCATGCACCGCTCTGATGAGCGCATTCTCCCAGGGCAAATGCCCACCTGGGAGCGCTCTCAGGATCACCGTCCGGAATCTCCCGCAAGGATACTTCGCAGGGCAGGTGTAAGCTGCCTAAGGGGCTGCCTTGACAGTCTGTTAATCACCTCGCTTCCCGGTAAGGCCAATTATCGGGGCTCCAGAGAGTTTTCTGTAGCACCAAAAGTGGCAGCAGGGGGCTAGGTGTGGGGACAGGTGGGTCCTCATGCCCTTTGACAGCATGCATGGCCATAGTACTAGTGGGACAACTTTCAGGCCCCCAGGTGGAAAGCCATTGTGTTAGCAGTGGCTGTGGTGGGCTGAGTGGGCCAGTCCTCAGTCTAGATTATTGACTATAATCTGGGCCATAAAACAAGTGAAATACAAAGGAAGCAAACAGGAATTAGAAGTGGTGGTAGCCAGCTCCACCGTAAAGGAACTTACCGGGTGTCGTTAAGTGGAAAAAGGATACAATCCTAAAGAGATGGTTTGTATTATAACACCGAATCTCCTAGCAAACATCTTGCTTACTGAAAATCTGTTTTATCTTGGCCTTGTTGATTATATTTATTAAAAATGAAATGAAAGTGTAAAAATCCTATTTTTCTTACCACAGCTATTTAAAACCATTGTTACAAAGACAAAAACCCTAGGGAGAGAAGAATAGGTAAGTAGGCCAAATATGGCTAACACTGAAAATCTGCAAAGGAAGAAAGGAAGGAAGGCAGGGAGGGAGGGAGGGATGGAAAAAAATAAAAAAATAAAAATAAAAATTAATGGTATGTATAAATTGTAACATCATTGATAATACATGGGAGTCCCTGTTTTCTTAAATTATGGCCACCAATGGTGACTTAGTATATTCAGGCTGTTATAGCAAAATATCACAAACTAGGTGGCTTATAAAAAAGAGAAATTTATTTCTCACGTTTCTGGAGGCTGGGAAGTGCAAAATAAGGTACAAACAGATTTGGTGTCTGGTATGGGCGTGTTTCCCTGGTTCATATATACCAAGTTTTTGCTGTCCTTACATGGTGCTAGGGAGCTCTCTGGGGTCTTTTTATAAGGACATTAATCCTAATTATGAGGACTACGCCTGCATAATCTTCTTCCAAAGGCACCAGTTTTGAATATCATCACCTTGAGAATTAGGATTTCAACATATGAGTGTTGTGAAAACATAAACATTCAGATCATAAGTGAATATTACTAATCCTTTTAAATTTATATATTATTTTAAAACAATGTATTAGCTTTAAAATAATTTAATGTGTTTTTATATAATCATAACACTGGGTTACTATAAAACATTTGTAAATTACAGAAAATTATTCATACAGAACATTTGTAGAGCTGCAGAAAAGAATAAATAAGACAAACATTATTAACACACCAAACACCCAAGGATACAGTAAAATATGGACAGTGGTTATTTACCCTTGAAGAAATCATGTATATATATACCCTTGAAGAAATCATGTGTATACACACACACACACACACACACACATATATAATGTATATACACACACACATATATATTTATATAAAAGATGCTGAGTCTTACACATATTTCTAGAGAATGTTTTATTATGACTCTTTAATTAATGTTAAACATTTACCTGTTTTATTAAACATTCTCTCATATTGTGATTTTTAATGGCAGCGTAGTTTTCTACTTTATACCAAGTGTTGTGTTTTGAATGTTTGTGTGCACCTCCCCCATAATTCACATGTTGAAATCCTTACCCTCAAGGTTGTGGAGTTAGAATAAAAGGAAATGATTAGGTTATGAGGGCGGAGCCCCCATAAATGGGATTGGTGCCCTTACAAAAGAGGTCCTAGAACTGTTTCACCCCTTCCATCGTGTGAGGAAATAGTTAAAAGACATTGTCTATGAGAAACAGACCCCCACCAGACACCAAATCTGCTGGTGCCTTGATTTTAGACTGGCAGCCTCTAGAACTGTAGAAACACATTTCAGTTGTTTACAATATTGCTATAAACAATATTGCTATTCAGTTACAATGCTGCTACTCAGTTTGTTGTAGCAGCCCAAATGAGCTAAGACACCATCCTATAATTTAATATTTTATATTAGGATTTATTCTGAAGTTTTGATTCTTCTAAATATAGTAGCAATTAATGCACCTCTCCTACCTAATAATCATTTCTAAATAATCATAACAACATTGAGTAAAACTATGTAATAACACATATTATTATTAAGATAAGTATAAGAAATATTATAATAAAATGATAAATTGTCCCTGTTCTAAAAGGTAATTATATAATGCTGAATGTGTCACAGGTGTTTGATCCAGAGTGACTCCATTTTGAGTGAGGGCTGGGAAAATGAGGCTGAGACTTCTTGGGATGCATTCTCAGAAAGTTAGGCATTCCTAACCTCTGGATGTTTATGGTTAGGGGAATAAATTCATAATGTTTACTAAAACAGAGCCAGACTTGGGAATGTCCAGATATCCCAATATCTAGAGAACAAAGGTATTCCTAATTTTGCTTTAAAGATAATAATGTTGATTCTTGGAAAATATAGTAATTAAGAAAATTATTCGTTTATCACAAACCCTTGTAGCAGAACACATCTGCCCATATATACAAGCATTGTACTTAGGATGGATGCCTTCATCCTCTTACTTTCAGGAACGTCCTACTCTCTCTATGGAGTAGCTATACTTTCACCACTTTACTTCCTTAATAATCCTGCTTTTACTTTCCACTGAGGACTCGCCCTGAATTATGTCTTGTGCAAGATCCAAGAACCTTCTCTTAGGATCTGGATCCGGACACCTGTCCTGTAACATATTTCTGGTGACCCAGAGGGGACTGTAGTGCAGAAATCCTGACCCAACAGCTACCTTTGGGTAAGTGTTGGGGTACTGTAACATATTTCTGGTGAACTATGGAAGGGACAATATTGAAGGACCCCACCCTCTCCCCCAAAAAGAGACTGCAGCACTGATTGGTTGACTTTGGGTAAGTGGTGGGTACCCGGCTAAAGAATAGGATTGGGTTAGAGGCCCAACTTAGGGCAACTTAGGGGAGTTACAGTCTTTCCTAAGATAGAATGGGTAGAGGCCCCTCTTAATAAAAGGCAAGGATGCTTGAACAGCCTTGGGTTAGAGGCCCAACTTAGGAGGGTTAGAGTAATATAACCTACTAAGAAAGAGAATCTTGTTACAACCCAGCTGGGAGACTGGGTCCTATTAAAAACTTGGAGGGAAGGATCCCCAGCAGATCAACTTTCCCCAAAATGGAAGGTACCCCTTTCCTGTAACAAATGTTTATGGCTGTTGTAAGATTTTCACATATATTGTTAGGTTAATTTTGAGGGTTTGTTTCAGTTCGCATTTCCATCTGAACGGTATCTTCCTTAATCTTCAGTATCCATTTTTATTCAGTGCCAAACTTTTGCGAGTTAGCTCTTCATAAACGTTTACTATTGCTTTTTGTCTCCTTTTTCTCCTCTCTCTTTTATTTTTGTGTATATATATATACACACACACACATATATGTGTATATATATGCACACGCACATACACACACGCACAAGGATATAGTCAAAGATATATATACATATACATATATATCCTTATATATACGTATATATATCCCTGACTGTAAATTTCTACTTGCCCATGCTGTATTCAGAGTTGAGCTCAGTCTCTCTGACCCATTACAAGACTCCATTGCAATTAGTCCCTAAACCTCTCACAATAGTCCTGAACAACGTTTTTCTTACCATACTTTAACAATTATCATTAAATAATTCTTCTTTAACAGTTCAAGCACAAGTTATAGTGTTACTGATGACTTCAATCTTAATAAATCAACTATATGTATTGAATAAGGTGTCAATTAAAATAAACACACATGAAACAAAGTTACGTATTGATTGCTTGATGAAAATATGATCAGAGGCTCACAGGAACCTAACCTTCTATTTTCTTTAGAAACAATGTTCAATATATATTCTTATGTGTGTCCATGTGTATGAGTATATAGTTAACCTGCATTCCAGCTGTTTTTGACTATTTGTTTCACTTTTCTTGCTTTTTAACTCATTATTGCTTTTTAATTTATTTAGTTTATTGTTTGATTCAGAGAAAAACTCTTCCGTAAATTTTACCTTTACTTTACATATAAGACACCTTTTCCCGTCTTATGAGCTAATACATATGTGCCCATAGTTTCTTATGGTTGAATGATTTATTTTTTCATTCAACTCTTTAGTGCATCTGGATTTCATTTTTTTAGTGTAAGGTATATAGAGCACTGTTGTTTAAGAAATGTGCTCTGTAATTACAATTTTTCCTTTTGTTTCACATACCAAAGGCAAATAAAACTAATACACTAGAGTCCTGTCATTCATTTTACTTACTTTGAAGGTGTCTCTTTGTTAGTTAAATACATCACGATTGGTAAAATATGGTTTCCAAGCTCTCACTTTGCTGAAATGTTTAGTTTGGGAGTCAACATCAACTTTAAAGCAAACAGGTAAAATATTTTCGTTTTAGTTTATTGTTTATGTGGAAATATTTAAATTGTTATTTGTTTTACTTTGGGTGGAAATATTTAAATTGTTGTTTGTTGTTGTTTGTTTTACTATTTCACAGTACAGCACATTCCAAAGGCATCCTTTGCATTTTATTGAGCAGAGTAAGTCCTCAGCAACTGACTGTAGGCTTTTTGCTTTTTTGATTCTTGGAATGTGACACCAGTCAACTGCCCTAGACATCAAAGTATCCCTGGCAGGCATGGCAGGAATTGACACTGGCTGCATTCCTTGGGTCTAGCTACAGAGCATGGGCAAGAATCATCTCTACTCATATGCTTAGTGCGTGGATCACTGTATCAAAATTCTGAGTTTGTTGGTTTAAGTAAACAACTTAATCTACTTAATCCTGCTTCCCTACTGAGTCTTTCCTTTGAAACACCAAAGACAAAACTAAAAACTACTTGAGAAACTTCTTTGAGACTTGCTGCCTAAGCTCAAAAGCTAAAGGAACAAGGTAGTCTTCTTTCAAATATATATGTCAACCTGCACTTGGCATTCACTATAAACAATTCTGTGTGCCAAGAAACCAGCATCAGGAGAACAGCAAGAACATCAGAATAAATACTTGCAGGACATGAAAGTCTTTCTACAGCACGCAATATTGTCAATATCTATCTAGGATCTTCTGCTCTATAAAGTATTCTTAATTCAGTAAGTTTTACGCTTATGGCATAAAATACAATCCTCTTAGTGTTTACAATTTTTTTTTAACAAGAAGGACAAAAAGGATAAATGTGTCTTATATTTCTAAACTATATTGGACAACAAATTCCAAATCGGAACTGGAGACTTTAGGCATGCACAGAATGAATTTCTAGTACCAAATCTATATTTCTCAGAAAAAAATTCACCAGATGTGTAGACTAGAGTATCAACAACAGATAGTTTAACAAGATAGCTAATAGAGTATTGATACGGCTCCTGGTGGAAAAACACCAGGTTCTTCGTCTCGAATTGAATTAGAGAAAATGACATGCACACACATAGAGTAGTTTTAAGGAGCAGGGAGTTTAATGGGCAAGAAAGAAGGGGGAAGGAAGAAAGAAGAAGCTCCTTTGTGCACAGAGAGAGGAAGGGAGCTCCAAAGCCGAGAGAGGGAACCCCACTTTCAGGTAATATCAGTCAGCTATATTCGATGGCTGGAGGAGGCGGTGTCTGATTTGCACAAGGCTCAGGGGATTGGTTTGATCAGGCACGTTATTCACGTAGTCCTGGAAAAAGCTGGCCCTTCCACCTTAGCCTTTTAATATTCAAATGCAGGGTGCCATGATGTTCCACACACACGTAGGGATATGTGGGGGTGGCCATGCTGCCAGGCACATGTGGGGGCATGGGCAAGAGGACAAAGGCGGGAATCACCATGTCTGGTGGACCCAGTTTCTAACGGTTGACATTTGCATATCAAAGGTAGCCAGCAGGGTCTAAGAATCAGAGCTTTCCTGCTAGACAAAAGCTGCAAAAAAAATCTTCCGAGGACCCCCTTTTTTGTCCTCTCTCTCTGCCTAAAATAATTTCTTAATAACTCCTACCACAGTGTCAGTAAGAATCTGTTATCTTTGAAGACTCTTAAGCCAATTGCCATAACTTGGATAAGAAATGGATTTAAATTTTGTTTCCTTTATTTGTTTAAAGTGGGGTTATCTCCACAGATTTCTTTCTGGACAACATGATTTAGATTCTTTCTCCCTAAGACTATTAGACTAGTGTTACTGAACACCACATTCTCCATGTTATTTGACTACTCAAAAAATCTCTTGACAGACACCAATTTCCTAGTGCATCGATTCTGAAGTACTCTGGTTTTATGTGCCACGCATCATAACACAGATATTATTATGATATTTTACTTAATGTCTTAGTGAGTTTGGGTTGCAATAACAGAATATCATAGACTAGGTGGCTTATAAACAAAGAAATGTGTTTCTTGCAACTAGATTTATTAGTTCTGAAGGCTATGAAGAGCAAGCTGTCACATTCCGTGTCTGGTATAAACTGACTTCTGGTTCAGAGAGACTTCTCCCGACGCCCTCACATGATAGAAGGGATAAATGAGATCTCTGGGGTGACCTTTGTAAAGACGTTAATTCCAGTCATGAGGGAGAATCACCTACCAAAGACCCCACTTCCAAATACTGTCTTATTGGTGTCTTGGTCTGTTCAGGCTATCGTAACAAAATACCTCACATTGAGTTACCTATAAACACCAGAAATTCGTGGGTCACAGTTCTGGTAGCTGGAAAGGTCAAGCTCAAGATGTCGGCTGATTTGGTGATGATGCCTCCTAGCTGTGTTTTCACATAATGGAAGAAATAAACAGGCTCCCTCAGGCCTCTTTTATATGGGATCAAATCCCTTTCATAAGGGCTCTGCCTACACAATTTAATCACTTCCCCCAAAGCTCCAACTCTTAATACTATCACATTGGAGATTGGTTTTCAATATAAATTTTGAGTGTACAAACATTCAGATCATAGCAATTGGGGATTATGTTTCAACATGTGAATTTTAGGGGGACACAAACATTCCAATTTGTAGCCTCTGATTTAATTTTCTGTACCCTCAAGACTATGTTATATCCTTTAGCTTTCTTTCTTTTTCTATCTACCTGCTGTACTGATTTAGTTGTTCTGATCTCTGGTAATCTGAATTGCCATTATTAATCTGTGTTCTATCTTACATTTTTCTACACTTATCTACCTTTCACATTCTAATAGAATTACAATTTAGCAGTTGTTAGGGGATTAGGTTTGTTGTGCCAAATAACTTGCAAGTCCTCTGAAGGTATGAATTACGTATTATTATTTCCTAGTTCTGAGACACATTGTACAAGACAACTTGCATTTAAGAAAGTAAAGAACAGTGGATGATGATGGTGATAAAAATTGACAAAGACATTTTACTCTTACTATTAGGTAATCATCAGAAACAAAAATGTTGATGGAAATGCCTTTCTTAACTTCAATTTTGATGTTTTAAAATTTTAATTTACTATGTACTCATCAAAAAAGTTTTGAACACAATTAGAAAAAGGGGTAAAGTGCTTAACAAAGATTATGTGGGTGAGATGATTTACAGGATATTTTATTTTATTCCCTCTCAATTCGTTGTGTTAAATGTGAATTCTAAACTTCTCTTCAAAGAATTAATATGTCAGTATGTTCAATTCTTTGCCTTCTACTTTTAAACTTAACTTCCTCCTAAAGTAACCTTCTTTGATTACCTACTCCACCCTGACTCATTCAAATTACCTTCTCCACCCTAACACATTCTGATCACCTGCTCCACACTAACTCATTTTGATTACCTGCTCTCCCCTGACCCATTCTCCACGCTGCATAATCATTTTTATTTTCCCGCCAAAGCACTCACCCCCTCACTCTCTTTAAATGAGCCAATCAGGATTAGGTTAGCCTGTGCAGTCTAACCCTAGCCAATAGGGGACCGACACAGCAGCAGGGGCCACGTGCCTCAGGGATAAGAACCCCTTTGCCTCTCTTGTCCAGGTGTACGCTCACCATTGCTCTATCTGTGAGGGTGCACACTTCCGTAGAAGTACGTTGCCTTGCTGAGTTAAAAAAATAACATTTATATTCGAGTTCTATTTCTTCTGCGACACCAAAACTTTATATATAACAATTGTATTGCTGTTTTCTTTGATAAAAATGAATGAGTATTCAGCAAATAAGTGAGATTACTTCAATCAAGAATATAATGTTAAATATATAAGTCTTTGTCTACTTGGTTGCAGCAGTAGCTATAGAATAAAAAAAAAAAAAAAAAAAAAAAAAACAGAGATAGACTGAGAGGATTTGAGCCGGACAGAAGATGTGTCTAACCTTGAACCATTTGAAACCATTTGTGATCTCTCTTAAGCCAAATCTTTCACAGAGCCTTCCAGGTGATGACTGGCTATATCTACCAGGAAAAGAATTAAGACAGTAGGGTTAATGGAAGAAACTTGTACTCCAGCTATAACTCACTTGAAGTCACAATTGACATCCATACTCTCACTCCTCCATTGGCCACCACTTAACCACTGGGGTCATCTCAGCATTTCATCATCAGGTATTACAAGTCTTTAGTTGCTTTGATCTTGTCAGGCTGTGGCTATTGTAATTGATTACTTAGTTATTACTGGGCAGCGAAGTAACCGTAGATATATTCTAAATCTCATGACTTCCAATGAAGTCCTTTCAGCTCACAATGTGTAGCAGCCACTGTAAATCCTTACGGTAACAGGAGTCTTCACCTTTTCTGTCTCACTGTCATTGTACTGGCATGAGGAGACCCAAATCACCACACAGTGATCTACCTACAATTTCAGTGGAATCCGTGCTGTTTTACTTCTTGGAAATGTTTTCTGTAAGGAACCAGGATCAATGATCCAGCTGATTGAAAAGTCATGGGGATCAATAGCACATATTCAGGAAATGAAGCACTAAGAGTGTTGATGAGAATGTCCAATCCTGCTTCCTAACTATTCTGGGAATTGTCCTGGGGCTGCAAATGGTCTCTTCTTCTTTGCATCATTTAATTAGGTTTCCTGCTTCTGGATGGTACAGTATGTAATAGTAGCAGTGGGTCTCATGGTAAAGTGAAGTTTGTTATATCTCTTTTGCTATAAAAGGGTCACACGATCTGAGAAAATTATGTCTATAATCCAGTTGTAACAAATCAGAAATTTTGTAAGTTGTTAGGCTGGGGTACTGACACATGTACATATGGGTATCCATTCTGGGAAGGACAAATTACTGTCTTCTGGATAGATGGCGTCCAGTAAAATCAACCTGCCATTAAGTGGGCAGTCAGGTTACTTTAGCAATGCTGCCTTATCAAGTGAACAGCTTTGGATTTTGTTGCTGACAGACCAGGGATTCCCCAGACGTAGTAGCTTAGCCAACTTAATGACAGGGAATCCGTGCTTTGGGCTGATACACATTCATCCTTCTCATTATAGCTATTTAATTTCTGGCCTTATGGACTCGGCTGTATAGTAACAAGGAGAAACACCGGCTGACCTCTTCTGAAAGAACTATCTTGCCTAGCTGACTTTTGAGTGTATCTCTGTTGTAGACATGCTTTGAGTGTTATTAATATGCGGACCAAAGACGTACGTACTCTGCTAACCCTGATATGCTCCTCTATATTCCTCTTCCCAAAGCTTCCTTACTTACCTCTGATCTGTGAAATTTGTTTCCTCCAGACCTCTAAATAAAGCCAATCATTTTACCACTGCTTGTGATTCTGTGTATATCCGTACCTGAAGTCACTTCTATATTTCTTCAAAGTGCATACAACTAAGTATATTGTTTAGAGTTTAGCCAAATGAGAAGCTCCTCCATTGTTGACCATAAAATAGAGGTCCCAGGTATAAAGAATGACAGAATATGCAAATAATGACAAGGTAGCCAGTGGGTTGGAATCTGAAATAGAAAAGAAGTGGAAAATATGTCCTGCGAGGTGATATGTCCCTGCAAAACATATGACCTGAAATATTATGGGCATTTTAAGCATCATTAATGATGATACAGTGATTTATTTACAATACATTTTTATCCCCTTTTATGCCACAGGTGGTTAGGATTCTTTTTTCTCATTATTTCTTCCTTTCCCTTTTCCCTTTTCTTTCTTTTCCCTCTCCCCTCTCCTTCCTTCCTTCCTTCTTTCCTTCCTTCCTTCCTTCCTTCCTTCCTTCCTTCCTTCCTTCCTTCCTTCCTTCCTTCCTTCTTCTCTTTCTTCTTACCTATTTTTTATTTGAAATGTTTTTATTAAGCCTGATATTTATACACAGTGAATAAGAATACTAAATACTTTCTGAACTGATCATTGTGTTGACTCCTCTAAGAATTGTAAGCAATACAAATGAGAAAAGAGAGGAGACCCCTCCTCCCATATTGTTCTGTATTGTTTTATGCTCAGTACCTGATTTAAAAAAAAAAAAAAAAAACAAGGAAGCGAAACCAAAGGCAGGCAGCCCAGCGCCAGGCACCAGACCCAAAACCAGGCCTGGGCCTGCCTGACCTTAGCCTGGTAGTTAAAATTCAACCCATGTCTTAGCAACCGATGTTACCCATAGATTCCAGACATTGTATGGAAGGACATTGTGAAACTTCTCATTCTGTTCTGTCTCATTCTGATTACTGGTGCATGCAGCCCCTGTCACATACCCCCTAGATTGCTCAATGAATCACGGCCCTGTCATGTAAAATCTTTAGTGTTGTGAGCCCTTAAAAGGGATAGAAATTGTGCACTCAACAAGCTCAGATTTTGAGGTGCTAGTCTGCTGATCCTTCCAGCTGATTAAAAGCTACTTCCTTCACCATCTCGGTGTCTGTGGGGTTTTGTCCACAGCTCGTCCTGCTACACTAAGTCATACTCCTGGAATAAACTAGACTATTCTAAGTATCACAAGCACCTGTAGCCAGGAGAGCTCATATAAATATCTTAGGCATCACCTTCTCCGTTTTCTCATTCAATGCAAAAATCTCAGATAAATAACCAACTTCTTCACAATATTTAACAATAAGGACCTTACTGCTTTATTAAATTACTATTTTCTGCTTGTGTATCTTCTTTAGAGAAATGTCTGTTCATGTCCTTTGCCCACTTTTTAATGGGGTTATTTGCATTTTGCGTGTTGAATTGTGTAAGTTCCTTATAGATTTTAGATAATAGCCCTTTGTTTGATGCATAGTTTGTGAATATTTTCTCTCACTCTGTAAGGTATTTGTTAATATTTCCTTTTGCTGTGCAGAAGCTCTTTAGTTCAATTAGGTCCCACTTGTTCATTTTTAAAAAGACACGTGCATTTGTTTGTTTATTGCAGCATGATTCACAGTAGCAAAGTCATGGAATCAATCTAGGTACTCATTAATGGTAGACTGGATAAAGAAAATGTAGTACGTATACACCACGGAATGCTATGCAGCCATTAAAAAGAACAAAGTAATTTCCTTTCCAGTAACATGGATGCAGTTGGAGGTCATTATCTTAATAAATTAAAGCAGAAACAGAAAACCAAATACCATATGTTCTTACTTATAAGCAGAAATTCAACATTAGGTACACATGGAGATAAGCGTGGAAAAATAAACACTGGGGATTACTGCATGGGGGAGAGAGGGAGGAAGGCAAAGTCTGAAAACTACCTATTGGGTACTATACTTACTACCTGGGTGTTGGGACCATCCATATCCCTACTCTCAATATCATGTAATACACTCATGTAAAAAATCTAAACATGTATTCCCTGAATCTAAGACAAAAGTTGCAATTATTTATTTAAAAAAAGAAAAATACTATTTAATTGTATTTTTTTTTTTCATTTTAGAGTAGCTTTAGTTTCTCTAATCTTCTTATTCTGACTTGAGATCCACATTCCTGAACTTTTCATTCATTAGCACTATTTATGTCCTCTGGAAGAAAAACAAAAATAAACCAAAAATTTATTCCAAAGTCATTTGATCCCTCAGATTTCCATATCTCTTTCATTCTGTTTGAATTAAGAAACACACTACCTTGCTGGAACCCGGGAGGCGGAGCTTGCAGTGAGCCGAGATCACGCCACTGCACTCCCGCCTGGGTGACAGGGAGAGACTCCGTCTCAAAAACAAACAAACAAACAAACAAACAAACAAAAAAACACTACCACTTATTGTTTAAAGTTTATTTGCAGTGCCCATTGGCGTTACTAAGAAACATGTGTAGAGCTGAAATATATCTAACAGTGCAAATCTCACCTCTCACCTACCTAACCCCTGTTTCTAGAAGAAGTCATGACTCTGCACTTTAATGTCCCATGAACTATAGCTTAGTACGGTTAGATAAGTTGTAGCCTGCCAGATGAAGAAGTCAAAATGACATAGAGCAAAGCCTTTCCAACCATTCTAGTTAACTCAACAGAAAGAACAATTCATGATATCTTAGATCAAGCAAGACCTTTATTTCTCATTTAAGGCATATTTGGGAATTTTTGTCATGAGTATGGTGTTGAAGCATATTGGTGGTCCAATGAGCTAAAACAATTGACCCCATATGATTACACACATATAGTAAGTCCATTAGAATTTTCAGCTTTTATTTCTTTATTAACACAAATCAATGTATAAGTTTATTAATTTTCTTCTAAGCCAAATGTTCCATTGTGTCTACTAAACTCTGGTTTTTCAAACTTGGTTTTTAAAGAAGATGAAAGAGATCAACACTTCAACACTTACTTTCCTGACTTCAGAGATTTATTATATTATTCAAAAATATAATGAGCAACTGTGTACCAGGCACTTTGTTATACACTGAGGGTAATTGGTGAACAAGACCCATCTGTTAAGAGATGTCTAATAAGCAGCGGGTAATATACTTCTGGACTTGTGTTCAGGGGTCAGACTTAGAGTGAGAAAAGTAAAAAGCTAAGAAGTATTATTTACTTTCCAAATGTTTTCCAAACTGTGTTTTCGAGAACCCTAGCTCCTTGAGACCTTAGTATGCATTCTATCATAAAGTACAAGAAATCTTGCAGAAAATAAACTTATCTTTGTTAACATAATATTGGCCAAATTATTTACTATGGAATCTCTTATCACAGAAGACCTGACAATATCTCATAATATTGACTTTTCAGAAAACAGAAGGACTCTGACTTATTTGTACAACATTCCCTGGAATGTCAACAATACCAATCTACTCATGAATGGTCAAGTATTTTATATAAGGATGATATAAAGAGCAAAAATATGAATTACAAACGTTTGAGATTGCTAGCAGTATACAAAGATGATCCTTGCCATCAACCAACCTTACCCTAAGTTTTCTGAAGGGTCTGACATTTTATCTGTAGAGATAAATGGTAATGACACTCTTCCTAAAGACTTTTCGAGCAAAAACTGGAAAGGCAATACATGTTGTCCATTTTTGCAAGTGAATATTTTCCTGTGCATCACATAAATAGCCAAAGGAAAAAGAAAAAAAAAAAATCAATGCAGTCTATGCAAATTTAAAGGGCATCTGGATGTGTGTGGATATGTGTAGGTTTATTTGCATGATCTCTCTTTATTTTTCCTGCTTTCTCTAACCCCTTCAGACAAAACATGCACCAATCTGAGTTGTCAGGATAAATCTCTTATGGCCATCACCTTGTTTGTAAAACTTGGAGATTTGAAGAAAACATTGTCAAGTGATGATGAAAAAAATGCATTTTTCTGTTCTGACCCTGCCAGGCTTGTGAGCACAATGGTTGGAGAAGAAAAAAGTCAAGGCAGCAGCTGCCAAGCAACACCTGCTATGAGCAGGGGGCCTTTTCTGGATTGCTAACAACAAGGATCATGCAAAGGCGTGGGAGCTTTTTATGGCTACTGTTCTTTCTCTGGCTTTTATAAAAATGTGTTTTACAGGTGAATCAGCGCTTATAAAATGGGAAAGAAGGTATGAGGAGGAGCTGGCATGGAATACGTTGGCGATGTTCAAAGAAAAATAAAGAAAACAAATGGGAGACAAATGCCTTTTCCTTACAGACCAAGGAGAAAAAAATCAAAATCAGTGTTATTGGCCAACTCTCCCTGCTGGGAATAATTAGGTCAGGCTGAAGAGAAAATGAAACGTTGTAATTTAAAATTGTATAATTCTTAATATTTTACTGAATTGGGCATGAAGCAGGTGTCTCCTCCAGCATGCGGCTGCCACGTGCCTGGATTTTGAACAGGAATGTTGCACCTCTGGATGCAAGAAGACAGCTGGGTTCTGCTTCCTCCCTCCTGCCGGTTCTAGGTAAGTGCTTATTGGCCTCAAACTGATCTGGCCACCTGCAGCATGTGAAACTGGATCACAAGAATGAGGGAGCTCAGATACAGTGGCAAACTCTTTGCTTCTCCCCAAATATCAAACTGAAATGAAAAACAGAGAACATGGCATCAAAAAAATATGTATATTGAGGTGAGACTCAGTCCTCAGCCAAATAGAGAAACTGGGACAGATAGGAAGATTTCTTACTTCTCTAGAGGAGCGTTTACTTGTGAACAATTGGGGGAATATAAAAATATTTTTAAAAAATTCACTCCAATGCCCAATCTTTCCCCACCTCACCAGTCTTCTTTCTCCTACCAAACTGAAGAATTGAAATTTCCGGTACGACTCTGACTTTGCAATGCTGTTTATCTCTCTTACATTGTTTTCTACTTTGTTCTTGTTTTCACTGAAGGATAGCACCCGGAATTGAATGTGGCACTCAAGGAATGGTCTGAAATGGTCTTCTCTCCCATGATTGCTTGGTAAATATCTCTGTTTTTTCATAGCCTCTACATGTTTCTGGTTAGTATTAACCCCTCTACTTCTCAACAAGTATACATGTCTTTTGCAAATCTTGTGACATTTCATTGCAAATGCAGTTGATCCTTAAATAACTTAGAGAGTAGCTGTGCCAATCTTTTGCATAGTCAAACATCCATGTATAAATTTTAACTTCCCAAAAACTTGACTATTAATAGCCTACAGTTGACCAGAAGCCTTATCAATAACATAAACAGTCTATTACTGCATATTTTATATGTCATTTGTATAATTTGTTGTATTCTTACAATAAAACAATCTGGGGGAAAAAGGTTATTAGGAAAATTGTAAGGAAGAGAAAATATATTTACCTTTCTTTAAGTGGATGTGGATCATCACAAATGTCTTCATCCTCAATTTCAGGTTAAGTAGGTTGAAAAGAAGGAGGAAGGGGAGGGGTTGGTCTTGCTGTGTCTTGGGTGATAGAGGCAGAAGAAAATCCATGTATAAGTGAACTAGACAGTTCCAATCTGTGTTGTTCAAGGGCCAACTCTACTTTTAATGATTATGAAATTTCTGGAGGACTGAGAATATACTTCACTCATATTTATTCAGTTTCTTTCACAGTGCCTGGAACATTTTAAATACTCAGTATGTGTTGATTAAATCACAAATTTTACACCCCTTTTGAAAACATGTTCTTGCCTCCCCAGTCACTGAAAAATAAAAGGCATTGTCTTTGAAGTAGACTTGTATCAGATTCTGTGCATTCTAAGCGCATATCCTTTCAAGTCACCTATGGCATTTTTCCACTGTCTTCCTGCAGGGCTTCTTTTGTCACAGGAAAGGAGGGAAATGGACAAGTGGATGGGACAGGTGCTCTTGAACAATAAGTAGCTAGAGTTCATGGAGAAATACCCTGGTTTTCTCCACTATGCAATCATTTGGTGGTTTCTTGTCTACAGTCATTTAGAAAGTTTCCACTGGGATTAAGCCCAGATACCCACAGCAGTAATCTGCTCATAAAACCACACTTTATTGAGCTGTGTTATTTTCTGTCCCATTTTTCTGCTGCCCGATTGTACTTCCTATGATCACTTTATCAGTTAGGATTCAACCAAAGAAACAGAACCAGTAGCAGTACAATATAGGAAGATATTTATTATAAGAAATTGAATTTACAAATGCATGAGCTGGCTAAAAAGTTGATATCATGGAGTGGGCGGTCAGAAAAGGGATATCATAGGCAGGCTGGAGTCTCTGAGGACAGGCCAGAGCTGTTGTCTACAGATGAGATTTATTCTCTCTGGGAAACCTCAGCCCTGCTTTTGAGGTCTTGCAACTGATTCAGTCAGTTCCACACAAATTATCCAGGACAGTGTTCCCTACATAAAGTTTACTGATTAGAAGTTTTAATTATATCTGCAGAATCTCTTTACAGCAATATCTAAGTTAGTGTTTGGTAATTAATTAGTCTTAGAATAATTGGGGACAGTAGCCTAGCCAAGTAGACACCTCAGGAAAGCCATTGCAACTTTCCAAACTACTTCAGCTCATTTCTAGTCTCAAGGTCAACTCTGAGAGAACCCAAACTAATACAAGATTCTTGGTGGCCCAATAACAGTATACTTTTGTCATATTTGTTTTCCACCGTTGGTCATGCACAAATATTTGCCACTTAACAAACAAAAGTGCTGTCAACTGTTTCCCAATTTTCTTTTCCACTCTATTGAGTGTTTTGAGACCCTGGCACAATTTCTACTCACTGAAATATTATTCTTCATTTTGCAGATGTCCACAGTGATATCCATTTGGGTGCATGCAAAAATCCCAGCACTCTTCAAATTCTGGACACACTTTATGATTGTGTCTCTTACATATGGACCCTCTCTCCTTCCCATGTTTTGCTTTTTTTTTTTTTTTAATGGTATTATGAGTTGATTTGGTCACAAGTGTTAAGATTACTATGGATCTTTCTGGATGGAAGCTTGAAGAGCCATTGAGTGATTTACCATTTTTCTTTTTGTGTGTCTTGGTGATCAGGGAAGCACTGAAGCAAGGTTCCCAACCCCAGGTGAACCATATTGAACACATATTATGAATTGTAAAAGAAACAAACACAAAAACATATGCCTGTGTGTGTGTACTTGCATGTGTGTTCAGCTACTGAGATTTTGGAATGGCTTAGTTGTCTAGCCTAATCTACTCTAACTAGTGTAACTTATGATTCTCTCATCTGTTTAGTTACATTGGATGCTCTCTTTGCCTTTGTTCCTTAAAACAAAGAAGCTCTCTTTGCTCTTTGTAGCATCACTACATTTGTATTTAGGGTATGGTACTTATTACAGGCTACTTAAAACGTAACCTCTACACATATATCTGTGAAATCACAATTTATGAAAATTAAAATGTTTCACTCAATCTTACTTTACAATCCCAGTATCAAATAATGTCTTGAATACAGTACATAGTTAACAAATGGTGGTTAAATTTATAAATTAAGATAGTCAAAAAATTCTAGAACTTCTTTGGGATGGCTATTCAGTTCTATATAGAAGCAAATATTTAATTCTATTTTTTTAGTTGTCAAAATTTGTTTAGAACGTCATAGAGTTCTCTGAAGACTTGAGGATTTTAAGTAAATTCTCTCAGGATTAATTGGAAATTAACTGGAAATCATGCCAACGTTTAATTATAATCTATAGCTAGCCCAGTGGATTTCCTGCAAAGAAATGAGAAGAAAAAAATAATTCCAGAAACTTGGAAATGTAACATTTCATAGTATAAATTGTATTCTGCCCTTTGCCTTTCTAAGTAACATAATTGCATAATGATCTCACTTGCTCCGGAGAAGCACCCTGACATCTTTATTATATTTGACTTTATCTGGCATGAGATCTTTTTCAGGCCAGCAATGTCTCTGTTTAATACTTCAGTTAAATATACCCAATTAAACTCTATACTGACCTTTTTAAACAAGATCATTTCAACTGACTCCAAACCTATGAGCATTATATGAGGTGATTTCTGTCCTGCTTCCCTATGGTTTGAGAAGTTTGAAAGTTAGAAAATGCTTGCATAGAAAGAAACCTCAAGCTTACATCTTTACTTTGAGTTCAATATTTCTATGAAGGTCCCCATGGAGTTCTAACAAATAATTGTTGCTTAAAATTTAAAAAAAAAAAAAAAAGAACAATAGTTACTGACCAACTTTTTGTAAAGCAACATTAAACACACAATTATACATACTGCCTGTTCACACCTGTTATATGTTAAATTATGTCCCCCCAACCCAAACAAAAAGTTGGATTTCTAACCCCTAGTACCTCAGAATGTAATTGCAAGATTATTGAAGATGTAATTAGTTAAGATGAGATCATACTGGAATAGGGTGGGCCCCTAATTCTCTCACTGTCTTTCTAAGAAGATCACTGTATAAAGGCAGAAACACACAGGGAGAATGTCATGCGAGGACCGAAGCAGTATTGTAGCTATGTAGCTGCAAGCCAAGGGGTGCCATACACTGCCAGCAAACTACCGGAAACTAGGAAGAGGTAAGGAGTAACACAGGTTTCAGATAGAATATGGCCCTACCAACACTGCTGGGTTCCAACTTCTAGCCTCCAGAGCTGGGAGACAATTACTGTTGTTTTGAGCCACTCAGTTTGTGGTACTTCATTACAACAGCCCTAGGAAATAAATGTATTACTTATCCATCTAATGCACCAACCTTGAGATGGCGTGAATGAGAAAGAACGCCGGAGAAGGAAGTAAGATGAAGATATCATAGCTGCCTAATGCATGAGAGTTGAAACTGCAAAGATGGTGGTGGTGGTGTTTCCATCTGGTAAAGTATTAAGAATCATCCTGTGGAAAAAAGTGAACCGTGGACAACAGGGCTGTGTAGCAAGGAACTGGGGAGCCCTTAAGCCTATGGGATTTATTTACTTCTCAATAGCTATGTGAAAACCCCTGTGTGTTTACCCCACCATATGCAAGATTCTCACACAATGTTTACCGCCTATTCTTCAAAGCAAAAGGAGTATTTATTAAGTAAAGTAAATATTCAAGTGAGATCTCAGAAGCATAAGGTTTTTTATATTTTACAAACAATATGTTTTTATTTTGGTTTTAAGAAAATTTGAAACCCACACATTTTAAACATTGTCTACATTCAAAACCTGATCACTCCTTTCACATTTGATCTTGGCTCTTCCTAATCAACTTGATGTATTTATTTCCAGAAAACACAGTCTAAAATGATCTTAATTGGAACATGAACAGCCTGGTGAATAATAAGAAACTGGGAAGAAAAACAGATCAGGTTTGGATAAAATACAAAATTAAAAATAAGAACAGATGAACTATGAACAGTTTACTTTAAACAAATTTAGTATTAAAGGAAATTGCTTAATATTCAAACTCATTAAATCAAGTTCAACAACTTTTTTTCCTCTTTAAATAATTCCTTTCTGAATCAATGCAAACCACACTTGAGCTGTTTCATCAGAGCCTGTTCGATTTGTAAATACAAGGCAAAGGACTAAAAACAACAAAAATATCCTATTAAACATCAAACTCAAAGGCAAAATGCCCTTTTAGCTCTTTCAACAGATTTAAAAATCTCAGCCAAGCATC
The DNA here is from genome assembly GCF_047675955.1 of Chlorocebus sabaeus. Taxonomy (NCBI): domain Eukaryota; kingdom Metazoa; phylum Chordata; class Mammalia; order Primates; family Cercopithecidae; genus Chlorocebus; species Chlorocebus sabaeus. Next base: position 60,314,793 of record NC_132927.1, read on the forward strand.
TGAATTTATGGTAGTTTTATCTTTCATCACTACAGTCAGGTGACCTTCAGCTGTATGCCCAGAATTCAGTTCTCTGTGGACTTCCAACGTGTAAATCAGCCCTTGAACTTGATCGTGAAAGGAAATTTGACACAGAGTGTTATAGAGAGACTAAAATATGACTCTTTTACTGAAATGTTTACCCTGAAATGATATTTAATGCTTCTTCCTCCAATTACTCACATGTTAATTTCAACTTTGTTTCTTTGGCTTCCTTCTCTCTGCCCTTGAGTGACAGGTATATTAGCTAAGTTTGTCAAGCTAGTTGCCTGTCCCCCAAGAGAAAACCCAGGAAGAGCTGACCTCATGCTCACAACATGCAGGGCCAACTCAGACTACTCTATCAGTCAGCGCCTGGGAAGGGCAAGCAGGGTCCCAGCTGCCTTCCTGAGTGAGCTTGATGATAAAGTTTATCCCATCAGGAATGAGAGTATTGGTCAGAGTCCAGTTGCATGGCTTATGTTGAGAGTGAACTTTTTGACATTTCAAATCTGCCATATCAAATTAAGCAGAATAAAGCCGGCTGTTTGCCCGATTATTTATAACATCACAGGAAACTTGGAATGACTTATTAAAGAATGGAAATATTTCTTTTTCCTTAGAAATAAGCTTGCCACTGCCAAGATATACAGCAACTGGCTGGGTATGGAAATGGTGCAAAAAGAGTTCCCAGTTCCAAGGTTATTAAAACATACCTGGGTTCATTTAGAGACCCAAACTCGGTGCGAGGATGAACAATCTGGTCACAGCCTGGGGTGCCACAATGAACTGCTTGGGTAGCCCTTGTTTCAAACACATAAAAAGCAAAAGTAACGGGAACATTTGATTTTGCTGAGAGTGTTGCTGACCATAGGTTTTGGCCAAAGGTGTTTATCACCTTAATAAGTCCCTAGGAATGCAGCTGAAAGGGTGACTGTGAAAGTGTTTTTAGCATTCCTGCTCAGTTACAAACTACATCAAGACCAGAAATCACTGAGGCAAGCTAGGAATGAATTTTGGAGATATAAATACTGTATGTATGAGACTTTTTTGGATGTAATTTTACTACTTCATTACTGATAATATGGGATCAATGTAAGTAATTTAAGGAAGTGAAAATATATGAAGGTTTTATTTACCCCAAATCTTATCATTCATTATTAGTCTTTTAGTATATTTCCTATCAGTCTTTTTTCTGCAAAATTGTATCCACACTCACAAAAATCTTGTGTGAGAAATTACATTCTTAAGTAATTTGTATTTTAACTAAACAAATACATATACATACACATACGCACATTACATATACATGCACACACCTACGCGTGCACACACACACACACACAGAGCTATCTATGTCTGTCTATTTCTATCTATTTTATAATTGTAGTTATCTTTGGAAAACAGATGTTTGATAACAGCATTTTATTCAATCACTTGGCTATTTCATGATTTATTGAAAATATCCTTTTTTTGTCAGATATTTATGCTGCTCCCAATTACTCCTTTATTGTTATTACAAACAATGCTACAATGACTATTCTCATATAAAAATTGTTCTTTTTATCTCTGAATACTGGTTTAGGGTAAATTATAAGAAGTTGAGTTAATTGGATCAAAGAAAATCAACACCTTTAGGATTCTTAATATGTGTTGTCCAACTGCTTTCTATAAAGTTTGTACAAATCGCACTCTCCTACATGGTTACCTTAATAGCAGTTTTCACAGTTATGAATCAAGGTCCTATCCCATATTCTCCTTGAACTCTTTAAATACACTTTTTCCCCCCTATCATCTTCTTTCTATGCAAGTGTCAACCAAGTTCGTGAGATGAGTTGTTATTTCTCATTTGGTGCTGATATACGGGATGACAGTGTAATGCACACGTATGCATAGTCACATACATACCTATCCATTCATGAACCTTTTTTTTTTTTTTTTTTTTTTTTTTTTTTTTTTTTTTTTGAGATGGAGTCTCGCTCTGTCGCCCAGGCTGGAGTGCAGTGGCCGGATCTCAGCTCACTGCAAGCTCCGCCTCCCGGGTTCCCGCCATTCTCCTGCCTCAGCCTCCCGAGTAGCTGGGACTACAGGCGCCCGCCACCTCGCCCGGCTAGTTTTTTGTATTTTTTTAGTAGAGACGGGGTTTCACCGTGTTAGCCAGGATGGTCTCGATCTCCTGACCTCGTGATCCGCCCATCTCGGCCTCCCAAAGTGCTGGGATTACAGGCTTGAGCCACCGCGCCCGGCCCCCATTCATGAACCTTTTGATCCCCAAAATGAGATTTGATAGTTACAACGCTTTCTAGTCTTTCTGATTATGTCATGATGTAATCATGGTGATTGTTTAAACATACACACAATTTAATTGGCACATTAAAACAATGCGCACGTTTATTGTTTTGACTACCTGCTGACATACGCAGCGTGCAGGTTGAGCTAAAAACAAGTTAGTGTGTTGATGACTGTGAGTGATGTGCGACTCACTTTCTACGTATAATCCTTACTGACACCTATATGCCTGCTCTAGCTAAGATGGATGGAAACCCTCATTACAACTGAACACCGTAGCAGAATCAGAAAAAAAGGTAGAGGAGAATTCTAGAAAATAAATAAATAAATACACACATGCAATTTCAAAAATGAAACAGATGGACAATGGAAGAAAATAAAAGAGGGCTGAAGTAAGGAGCCAGGGTAGCACACAGGTAGAAGGGATCAGTGAGGGAGGGGCTATTGGGCACTGCATGATTCTTCCAGATATTTCTTTGAAATGCATTTTCCCTTACCTGTCTTTGTTCACCTACTTAAGTGAGTGAGAGATTGCAGGCAAAAAAGAGACCTTAACCATCTACTAGAATTAATTCTGAGTGCTTTTTTAGGAGTCTTTTTTTTTTTTTTTTTTTTTTTCCTTTAGCTCAGCCATATTTCTTCCAAGGCAGAAAGGAGGCATGCATATTGGTTCAGCAGTATTTCCCAGCATAGCTTTTGGGACAATAGCATACAATAGCTCTGAAGAATCAATTGTTGAACAGGTATTATTTTCTCTGGATTTTCAACACCTCTTTTAGCATTCTTTTTTTTTTTTTTTTTGAAAAATTATAGTTGGAATGGAGACACCCTGTGTAGAGCATGTTTAAGGCACCTTAAGAATTATGATATGAAAAATGATTTTAAAGTAACTCAGAAATTTATCAAGCTTATTATCTTGCCTTTAGAAATAACCCAGTTTTAGGAAGGAGATTCTAGTTCTTTGGTGGTTGGAACAAAAGAGAAAAATCTATTATTTCATTATATATATGCATATACATAAGCATACAATAAGTATACATAAAACATACATATATGCATGCTTATATACAATAGAAATATGATGTACATACATACACACACATATATATTCATAACTAATTCACAGGTAACTTATATTTGTCTAGTAAAATCCAAGGATGTTTTGTTGTTAAAATGTTCCCATTAAAGATTTACACATATGATTCTTTTTAAGTTCCAGGCATAGGCTTGTAAAACAATATTGCCTTGTTTAATATTTTTCCACATTTTATATTAAAAGCTTGATTGCCTGGAAAATATTATGAGACAGAGTCATTGTAGGGCTAATATAAAGATTGCTGCCCATTTACTGTTTGAAAAAAGAATATCCACTATTAATTGAAAAGTCCTTTAAAATACATGTCTCTTTTTTAACTACATATTTGCATGAGATTAAATTTTCTTTATGCATTTCAACCTAAGCAACATATAAAAACAGATTAAGTGCAGAAGATTTGAGAACCCAGCTGTCTTTATTAAAACATATATTAAAGAAAGTTGCAAAAATGTAATGAAAAACTATAAAGCAATTCTCAGTAAATTATTTTTTGTATTGGAAAATACAATTTTTTATAAGTCATGCATATAATTTTATTCTTAAAACACCAGTCTTATTATTTTTAAATAAACTGCTTACAAAATATTTACTTTTCAATTTTTTTTTTCGTTTTAATGTTTAACGTAGCAAGTATTGGTAGATTAGAGAAGCTTTTATTTCCTTGGACTGACTTCTTATGTTTTAGAAAGGAGGGTTAGGTTAGATATATTTCTCAATATGAAGCCTGAAGATGATGTATAATAGATCTATTTGAAGCACTTGTTAAAATATAGATATCAAGACCTTTCCAAGACTCACCAAGTTAGAATCTGTGAGAGATGCCTTTCATAGAAGAAACCTTGGGGACTTTTCAAGTTCCATTAAAATTGGAGTGTTATCTATTAGATGGCCTCTGTTGATTTTGCTTCCCTTTTGCTTTGCTCCAAGTGGGTAAACACCAAAATCCCTGAACCACCAGCTATTACAAGGTAAACCTGGTGCTTGAATTACCTAAGCTTCAAGTCCCTTTTTATATATCTACATTCTAGGATTGGCAGACAAAGTAGAAGATACCCAACTAAATTTAAATTTCAGATAAACAATAATATCATAGTATAAGTATGTTTCATGCTACATTTAGGACATATATATGTTAAAGAATTAAATAATATATTCATCATTCATCGTTTATCCAAATATTGGATCAACATATTTACACTAAAAATTATTCATTGTTTATCCGAAATTTAAATGTAACTGATTTGCCTGCTTTCTGTTTGTTTGTATGTTTTCTTTTCCTAAATCTACCAGGCGCATCACATTTTATACAGTCTACCATTGCTTCCAGATGGTAATATCCATAAAAAGATTAAGTGAGACAATATGGGCATGTCTTACCTTCAGGATTGATTAATTATATGAGCTTAGGTAGAGTCAGAGGGAGAAATGACAGAACCTGGACACTCTTGAAATCACAATTAAACATTTATCCACAATCTAACACTTTCTTTTCTTTTCTTTTCTTTTTTATTATTTTTGTTGTTGTTGTTGTTGTTGTTGAGACTGAGTTTCACTCTTATTGCCCAGGCTGGAGTGTAGTGGCGAGATCTTGGCTCACTGCAGCCTCAGCCTCCTGGTTTCAAGCAGTTCTCCTGCCTCAGTCTCCTGAGTAGCTGGGATTACAGGCGCCTGACACCACACCCAGCTAATTTTTGTATTTTTGTATTTTTATTTTTATTTTAGAGACAGGGTTTCACCATGTTGGTCCGGTTGGTCTAAAACTCCCGACCTCAGATGATCCACCCCCACTGGCCTCCCAAAGTGCTGGGATTACAGGCGTGAGCCACTGCACCCGGCCAATCTAACACTTTTATAGAATAAATCTCTCTAAACTTCCCTTAGAATTTCTTTCAAAAATGGTCTTTGTGAAACTCATGTGGCTATACTTTCAGTTACTATTTATTTCATTTCAACACAGTTTTTCTCACTGTAAATTCACTAGCACATTGGAAGCAACCTCGTTCCCAAAGCAACTGGTTATAGTGTTTGCAGTTTTTATGTTGGTCAAAGCCTCTGTTCTATTGTGTGAAAATTCAACTCTGCTTTTGGCTGCTCTTACATGTATGATTGTAAGAATGTAAATAATCTTTAGTTTATGCCTCCTTATTTTGTCTGTCTCTCCAGAAGGTCTATGTGACCTCTTCATGGGCTGCTATATTTACTGGCCTCTTATCCATTTCTACCAACCCTGTTCTCTCCCCTCTCCTAAAGATACAAACTTCCCTCTGAGCAATATTCTCCATTCAACCATCTTTTTAACCTTTTTAAATTTCAGTCCTTTCTGATTCTACTTATTGCAGATACAAAGTCTGTTTCTTCTCTTCTTCTTCTTTTTTTTTTTTTGCTAAAGAAAAATGATTATGTTAGTGAATGATCTGAAATAAGATAAATATTTTAATATCAACAAACAAATAATATTTGCTTTTTCTAAAGATTTCAACTACAATTGAGCAACCTGTAAAAATTGTCTTTCATTTTTAATTTTTAAAAATAATTAGAGGGTCATTTTTATTTTCTAATAGCTGGCATTCTCCTAAAATTATTTTCATAGTTTATTTCTACTTAGACAGTTGGCAGGATCAGGTTTTGACATATAACTTGAAGTTTGGTCTTTAGAGTCCAAATGAGAAGCAAGATTCTGACTTCAAAAGCCAGAGTTCTATCTATATTGAATAGAGACATTCTCTTAAATTCCAAGGGATAAGTGTTCCTGTTCCCATGCAATTCAGCAACTTAGCCTAGAACTTAAATCCAGGAAATACCTTACTAGATAAACTGAAATAACTTGAATAACTTGAACTGGGGATATGTTTATGACAAGTGAATTGTTTCCAACTTTTGTTTCAAGCCAATTAAATGACTACTTCTAAAAAAATCCCTTGTAATATTTCCAGGTATTTATTTTATTTTATTTTATTAAACTGATGGTTTCAACTAATGAAAAACAAAATCAAGTTCTCAGAATCAACCAAGTTACAGAAAGAAAACTTAAATGGGCCATTTATATTTGTCTGTATTATATAAGATGATTGTCTAAGTGAGTTATGTTATTTTCTCTAAAACAGAAGATTTATTCTATTTTTTATTATTTACTGTCTAGGACATCCGTGTCTGCTGTCATCCACATTTACCTGATTACCATTTCAGGCCCTGTAAGAACAATATTTTTGCCATGTTTATACTTTGCTATCCTTATGGGTTTTTTTTATATTGTAAAAACAATATTATTAGAGTAGAAAAGTTAATTTAGCAAGAAAAGAAAATCCTAGTGTCACAGAACAAATCTATTTTTATTTACTTATATTACTTTTAAATCACTTTTGTAAACAAATACATAATGTTTGTCATAGTGTACCTAGTATATGTTCAGTGCTCACAAGTTTTACTTTATACTATTGTTTTAATAATTTCATGAGAACATAATTGTGAATGGATTTAGCATATGATTATCAAACAGGTATTTACATTCATCTTTGAATCTGCAACTCCAAAAATCTTTCCTTTCCATGTTGTAAAGTACATAATATCTAATTAAGTTGATGCCTCAAAATTCATGCAGACATTTTCCTTGTAGTTTCTTTTCCTTCTGCTCTTTTAATCATTTTAATACAGATAATGATACAATAATTGTTAGCATTTTTTTGCTTTGCATGATTTTTTGGGGAACTGAGGTTTCTATATTGGATGATCTAAAGATTGGCCTGTCAAAGATTACTCCAATTTTTACTGCCATCATAATGGTTAGAGCACATCCATACATCATTAAATCATCAGAATTGTTTCTTATTGAACTAAAAGCTGGTGTAAAAATAGCTATAAAATATTATTTATTTTTATAAGTGTATCTTTCTTTTATTTCTTACACTACTATGGAAGCCAAATGTTTTCCAAAATTTATGTGCTACTTATTTTTTATTGAATTTTTCCATGTCTGTTATCCATTTACACCATTTTTTTAAGTTTAATTTATACAGTATCTGTATATAGTATACAGGTTTTTGAAAGGGGTAGAGAAATAATAAAAACTCAAATCAGTAAGAAAAGAAACAAACAACCCCATCAAAAAGTGGGCTAAGGACATAAATAGACAATTCTCAAAACAAGATACACAAATGGCCAAAAAACATATGAAAAAATGCCCAACATCACTAATGACCTGGAAAATGCAAATCAAAACCACAATGCAATGCCACCTTACTCCTTACTCCTGCAAGAATGGTCATAATCAAAGAACCAAAAACAGTAGATGTTGGCGTGGATGCCGCAATCAGGGAACAATTCTACCCTGCTGGTGGGAATGTAAACTAGTGCAGCTGCTATGGAAAACGGTGTGGAGATTCCTTAAAGAACTAAAAGTAGAACTACCATTTGATCCAGAAGTCCCACTACTGGGTATCTACCCAGAGGAAAAGAAGTCATTATTCAAAAAAGATACTTGTACAAGCATATTTATAGCAGCACAATTCACAATTGCAAAATCATGGAACAAACCCAAATGCCATCAGTCAACGAATGGATAAAGAAACTGTGATATATATATATATATATATATATATATATATATATATATATATTCTATCATATATATGTGATATATATTCTATCATATATGTGATGTATATTCTATCATATATGTGATATATGTAGTCTATCATATATATGATATATATTCTGTCATATGTACTTTATATACATATAATGTATGTATGACAGAATACTACTCAGCCATACAAAGGAATAAATTAACAGCATTTGCAATGACCTGGATGAGATTGGAGACTGTTATTTTAAGTTAAGTAACTCAGGAATGGAAAACCAAACATCGTATATTCTCACTGAGAAGTGGGAACCAAACTCTGAGGACACAAAGGCGTAAGAATGTCCTTTGGGGACTTAGGGGGAAGAGTGGAAGAGGTGGGAGGGATAAAAGACAACAAATATGGTGCAGTGTATATTGCTTGGGTGATGGGTGCACCAGGATCTCACAATTCACCACTAAAGAACTTACTCATGTAACCAAATATCACCTGTACCCCAATAACCTAGGGAAAAATAAAATAAAAAAATAGAATTAAAATTAAAATTAAAAAAAGAAGATTGGTAGAAAAGAAAGCAAAAAAAATCTAATTTTTTTGTGGTTGGATACTCATTTTGGCCTAAAAATATTAACAATCACCTTGGCTTCAAAAAGGAAAAATAAATAAATGAAGGATTTTATAATTCCTCTGGTGGGATGGTATAGTAGTGACATATTTAGTAAAACAACACATTTTAGATATTAATTTCTTCCTAGTCTTTCTTAATGTTTCCTCCCTGTCTCTGTATTACTATCAATTAAAGTATCCAAAAATAAGATAAAATATACAAAATCTAATTTTGTATATTTTTTACATACAAAATCTATTTCAGATGATTATCAGTAAATGGCTGACCCCTGTTACCTCTGCCTAGATTTGGCATGGGAGGAGAGAGAGAGATTAAAGCCTAAATACCTAATGATGGGATTCAGTGAACACAACCCCAAAATATGCCACCTCAGTATATTGAAAATCAGCAGAAGCCAGACAGTCTCCATAATCTTCCCCTGCCCTACTTCCCTGAAGCAGGTCATAAAACCTAGGAAGGATTTTCTGACCTTCCCCCGGAAGCAGGTCATAAGACCCTCATATGAGATGCTCACATATACCGTACATTAACCTGGAGGAAGGGAATATCTTTATCTCTGAAGACAAAAGGTCACAGAGAAGATTCTGAACTAACAGGCCTTGCTAAGTTTCCCTCAGTAATGACCATTAACTTATACCCACTTTGTTCTTTCACATTTCTCCATGACTGTCCTGTCCACTCTTCAACAAACCTGACATGGAAATACAGAGGTCTAGCCATTTCCTCGGGTCTTCGTTTGTTTATGAAGGTGCTCATGTCACATCAAACTTATTAAATAAATTTGTATGTTTTTCTTTATTAATCAATTTTTTGTTATAGTGACCTTAGCCATAAACCCAGGGTAATTAGAGAAACAGATTTTTTCCTCTTGTATACTTACAAGTGAACTTAAGGACATAATAGCAGTTTAACTATTTTGAACAGAAAGAACATGATGAGTTATGCCACCAAAAGGATTATAGATATTTCAAGAAATACTATATAACCATCCCAAGCATTTCCTAATAAATAATTAGCATATGTATGATTCATGCTCACAATCAATCCATTTGTGTATTAATAGTTCATTCTCTACTCATGCATGTGAAAACGGGGAAGTAGAATGTGGATTCTTCCTGTTTTGTTGACGGTAGGAGCGGAAAAATTAAAAAAAAACAACTTTACTTAGACTCTCTAGATGGATCTCAATAAATTAGATGGACCAAGGCAGGTTAATGAGAGAAAAGCAAACATGTTTACTAACATGTGCATTGCACATGTACACATGGGGGGCACCCAGTGATGCGAAAACCAATGGGATGGTTAGAACCTGGGTTTATATATCATCTTAGGCTAAAACAAAGGAAAAGGAGTTTAGGATTTCTGGAAGGGAGAGGCAAGTTATGAGAAGGTGACCAGGAAAAGTGGAAATCTGCATAAGATTTGTTATGCAGATTTAAGTCTGTGCCTTATCTATTGATGAGTTATTAAAACTTCTTCTCTTCCTGGCACGAGAGAGAAATATCTCTAAGAATAAAAATGTCCTTTACAAAAGGAAAATTTATATCTCTACAAACGAAAATTTCTTTTACGAAAGGAAAACTTATGCCCTAATTTTAAGGCTTTTCCTTCATCTGCTGAATCTCTCTGGTTTTTAACTCAAAATTATCTGTATGCTAAAGAGGCATATTTGGGGGTAGCAAATTCCGGTACTCTTCATGACTTTTAACCAGATATGGCAAGTAAAGTAGAATAGCTGCACTTTCCAATATCTGTTTGGTTATTAAATAAAAACAGCAGCATTCAATGAAATACATCTATTTAAGATGGAGGGGGAATTGGTTGCAAAATAGGATGTAAAACTTTATTTAAAAGCTATTTCTACTCAAAGCATTTTCTCCGTGTACTATAATAAAGTTATAGTGCAGTAATGGTTTGCTTATGGGCAAGCAATTAAGCACCTGCAGTCACTCCACAGGATGTAGATTTCACATGAATAGCTATTTTATATATAAACAAATAAAAACATGTACATGTAATTGCAAAGGTAATTGCTTGAACTTAAAGTTTTAAAAAGGCAGTTTCATCTCTTTTTGAAGTCATTTGTTTCCATACATGTAATCCAATTCAACTTAAGTCTTTCTGATTCCCAGAAAAATAAATAATATTTGTCATCCTTTCAGTCCTCTACAACAATTTGACCATCATGAAGCTATTTATGAGTAATAATCATACAATTGACAGTGCTAAGGTAAATACATGAGCAAGTCACAGGTGAGAGTTTACTTTTTTGTCATTTATCCATCTTCATAGTTTTGATGATCTATCCTGGGAGAGCAAGACCACTGCCTCTGCCACTCTCTCATGTCCTCTGGATCTTGAATTATTCCTTGTTTTTACATGTCTTGAATGTCATAAGAAGCTATTTGCAATTTGTTCCAATTTAGAAACAACTGATATCGAATTTCAGTATTGCCATATAACAGTGAAATGACCCTAAATAAGCCTGAATTTCTTTATGTGAAAATGGGGTTTGAAATAATAATCATTGATCAGGTAAGTAAGCAGAACCTCCCCCCTGGAGGCAATGAATCTCACAAGGAAGAGCTTCCCTCTAGAATTCATAGCTACTGCTTCAAGATTCATAACATTGGCAGTGAACTGTCTTCACACTGCAGCCTCCTGAGGGTGCTCCTTCTTCATCTGTACCCTGTACCCAAAGTGCCTGGACCTCAACTTTCTGCAGCAAAGCTAGGCAACCAGGCTGAAACTTACAAGTGTTTTCACCAGAACCTGTGGATAACAAAAGGAAATCAGTTCATAGGGTGTATAGTGCAGTCTTGTAAGTTTTTTGAAGAGCTGAATGTGCAAGGAGGGAAGATTACGTAAATTAAACCATTGAAAGATAGAGATCAATGACAATTTCCTTAATTTAAAAAACATGAAATAGACTTGAAGGCATGTTAAGGTGTCCAAGTTTTGTTATTTGGACAGTTCTGATTTTATGCAAACAGTACATTAAATTGAGACTGAACTTTTAGATGAGAGAATTGTAAAGCAGTTAAAGGCCTAGATTTTGACAACAATCTTATCTGAACTTGAATATTTGATTCACTATTAACTTTGATACTTTGGTGAAGTTATGTAGCCTCTCAACTGTCTTCATTAGTTAAAAAAATAAATGAAAGATAATGATAGTACCTTCTTCAGAGTCTTTGGAGCAGCAACCAAATACCAGGTACATTATCTGCGATGTAATTAACATCTAATATTAAGGGCAGGATATGAAGTTTAGAGCATACCAGAGGGTGATGGATGAAATTGAAGGTCTCTGGAAAGACAGGCAATGGTTTCTAAAGATACATTTATAGTAACTCAAGGAAAAAATCAAATCAGACCATATTATTCCTAAAGGTTTGAAATGCTCTTAATTCTACTCAATTTTTCCCAAAGATATTTATCAAAGTCTACTCAAGGAAACTTTTCTGAATTCTTCGATCCTGGTAAAAAAAAAAAAAAAAAAATTCCCCTAATTTACTGTATTAAAATAAAGGCAAAATTTATTTAAAAATAGAATAAAATTTTTGTATCATAAAACATAATGCAATCTTATATTAGAATAAGGTTTGTGTTGAATACTGATGTACCTTGTTTTAATAAATTAATTTCACATGATAGATATGCTATGTAGTATAACATTTTGTAGATAAAATGTAGCATTTCTGGCAATATCTATACTCAATATAAGGTCTTCATTCTTATTTCTGATAAAATACAAAATTATTTCTTAAAAAAAATCCCAGGTGTTAAGTTCATGTGATTCTGATCTATTGTGAATTTCAGGGTACACAACCCAAACTGGTCGAGGAATCTTACTTCTTTCAAAATCCCAAGTTTTTAGCTTTGAAAATTCAAACTCCATGCTGAAAAATGTGAATGAAACACAGCTTTATTGCTTATTTTTCTTTGATTATATGCATTAAATAATACTAGATAGAATAACTGTTATATTCAAAAAACATATTAATGTAAAGCAATGACTTTAACAAACTATTTCAAGGAGAAATTTGTCTCCTCCACATGTGTTTTTCCACACTGTTCTTCACTTGAGAACTATAGAAAGCACATTTTCAGCAAGAATCTCAGCACATCTTCTTCCCACAAATAACAATTACGATTCGTGCCAACTTATCCCTGTTGTCTTTGCTGCTTCCCAAAGGAATTCAACAAAAGCAGGAAAGATTAATGAGGGAAGTTGAAACTCGTATTATATCACACAGACTCAAAAACTTGCCAAGTTTAAAGTCAAATTAGGAATTGACATTAAACTTTGAAAAGTTGGTTGTAAAGAATAGGATAGCAACTAAAATTTACAGCAGAATAAAATGTTAGAGTCCCTAATAAATGTCCAAGGAGAACATATACTCTAAGAGAATAGACTCATTCCAAGGTTATCTTAGATTTCACAGAAACATTTCTATTAAGTTTCTATGAAAGAGAAAGATAATTTAATAATTCACATAAAATTATATTTCTCTTACATCACTGTCAAATTGCTTATAACTTATTATCCAGTATAATATTATAATTATAAAAGTCTATGAGTTATTTATTTATTTATTTTTTTCTGAGACAGGGTTTCACTCTGTCACCCAGGCTGGAGCGCAGTGGCATGATCTTAGCTCACTGCAACCTCTACCTCCTGGGCTCAAGTGATCCTCCCACCTCAACCTCCCAAGTAGCTGGGACCACAGGTGCATGCCACCATGCTCAGCTAATTTTTTTTTTGTATTGCTTTGTAGAGACGGGTCTTACCATGTTGCCCAGGCTGGTTTTGAACTCTTGCCTTCGAGCAACCCTCCTGCTTTGGCTTCCCAAAGTGCTGAGATTACAGGCATGAGCCTGTGCACCCAGCTTGTGAATGATTATAGTAAAAATAGAATTGTAAAATACACAAAAACAACAAATAACATACTTTATCTAAAACAGAAGAACCATACACGAGAAGCGGCTTATATTTTCTTGCTAGTTCATATGCTGTCATCTCCTATGATCTAATCACCCAATTCCAGAATCCTAGAGCCAGGCCTACCTTGCCTACTTCACGATAACCGTGAAACAGTTAAATGGTAAAAACACAAGTTAGATATAGCAAGAGAGCACGTGTCATGGCACTGTGTAGACAGTTGTTATTTCAACAATAGTAGTAATTTCAATAAAGTAAAATAAGAAAGCTATATCCAAATTGTCAAAATTCAGAAAGTTGCTCCACGAGCCCCTGTCACCCCGAATTCTAGACCAATTTAACCCCTCCTGTAATCAAAGTGATGGTGGATCATGGACACAACAACACTAATTTAAAAGTGTGTCCAATTCCCATAATAAAGTAGCTGCCGCTGGTGTTTTGTGGAGCCTGCAGCACGAAAGCTTCCCGTAGCCCTGCATTACGTAGATCTAAGTAGCAATTGTAGTAACAAGAATTGTAGAAATTGATTTGATGAGAACTGTGTTAGTCCATTTGCATCACTGTAAAGAGATACCCGAGACTGGATGATTTATAAAGAGAAGAGGTTTCTTTTGGCTCATGGTTCTGAAGGCTGTACAAGTGTGGCCCCAGCATCTACTCAGCTTCTAATGAGGTCTCAGGAAGACTAAAATCATGGCAGAAGGTGAGGCAGGAGTCCATGTATCACCCAGCAACAGAGAGAGTGAGAGAGAGAGGAACAGGAACTAGACTCCTTTACACACTAGCCACTGTGTGAACTCAGAGCCAGTATTCACTTACCACTATGGGGAGGGCACCAAGCCATTCATAGGGGATCCACTCTAACAACTCAAATACCCCCCAGCAGGCCACATCTCCAACAAGGGGGATTACATTTCAACATGAAATTTGGAGGGGACACATATCCAAACCATATCAGAGAACTAAGGAATATTTGATGTTGGAACTGTAAGCAAAAAATGATAAAGGAATTAAGAATCTACAGCAAAGGATAATAAATGCCCTGACTCAAAGATGTGGCCTTTCAACACAGACAGGCAGAGACAGACTGTAGCACCTCAGTTAAGCAACGAGCATTGTAGCAGCAAGCTGGAGACATTTCAGCTGTACCTCGCTAGTGATAAAGAGATGAAAGTTAAAAACTATATCACACTTATTAGTAAGCATGCATGTAGAAAATTGCTATGTGTCAGGCGCTAATCCAAACCCACTAAAAATGTTAACTATAATCATCTTCATAATAACCCGTGAGATAGGAGCTACTATTATTCATGTTTTGCAGATGAGAAAACTGAGGCACAGTGCGGTCAAACATTTTGTCCAAGGACACAAATCCAGTACACCGTCTCTTTAGGATTGGAAGCCAGGCACTGTGTCTTCAGACTCTGTGCAGTGCTGTCAACCACAATTACAAGTGCTGGAAGAATGCTAAATGGAACACTGCCTCAGTTTGAGCAGAGACCTCAAAAATCAGAGAAAACGAACAAACCAGCGTAAGGGCTCCCTCATCCCAAAGGGAGGCACTTTGCTGAATTTGTAGAAACTCTAAATCAGTTAGGACTCATTAAGCTATGCTGCAGTAAAAAGTGACCCAGCCTGCCAGTAGTGCATCCTCAACGGATTCTTTCTTGTTCAACGTCTATGGTATTGCCAGTTGGGTGGGGCTTCCTCTTCATCATCTCTACCCTAAGATCTCAACTGAAGGCAAGTCCTTTGTCTAGAACATTGCCAGTTGTAATGCCACAGAGAAAGAGGGCCCTGGTAGGTTTATGCATCTGTATTGCATGCTCCTGCCTACATGTGACTCATGTGACTTCTATTTACAACTCATTGGCCAGACCTAGTTACACAGCTCCACCAATCAGTAAGAGAGCTGGGAGGGCAATCTTACCATGTGCATGGAAAGATATGGAGGGAAGGAACCTCATGGAAGAGGTGGAGAACTAGATTTTTGTGCAAAAACATCAGTAATTACTACCACTACCAAGGGAGCTTAAAACGTCTTTTAAAATGCTTGACTCCTTACTCACTCAAAGTGCCCAAGTATAATGGACAGGTCATTTGAATTTGGTAAGAGAATGTCTTTAGAAAAAACTGCTGGAGTATCTTTGCATTTTCCTTACCCCTGTCCCATGGGGAAAGAAAAGAGACACTGACTGTCCTCCCCTCAAATATATGGATCTAATTGCAGAGCTTGGTTGGTGTCTTCGGGAATTGTGGGACCCAGTGAAATGAAACCTGCGTCACAGTTGAGTCATCACACAAGTGAGCAGCTAACTGAAGCAGCTTGCTTCACCAGGGTAGATGACGCTTACTTCACTTATGTGATAGACAGATGTTTCTAGATGTTTCTTGTGGAATAGAGAGAGAGCAAGGGAGATGCAGAAGCAGATGAGTCATTCTAGAGCCATCTTTAAGTGGTTTGCACAGGAGACCCTCCTGGAGATGCAATGAAACTTCTTGAGAGCAAGAGTGCGTGGAAATGGTCTGAGAACGAACATCACCAAGAGGAGCCCTGAGAAGCCAGACAGATTGTATGTGCCCTCCACAAGGTAAAGGTTCTCAGACACGGGTTTCTTCTGAAACAAGAAAGCACCCCACCAGGAAAGGTCAGCTTTAAACTCTGACCAGCCTGAGCCACACCAGGTTTACAGTAATGTCAAAAATAATCTATTTTCCTCTCCTCTGCAATTGCTCTGCACACCCCTTCCCTCCTACCATGGAGGGGTCAGAACACAGCTAGTTATTTAGAGTGAGGTGTGTGTGCATGTGGATGGGGATCTAACTGTGAAAAACAAAGAAGGCAAGCTGGCCATGTCCACCTTTTCTGCTGCAGGGCTTCCCACCTGCACCAGCCTGAGCTCCAGGAGGGATAGACCAGGAGAGGGGCAAAATCACAGGAACAAGTATTAATTCTGAATGAAATTCAGAATGTTCTGTATAACTTTGAGCTACACATATTGACTGCAGAGGTGAGGCTGTTCGTGACTTAATGTAAGTGGAAAATGTTCATACTCTCTGAGAATGAACAAATAACTTATGGGCTTGCCTATGAGCTCACTCTCTCCCAGAGAAAGCACTAGCACCACAGAAAAAGGTAGCATGGTTTCTTGATGCTCTCCGGAAGTTTGTTCTCTCAATGTACAGTGCTAGTGAATGCCCCCGTTCTAGTATAACTTTAATTCTGTTCGAGTAATTTTCTGTTATCTTTATATTAAATAGTAGAGCTAAATGTCCTGGCTGTATGGCCCCCAACTCTTAACAGATTCACAATCTTAGTGCCCACTGTGGATAAAATGATAAACAAATCCATTGCAGAATATAGGCTTGAATAACCGTATATTTCTCAGGATGGGATTTATACTTGCAATAGGCCACACACACACACACACACACACACTCAAATGATTATTTCATTTGTCTTATTTTTTTCCATTTTTAAATATGAAGCAATAGCAAACTTACAGGATATATGCGAGCACAACACGGTCATTTTGCCCCCTCAGTTCACATGTGAGTAAGATGCTGACATCATGCCCAAACACTCCCAAACATTTTGATGTGTACGTATTTCCAAACTAAGACATTTGCCTATATAATCACACCATTTCTATCAAGACCAGTGGATCAATGTCAGTATACGCAATGCTTAATTTTATGTGTCATCCAGGCTAAGCTATGATGTCCATTTGTTTCGTTCAACAGTAATCCCGATGTTGTTATGGTAATATTTACTATCAGTTGACTTTACATATAGGAGATTAGCCTGGATAAGGTGGGTGGGTCTTGTCTAATTAGTTGAAAGGCCTTAACAGCAAAACTAAAATTTACTGGGAGAACAGGGAATTCGGCCTTAGAACTATGAAATAGAAACTATTTCAGAAACTATTTCTATCCAGTTGGCACTTGAACAGCATGGATTTGAACTGTCAAAGGTCTACTTATATGCAAATTTTCCTTTGTTTCTGCCACCTCAGAGACAGAAAGACAAACCCCCTCCTCTTCCTACTCTTTCTCAACCTACTTACCATGCCAAGGTTGAAGGTCTAGATCTTTATGATGATCTACTTCCACCTAATGAATAGTAAATACATTTCCCTTTATGATTTTCTTTCTTTGCTTTTCTTTTTTTTTTTCAGACCGAGTCTTACAGTGTCGCCCAGGCTGGAGTGCAGTGGCACAATCTCTGCTCACTGCAACTTTCGCCTTCCAGGTTCAAGTGGTTCTCCTGCCTCAGCCTCCCGAGTAGCTGAGATTACAGGTGTGCACCACCACGCCTGGATAATTTTTGTATTTTTAGTAGAGATGGGGTTTTGCCATGTCATCCAGGCTGATCTCGAACTTCTGACCTCAAGTGATCCACCTGTCTCAGCCTCCCAAGGTGCTGAGGTTACAGGCATGAGCCACTGTGCCCAGCCCTATGATTTTCTTAACAACCTTTTTTTTCTAGCTTGCTTTATGGTAAAAATATAACACATAATACACATAATATTAAAAATATATGGTAATCAGCTATTTATGTTATATGTGAGGCTCCTGGTCTGCAGTAGGCTGTTAGTATTGAAGATCTTGGGCAGTCAAAAGTTATATACAGATTTTCATATAACTGCATATGAAGGGGTACTGGGCAGGAGATCAGCATCCCTTTCCCCTTTGTTGTTCAAGGGTCATTTGTGTTCTCTCTGCTCTCTGCCATGTGAGGTCACAGTAAGAAGAGCATCATATGCAAACAAGGAAGCAGCCCCTCATCAGATACTGGATCTGCTGGCACCTTGATCTTGGACTTCCCAGCCACCAGAACTGTGAGAAATAATATCTTCTTGTTTAAGTCATCCAATCTAGGGTAATTTATTGTAACTACTCAAGCAGAGTATGACACAAATATATGACACATATATTTAATATATTTAAAGATATATATAGGATATATATATCAATATATATTTAAAGATAGAGAGATGCAGATTTATACAAATATTTATTTCTGTGTGTCCCTGTGTATACTAAAACCACACGTTCACAATTACATCTGTAATTGCAATCCAAAGCAACAAAATCAGCTAAGGTGGTTTTTTTTTTTTTTTTTTTTTTTTTTCCTAACATGCTAGACCACTCTCCTGTGGGGACACTTTTCTCATCAAACTGGCAGCAACATACCCTCAGAACACCCTTCTGTGAATTCACGCTTCTTAGCCTAATCTTTGTCTAACACCTCAGGTCAGGCCACTGCCACTACTACATTTCATATGCACAGACACCCTGCTCACCCTTCTTGGATTCTGACTACCAATATCGGGTTGTCTATCCATGTGGCTAACCTCATCACCACAGTTGCATCCAACACTGGGTGCTGGGCTGCCACCATTCCCAAATGAAGGCCATTCTCACCCTCACTGCGCTTTAATATACAACTTTAGGCCCCACAGTGCCACTGCACTCCACCCAGTCTTCCTTGTCCAGGCAGACCTCATGGCTGTTGGATGGGAATTGTTCAAGAGGAGAAGGTAAAGGAAAGAAAAAGAAGATAAAGAGGAATAAGAAGAAATAGAAAGTCTAAATTTTTTAAAGCTATTTTAATTGCTTCTTTTAAAATTAACATCTTTTTGAAATCAAGAAAATACATTTTGTTCACACTTTTTTAAATGTATGATTTCCATCAATAAGTAAATCAATAATATAGTCACAACATCCAGGTTTACTTAGAAATTTGGAGAAAAGTAATCAAATAGTTGAAAAAGTAAATTAATTTCAGTAAGCCTAAGTTTCAAAATTCTCTCATTGTTCTTTCTAGAATATTGGAATTTATGGCTAAGATGCTGCACTTAAAGGAATCATGATATCACTACCTAAATAGACTCACCTAGTTCTGTGGCCTTGTAGAGTTAGCTCTCCTCTCTGTGATTTACCTTTATTATTTGTAGAAGAAAGGTGTTAGGCTCGGTGATCTCAAAGACCTTTTCCATCACTAACATTCTTTGATTCGAGGATCAAATGGAAAGCAATCTATTTTCCACTACTAGATTTTTTTTTTTTTTTTTTTTTTTTTGCAAATAGGTATATAGTCCAGTAACAATGCATTCCTTGTCTTACTAACTAAAAGCTCCATTAAAGAAAGCATTGTGACCCAGAGCCCAGGCCACCTCACATTTTCATGAGAAAGCTTTTAAGCACTAAATTTCCACACTTATTATTTACTTTAACTTCCCATCTTTCATGGAACCAGACATGCCCTCTGTATCCAAACTTCTCCATCACCCATGAGAACACTTTTATGTGATTAGATTTAATGTTTTAATGTAAGGAAATAAGGAAAGATTTTTTTTAAGTCTTAGAATTGCTTTAAATTTTGAGTTTCATTTTTAGCCACACATCAAATTCAGCAAAATTGCAAATGTAGTCACATTATTTGTAGTGAGGAGATCCTCAATTATTTTTATGTATAACCTCAAAGATGCATGATTCTTTATCAACATAATGGGTATCAGAAGCAAAGGCAAATCAAACTTTTTAAGAGGAAAGCTATTTGTGGTACAGATTTTAGTAGTAAGAAATATAGTTCTTTGCATGTATTTACTTGCTTACTAACTAGTTTGGGATTTTCAAACTGATAAGCTATTGTCTGTGTATGCTGAAAAACATGAAGAGACATGAAGGAAAGAACAGAGAATTTACCACTAGGAACTGAACAAGCTCATTTATGGAGTCAAGCACGAGAATGATACAATGGGGAAGTAATGCGATGGCTGCCCACCGTCAGAGGGAGCTTAGAAACTGCTGTTAGATGTCAGCATATACTCAGATAAAGAGCTACAGGCATCAGACCAGGCATCACATTCACTTTGAACCATAAGCTGTTTTGTTTTGTTATTAAAACGTTGGTTTTCAGACTATTCACTAGATTTAAATTTGAATAAATATTTCAGGGACAAAAGTATTTCGGGGACAGAATGACTTCAACACCTTCCCCATGTGAGTGCTGGAGGATTTGATATGATGTTAGTATTTAGAAGCTTCTCAGGCAGTTCTGTTGGGTGCCCTACAATGTAGCTTGGAATTTGGGAAATATGTGAAACTAAGCAAAATGTAATGGGGTCAGGTTTTCAAAATATTATCTGTATGTATTAGAATGAAGTGATGCTTTATAAGGGGAAAAATGATTTTTCTTCTTTTTTCTTGCTTCAACTCCTCTACTGCCAATGTGAATGCAAACTGATAGATTTAATGGAACAAAAGGCAACGGAAACATGATCTCTGGAGACTCCCAAGGCCAGACTAGATAATTAACTACCATAAATGCTTAAAGAATGTTGAAGTATATTTTATCAAATGATGGCTTTGATGACCCAGAACATCCTTTATGACCTCTAATTGGATACATTTGATTTTTGTGTATGTGCCTGTGTGTGTGAGTCAAAACTAATGAAACTCGAATATACATGGGCTTCAACTATTTTTATGAAAGATTTATAAATTTTTACCTTTAAAATGAATAAAATACTGTCAACCCAGTAGCTGGCAAACATAAATTTGCTAGGTTGAAACATCCTTGAGTATGTATCCACTTCAGGAAAAAAATGTGGGGCTTTTAAGAGATAACAAACCCTAGTTCTCCATCATTGTGTCAAAATCTCAATTTACACCTGGAATATTCTCTCTCTGTCTCTCTGCAATTTCTGCAAAGAAGTGACTGCAACATATAACACTCCTCATCTCTCTCTGTATATATATACACATACATATGTATGTGTATATATATACAGATATATATGTGTGTGTATATGTACATATGTATATGTCTCTGTGTGTGTGTATGTCTATAAATGGTGTGTGTGTGTGTGAGAGAGAGAGAGAGAGAGAGAGAGAGAGAGAGATTCTGATGTTTAAACTCACACCTACTTAAGCAGAAAGAAAAACTGCTGCATGTAATCACACCATGGCAAGTCTGAGGCAGCGCTGGTCCTAAATACAATCAGAACCAAAGACATGAACACAACCAGGATATCACTCTTTCTCTCACTGCCTGCTTTTCCCTGTAATTTGGCTTAAATTTCTCCCTCTGCAGATGGGCTTCTTTCATTTTCACAGATTTCTCTGCAGAAACCCCAAAGCTGAGAGTGGCCACACACATCCCCATAGAACCTGATTAGTGGCAGGAGAATTATCATTGTAGAACTGGCATCTCTCTGCAGCTATATGTTTGCTGAATTGAGAAACTTGGAGACTTACCCAGTGCCTGCCACCCCTAAGCTCAGAAACAGAGTTCTTAGGAAAATCTGACACACGCTTCAGGAGGTGGGTATATGAACCAAAGCAGCAGCTTCTCCTTGGCACCAGAAGATGACAGAGGCTGACGGGAGCAACCTTGGTGGGATGGAGGAAAGGGAGGACTGTGGTAATCTATTCCTCATGTGATATGTGATCTTCCTCTCTGGAAAGGAAATAGGTTGGAGCAAAGTTTCTAGTACCTCACCCAAGAGGTACCAGACCTGTGGACAGAGGCAGGGCAAAGCAAAAGTAGAAGATTCTCATACATCAAAGAATTGTACTGTGTGGAGGCCTCAACACAACTCACACATCTGCCCCATGAGAAGACTCTTTAGACAGAAGGTGTTACCAGCCAAGAGAAATGACCATCAACTAAATAGAAGGCGTTTATCTCTTTTCATAATCCTTCACCACCTGCCCTAAAACTGGAGAGCCTGAGACAGAAAAGGCTGTGGATCAAACAAATGGTGACCTAAGAGCTAGGAGAAGAGGATTCAATGGAATATTAACAATAACTTCCACATGGCACTGCAGATTTTTATTAAAATATTAAAAGGAACAGAAGTCATGGAGTGAGAGGATCTGCCCAAAATTTTGTGAAGGAGAGGGGAGTGTCTATTAGGCAGAGTATGGTTTAAGGCCGGACTGAAAAAAATAATTAAAAAAAAAAAAATCCTTCTGTGGGCTTCACTGTGTTCTGAATGTCTAAGACATTGGTTTTATAAACACACAACTCATCCTTCTATCACCATAGTTTTCATGATTAAATCTTTGATGACCAGCAGCAGAGATCGCTGCTCTTTCTTTAATTTCAACTAAAAAAAATCCTTGAAATGGATTCTGATGGACCCACCTTCATCTGGAAATCTCCTTCAGTGCATGATGTATCATATTTGGGTGACCATCCTCCTCTACTCTCACATATTTTGAATTGGGAGAATTTTCTCAATATGAAAGGATCGCAAATCCTCAAGCAAGGAAGAGTTCTGAGCAGATGAAACAACCAACACCCTCAGCCCAACCCCAGAAGAGAAGACTGGAACTTCTGTAAGGAACTGATTGCAACACATGCCACTCCTCTGTTCAAAATCTTTCTTTCACTTCAGTTTAATCATACTTTACCCTCGTCTTTTTAACAGATTGACTGATTCTTTTGCTTGGGTTTTATTTATCAAAACAATTCAAACTATTTAATCAGAAAGAAAAACATATCGAGGAAACCATTTTTTTTTTTCCTTCAGGTCTTTTTTTAATCCATGAAATTGCTGTTATTATTGTTATGGATATCTCTAATTTGGGGAAGACATCTTTTTTTTTTCCTAGAATATTTAATTTTCCATCAAATCTGTAGGATCATAACAGAGACTGTGCATGACAACTGTGTGTGTGTGTGTACATATATATATAATGTACATATATATGTAATGTACATGCATATTTATAAACACACACACACAAACATATACAATACCACATCTTTTACATAACAAGCAAATAGAGGAGTAGACTTCAGGCTCACTATAACTCATGCACCACAGCATTAGTTTTTAAGTTTTCTACTTTCTATTTTTTGGTGATTTCAGAAAGAGAATTGCTTAGAATTTTTTTTCTTTCTTCTTTGTACTATTCTATATTGCTTTATCTAAAGTAATCCATTTGCTGATACAATGTTTTATAATACAGATCAGGTATAGTGTTGAAACATTTATTTGGTAAGTGCTTTCTTTCACAATTTATCCAAGTCACCTGGAATCCGACAATAAGAACCATCTGGGGGGTCATCTGAAACCAATAGCCCTCTCACCTTAATTCCAGTTTTCTATCTCACACATCTTTGAACATGCATCACACTCAGTATAATGGCTCAGAGTAGGCTGATTTAAACCAGTGTGCACTTGACTTTAAACCAGTGTGCACTTGACAGCTGTCTTCCCTTGTGGCATGCATGCATTGATTGATACTGTCAACATGGAGGAACCCCTAGAATGCAGGAGGGCAGGGATAAAAAAAATTCGGACTGTTTTGACATAATGTCTTGCACGCTTCCATGAGCAGAGAGGTTCTTGATAAAATGTTGGGAATATTGCTCAGCCCAGTACTATCATTTTAGACCCGAGTCACAGAATAATAGAGCTGGATATGTCCTTAGAAATAAGACCTCAGCCCTCTCACTTTTTAGCAGAGAAAACACTGCTTTAAATTCAATAAATAAACAAACCTTTTGGAAATAACCTGCTGGCAGAGGCGGAACAAGGGCAGAGAGATTTTCACTTTTGTCTAAAACTCTCTTTCCCCCCTCACCAAACTATGCTGCCTCTTCATTTTCTGGAGTCCCTGTTAATTCCAAATACATCCAGTAGAGGAGAAAATGAGGCTATTTGTCACTTGCCTTTACCGGATTTATAACAGAAACATCTAGCTGCAGTGGTTGAATCTGTAAGGTTGAGAAAACTTCCAAGAGACACAGCTCCATGATGAATGTGCATTGAACAAAGTACAGTGAAAGAATGTATATTTCACAAACACCTGAATTTATGTTGTTAATTGAAGCACTGTCTTGGCAGTGTGTGCTTCAGACAACCAGTGGATCGACGGCACTTATACTGTGCTACTTCTCAGAGGACAGTCACAACCCAGCACAGCGGAGTAAACTGACATGTAAATACTTCCAGAAGTAATATAGAATGGAGCTGATCCTGGCAAATTGTGCAGGGGTAGCAGTGTCATCTGGTTCTACTAAAACAACTTAATCTTTGCTTCCAACTCTTGTCCTCTGTCACCTCCTCCTTCCACTCTTTTATTTTCTTCTATTTACTGCATGCCTCCCTGCTCCTTTCCCTTCACCCCATTCTTATTTTTCTCCCCATTGCAGCTATTCCTCATCAAGAACTCCAGTCTTTTCCTCATTCTGTTTGTTTTCATTTCTCAGTGCCTCAGTGCTGGATTGATCTACAAATCTCTTTAGCTTGTAAACTCCCTGAAGGCAGAGATTAGGACTCTCATGTTCCTGGGATCAGTACAGCATCTGGTCACCAATAGGTACTTAATAAATCATTTTTAGCTTGATGAGTAATTTATGTGCCACGGAAATTAAGATATTTCTCATTTAAAGAATAACGCAGCCTGGAGCAATGGCTTACAGCTGTAATCCCGGCACTTTGGGAGGCCGAGGCAGGTGCATCACAAAGTCAGGAGTTTGAGACCATCCTGGCCAACATGGTGAAACCGCATCTCTACTAAAATTACAAAAATTAACCAGGAATGGTGGTGCATACCTGTAGTCCCAGCTACTCAGGAGGCTGAAGCAGGAGAATTACTTGAAGCTGGGAGAGGAGGTGGAAGCTGCAAAGAGCCAAGATTGTGCCACTACACTCCAGCCTGGGTAACAGGGAGAAACTCCGTCTCAAAAGAAAAAGAGAGAAAAAAAAAGAAAAGAAAAGAATAATGCAAGGGTGTGGGGGAGATATGCTAATGGCTTCTTTCTAAAGCATTGGTCTCTGTAAAAGGGGGCCTCTAGGTTTCTGTACCATTACAGGATGTTAAGTGTGCAGTGGTTTGATATAAATTTTCCGAGTGTACTATATAGGTAGCCTTCCGTTGCCCTAATCTAAAGGTAGTTCTGAGCAGTAAAGAACTCCAAATGATATCATTAGTCGGGGACTCAAGGTGGATCCTATAAGTGATCCTTTACTCAAGGCAATAATTAACATTTATTTTTCCTTTCACTTCCGTCACTGGGAGCATGCAAATTAACTCCCGAATTTTTAGGTTCTAGGGAAAGAATCATAGAGATTATCTATTCCCAGCGATCTTTATCTGACTCCTGGAAATCATAGTGGCCTGTAAAATTTGCAGCATTTCAAAAATTGTGACAGTGATATAAGCTAACAAAGTGCCTTAATTTTTGCCTGAAAATGTTAGAACTCCATATGGTAATATTTCTTATAA
Organism: Chlorocebus sabaeus; assembly: GCF_047675955.1. NCBI lineage: Eukaryota > Metazoa > Chordata > Mammalia > Primates > Cercopithecidae > Chlorocebus > Chlorocebus sabaeus. The sequence goes on from NC_132927.1 coordinate 60,340,598, forward strand.
TTTTATGCGCAGCAATTTCTGACTAGTAGCTATACAGTTTCAAAAATTAAATCGAAACTGAAACGTATGGAAATTATAACTCAATAAATAAACAAATGAATATTTAAAACTTCATAAAAATACATTTCCACTTCTGAAACCTGTAGGATGCAGGAATAATATATGTGGCTGTTGGTAGCAGAAACTTTTGGAAAACAGATGTAGTGCAGACACCAATTCATATGAGAACAGTGGTGTCTGGCGTCATTAAATGACCGACCTCATGCCAGAACAATGAATGGGAGGACCACAACTTCCTCCCTCAGGCCAGTGCTCTTCCTCATTCAAACTTCTACCTCTATACAATTCAAAGAGCTCAGTGTGAGCCACTTTTCATGCATACTCAATTCTGACATTCTCTCTAGTCATACAATACTCCATAGGCCTTCTCAGTTATCTTGTATAAGTAGGCTGCACTTGTTTGCACCTTGAGAGTTTTGAAACACATCTAAAAATCCTTAGGAAGTATGTTCTTTGTTGTTTTGTGACCCCGTGGTGGCTTATTACTTCAATACCCTGAGGACCCTACGGAGACAAATGGCTCCAAGCTTCTCAGGCTCTGCAGCTTGTGCTAGACCAGATAAAACATGTTTGTGTTACAGGTTAAACCTTAACAAACAGTCTCCCTGCAGGATTATATTCTCCTGTTTCCACTAGAGGGAAAAAGGAGATTTTCGATATAAATGCACAAGAAGCGTTGAAAAGGCTTTTAGTAAACAGGAGCACAAATAGCACAGCAATATAAGAAAATCCTGCCAGCACCAGCTTTGGAAAGGTGTGCACAGAACGCTTCAGATTTAGAGAATCATACAAACGTAATATGTGGTTTTCAAATACAAAGTCATTCCTAAAGTTACTATACGAGGATAAAACCCTAAAGATCACTCAAGACTTCATACTTGGTAGATTTTACTTTTGGCGATAACTAAAAATCGTGTCTCAATGGATCAGAACAGTTGCGGAAGCAACATCATAGTTTGATTTATTACTATTCAGCTTGCACATTACTTCCGCTCTGAATCCTTTCCGACACTCATTTCTACTTTGAATACCTCATTGTTCATTTTGCTATCATAGTTCCAAATAATATTGATTGAATTTATACGTTCCGTTGGAGGCACAAAGTGGGGCAACAGGCTGCCACCTACTAAGTTAGAAATTATTTTTGGTCATTGGCTGGATTCCGGTGCCTAAAGCACAGTGCCTGGACAAAACTAGATGCTCAATGAACTCAGATGGCTATATAAATTATTAGAATATAAAGGCAATTTTGTGTAATGGGAAAATTGTTGGAATTTAAGTCAATAGTTATTTTTTGTTTTCGTTTTGTTTTGTTTCTTAAAGTGGTCCCTGAACTTAACCTCCATCCCAGCAAATACTACTTTATAATGAGATTATCTTTCTCTGGTAGTCAGTCCCTTAGAGTTATTGAAACTAAACTCGATGTTATGAATAGAATTGTGTCTCCCCAAAATTCATATGCTGAGATATGAAACCCACACCTTAGAATGTGACCTTATTTGGAAATTGGTTTGTTCATGGTATAGTTAGTTAAGATGAGCTCATTAAGGTGAACCCTAATCCAGTATAACTGGTGAAATTTGGAGATGAGCCCACACACAGGGAAAATGTCATGTGAATCTGAAGGCAGAGATCAGGATGATGAGCCTACAAACAGGAATGCCAAAGACTGCCAGCAGACGACCAGAAGCTAAGGGAGAGGCACGGGACAGGTTTCTTTCTCATGGTTTTTGGAAGGAACCAACTCTGCTGATGCTTTGATTTCAGAACTGTGAGACAATATATTTCTGTTGTTTTAAGCCATTTGGTTTGTGGTACTTTGTTATGGCAGTCCTAGAAAATGAATGCACTTGCTGATGCAGGTTCTGTGTTTAAAATGCAATTATGTAATTGACCTTTCTCCATACGTCTTAAGAGAATAAGTCAGTTAATTTTACCCAGACAGCGTCAATGTGAAACCTAGCCACAGCCTTAACATAACGATCCTTATCCTTTAACATAAGCCAGGATTTCACCTACTTGATACATAAAGGATCTGTCGGTTATATCTACGGTTTAACATACTAAGATAACAGAACTTTTGGGAGAAGATATTGAATTTCCATCTACCTAGAACTGCTAATGTAAGTGTGGTCCCTCCTTTCTGTACAAGAAAGAACTCAGTCTTCTGGGAAACCATTAATAGCGGAATCATGCCACCAAACATTTTCTACCACTAACATTCACCAAATCATGTCTAGAATAACAATAACAACAAAATGTCACCCCAGTTCCTTACTTGGCTAGACATCATCCCTCTTCTTCCATAGTCTATCTAGAGAAAGAGGACAGAAGGTGGCATAATAGCTTTCTTGAGGTTTATCATACTGCAGCATGCCTGTTTTTTGTATAGAATCACTCATCCAGCTTCACTTCTGGAATGAGAAACTTACATACAAATTTCAAAATAAAAAAGTGAAATGCTGTGGTTCTGTCCATCTTTGACACAAATAACGATATGACCTTGTACAGTTCACTTAAATTCTAAGGGTCTTAGTTTTATCAGTCATAACATATAAGTAGAAAGGGTTGGATGGAAAGACCTCCAAGTCACTTTCAAATCAAACTTTTAAAAATGTCTACATAAGCAACTCTTTTCAAGTATTTCATTCATTCATCCATTCCACAAATGATACTGAGAACCTGCTACATGATTAGTATGTTTCTAGGACCCTGCTCCCAGGAAATTTGCATTTCAGTGAAATAGACAAACATACATATTAACAACAAATTAGGTTACATGAGATCTTTAGATAGATAAATTATATGCAGCAAATAAAATAGGATGCAGTGATGGTGACGAGGGAGGATGACTTCTTCAATTTGATTGGATGAAGAAAGCCTCTCTGAGTAGACCTGAAGCTGAAACGAAATGACAAGGTGGAACCAGCCATGGGATGATTGCAGGATGGGGAAGCAGTGAGTGCCCACGTCCTTCGGTGGGAAGAGGAGTTTATTAGAGGAATCTAAAAACAAGCAGTGTTGCTCGTAAGCAAGAAAGACACAAGTTAAGATGGGTTAGCAAGATAGAAGCTGCTGGGCCAGGTAAGGTCCTGCAGCCTGCAAAGGAGAGTTGTTTCTACTTTTAAGATCAATATCAGGTGCTTAGGGGATTTTGAACTGAAGAGTGATATGGTCATATTATTTTAAGGCTTGTCCCCAATTCCTGATTCACTAAGGGAAATAAATTCTCAGGAAGACAATATAGATATTCTTACCTTTATTTATTTTTTTTTCTGGTGCTTGAGTTTTTTCTCTTTCATATTCTTTCTCTTTCTCTTTTTAACTTTTTCCCCTCTTACTTTGACTTCTAATTTATTTCTCATTTTCTTTTTCTTTTTATACCCTTCATCAAATGGTGCCTAATGTAAATGTAGTCCCTCCTTACTGTACCATAAACAGGTATTATGTGCCATAAACAGGTATTATGACAGAGATAATTTTCATTGAAGAGAATAAAGCTGTAGACCCCACTAGAGGTCACTTCTGACCCACTGATGAGTCCTTAATCCTGTAACTTTGCCTTGGGTTTATAGTCAACCCAGGAGACAGTTTTCCTCCTGATCCTATAATTTTCCACTTTCATGACCCCCCAAGGACCCAAGTCAAAGGCATTGTCATCCACATCCTCTCTGGACACAAGCCACTTCAGGAGCCAGGCAGGCTATCAAAACAGGCATGCCCCAGGTGCTTCTCTTTGTTCAGAGTAGATTGGCGCTCTTGAACTGGGAATTTGGCTCATAGACAAAAGTGGCATCATTCTGTAAAGTGGAATGTCACCGGAAAAAATGTGATTGTACAAGGAAAGCCTGGGCTGTCTGTCTGCCTCTTGCTAGCAGGCCGCCTAAGGGTCCAGCATCCAGGCTTCCTGAAGCTTCCTTCAATTGTCTTCACACACACAGAGTTCAGTACCCACTTAAAGACACACACGTTTGCCCTCAGCCCCCTGCTGAAAGTGAATCTTCCTGTGATTTATTTCCAACTTCATTGCTTCTGAACTGACACTTTTATTAATTGAAGAATTTTAGAGGCATCAAGTCTGAGTGAGTCCCTTCGGTACTCTTCCTCATGTACATTTTTGTGTATATATTTAAAAATGCCCATATCCACTGTCTATGTGCACACACATATTTTGTCATCATGTCTAAAGTGAAAAGGTGAATCTAACCTTAATACTCATTTCACTACACAAGCTGTGTGCAAGGTCCTTGGAAAGATCAAGAAAGTAGCAATTTTGCTTATACTAGATGAATTATTGAGTTGAACTTGATAATCTGTAAGACTTTTTCTTTTTCTTTTCCTTGAACCAAAATTGCTTTTTTAAAATTGAATGCATACCTTGTGGAAAGCCTTGATCATATTATACTTGTTTTAATTGCCTGGCACAAATGGATGTATACATCTAATTTAATATTATATTCTTTCATTTTACATTGTTTTATGGTCTAACAGGCGCTTTCACCATTAGTATCCCTACAGTTCAGATTTACTGTTTATCTCATCTTATCAATGAGAATTCTGAGTCTCACTAAGGTTAAAAACTTTCCCCAAAGTTACGTGTCTAGCATATGGCAGATCAAGGACTAAGTCTAAGATCTCCTGAATTTAATTCAAATTTAGTGCCTTTTATAACAGAATCTGCAAGCTGTGTCTGTAAAGGGCCAGGTAGTAAATATTGTTAGGCTCTTCCAGTCATGTGTTCCCTATCACAACTGCTCAATTTTGCTGCTGGAGCATAAAAAGAGTAACAGTCAATATGTACTTCAGCAAGCATTGCTGTGTTCTAAGAAAACTTTATTTTTGGACACTGAACTCTGAATGTTTTATAATTTTCATTTATCATGAAATACTAATCTTTTATTTTTCAATGACTTAATGGGGAAAAAACATTCTTTGTTCACTTGCCTTAACAAAATAGGTGGCAACTGGGATTTGGCCTATGGGCTGTAGTTTGTCAAACTGTCTGTGAATGGCATTATGATCCAGACAGCTGAGACGAGTTCATTTTAGATCCTTGTGGAATGGGCAATTTAAGGCCTTCAGAACAATTATCATCATTATAAATCATCAGCTGAGTCTTAAGAATCTGTCATCAGGGATTAATTTCTGTTAAGATTTCTCTTAAAGTAGAATAAAGTGAAAATATTGAGTAGATGCAACTTAATGAGAACAGCTGAATTATATTTTTAAAAATATATAATGAAGAACATGACTTGGTTTCCTACTGAAAAAAATATTATTCATGGATTCTATGAGTTTCTGAAGAACTCTCAAAAAAGTCAAAGAAAAATATCAAAATTTATCATATCCCAGTTCAGTTTAATTATAATAATATATGGATCTTATGGGCACAGATAAAAATACTACTCAGGCTCTCCAAAAAAGTAAACCTTTCTTTGTTCTGATTATTTAACTAAAAACAATTTGCTTATATTTTATTAGTGTGATATAATATATAATTGCAAAAGTACAGATTTTCAAACTGTCAGATAGAATTGAAAAATATTAGGTTAATTCTATAAAATAAATGTTCAAGTCATATCTGTTAACAACTACATAAAATATTACAAACCAGACAAACACCTCCTACATTAGCAGTTGGCTCACGCTGAAAGAGAAAGTTCTGATCCCCAAATCTGGTCCCAAAATGATGAGCAACTGTAGGGTTTAAGTATTACTAAAATTAGATTGAAAACCAAGAAAATGGAAAATAGGTCATTGACATTTTACCCCAGTCCTTGTTAAAATAACAATTTTAAAACTCGGTTTCTATATTCATGTTTATATTTATAATAGAGTAAAATTAAAATATATATTAAAATAAAATGTGGCTAGCTAGACGCTTTTCTAGGTCAGAAGCAGTTGCGTTTTGGAGGCTGATGGTAGAACTAAGAATGGATCTGGTTGCATATTGGGGAAGGAGGAGGAATGAGACATCACTGGCTCTTTATGATCGCCAGTGATCAAGCCTCTTTGTGTGTCAAAGGAACTGGAATGTGTTAGCATCTCCTCTCTGTCGATCCAAATTCTATCCACCTGTAAGCGTTGCCTCAACTCCTGCTTCCCCCAATGTATGTTCCCTAATTATACCTGCTTATGACCCTTTTTGATTTCCAGACATTGCAGTCTTTATTTAAGTGATCAGTGTAGATAGACGTGTCTCTGTATTGTATCTCAGAGATGTAAACTACTAAGGGCAGGGCTCATTGCAGACACTTCCAGTGTGTCCCTGTTTTGCTCCAATAGCAGGTCACTCTTGGTTGACTTATTACTTCCTTTACAAACCCTGAAGGAAGGGACAACCTTTCCTGTCACACTGTCAGTAGAGACCCATCTTCCCAGATCTTATGTGCAGTCCCATCAGAGATGACTCATGGGATTGAGTTTCCAGGTTTTCAGATTTCCCACTGCGAAAACAAAAATATTATTAATTATAAATACTATTGAAAAGTGAAAAGAAGCCTTTAGTAATAGTACTTAGAAATAGTCTGCTACTTTAAGTCAGAAACTACTCGATGACTTCTATGGAAAATGTCCAACTTAGATTTCTCAGAGTGTGCCATTTTCTTTATTCCCTTTTCATTCTGCGAATATTGTCTTCAGCCCTGATATAATTCTTGAAAACCAGCACCATTGAACACAGAGGGCATTGAATCAGAGCCTGGCTCTTTTTTTAAGATCAATTCAATGGTAGCTCGGAACAGATCAGCAAATCAACACCTTTCAACCTGCTCAGCTCTTATGTCTAGATGTAGCATTGCTCTTTTTAAATCTTAAAAATAAAATGAAGGTTATGATGATCTCTGTATCTGCCTGGTGAGTTATGTCTCAGGCTCTCTAGAGATGAGAAACTTTTAATTCAGCAAGAAAGTAAGTGGACAAAATTTAGCATGAAGGCGTGGACACATACAGAAATAAGAATAGTTAACATTTATTGAAGGCTAACTTTGCACCAAATGTTATGCTAAGCGATTTATTTATCACAACAACTCTAAAAGGTAGTTACTATTACATTGTTCTCTTTATAAATAAGTCAAATGAGGCACAGGCTGACTCAATTAAGTTGACCATGGCAGATCAGCCTTTAAAAGGCAGAGAATGGGCTTAAATTCAGGATGACGGACTTTGTAGCCTGTGTAATTTACTCACAGATGGTATGTTAGCTGTGGATATATTTATAGACAAGTGATGAAGATATTAAAAGTGAATAATGACAAGTTAATATAAAAATAACAATGGTTCTTTGTCTGGAAAGGGTGCTTATACATGGGATCAAGTGTGCAAGGAAGTTTTTTTTTTTTTTTTTATGTGATTCTTTTTTACTCACTTAACCATGTTCATTGAGCACATATTACCGGCAATGCAGACAATGGTGAACAAAATATACCTGGGCCCTGCTTCATGGTCATCTTCATGAAGCCTTATCTAAGGTTTCAAGGCCATGCTTTCTATGATATTACCGGATCTTAAAGTTGGAAGGAAACTTACAGATCATTTCCTCCCTGCCTTTTTTCTGTCCTTTCCACACCTGCCTAATTTGTAGACTCAGCGATGTCTTTGGATTCCAAGGCAGAAAAAACATTGATCATTATCTCCTGTAGAATATGAATGTTTTTCTTTTTTTTAAAAAAAGAGTGCTTATCCAGTCTTTATGAAAATAATTTCCCAGAATAAATGTCTTCCCAAGAAAGCAATAACTTTGGAGTGGCAGCATGGAGCAGTGAAATAAAGCCTGAAAATTGGAGTCAGATTTGAATTCTGATTGCCACATACTATCAGTTTGATTTTACATGTATGATAAGAATTCAGATTTTTTGTCTGTAAAATAGAGGCAATGATTATATGGACCCTATATAGTAGCCGGGAGAATTCAATAAGACAGAAAAACTCCACTTTACCTGAAACAACTCAAGTTTATACATATTTTCTGAGGATAATTATTAGCAGCACTCTTTTCTAGCTAGTGTGACCCAGTTTGAAAAATGAACAATACTGTGTCCCTACTTACATAACACTCTAAAAACTTTGGTTATCTTAATGGCAGCTCATTTTCCTTGGACAGCTGTAACTATATGTATCAGATTTATTCTAAATACAGAGGATAAAACTGAAACTTAAAATTGAAAGTTACACAGTGCCATGTGTAACTCAATAAAGAAATATATTTTCTAATTTTTGCAGTATCTTCTTATGTTAGCCCTTCAGGTGTTTGTAACTCCTCAATTTTTATCTTTGCCAAGCTAAATATTCTCAGTATCTGCAATCTTTTTCCATTTGAGGTGGCTTATAGTGCCAAGACCATTTTGGTAATTCTCTTTTGAACAGACCCCAGGTTATAATGTTCCTCTTAAAATGTAGTGACCATGTCTTAAGTCCAGATGTCTTCTATTCAGTTAATGCTACATTCAAAGGGATCAGTGGTGCCCTTTACCTAGGTCCTTCCCATGTGTTAATTGATTGTATCAGTACGATTAGCAGTGCTTGACTGTGTTAGCTTCATGGAATTTTCAGTCAGCTAAATTTCTGGGTCTTCTTCAGCAGAAATATTAAGCCAGTCATCGCTGCTCTCTACTTCTGCAACTTCAGTAAGTTTCAAACTCCACAAGATTCCTCCCTTCACCAAGACAGAGACTAGATTTAATAAACACCAATTCTTACCTCTGCTCATCAAAGTCATTCATGAAGTTTTAGAGAAGATAGAGTCAAATGCTAGAGTTGCCCTCTAATCTATCATTGGTCTGCTAATTAATATGCTTTATAAATAGTTGTTAAATGATCTATTAATTTTATAATCAATATTAAAAATTTGTTGATAAGGATAGCATAATTTTAATATATGGTCAAGATCAATAGAGGACTTACCTATAGCATGCATCTAATCTGTCATCAATTATGGGTAAGGAAACATATGACTTCGGGCTCTAATTAAAATTTATCCACATAATAAATGTGTGACTTTGGACAGAACATTTAATCTTAATCTCATTAATCTCTTTTTTGAAATGTGAACATAATTATATATGAAATAGTGCATAGATAATATTGAGCACGATACCTGGCACATCATTAACAATTAATAGTTCATAATTATTATTGTTGCTGTTAGTATTATCAGTATTATATTTTGAGCTGGAGGCAACCTTGGAATTAAGCTTTTTAGACGCCTTAATTTTATAGAACAACAAATAGAATTTAAGAGAAATGAAGATATTTAACTAAGGATTCCTGTTGTTGGGATTTGTTGGGTTTATAAGAGAAAATTAAATTGATATTCACTGTCTTCACTTCTCAACCCATGTAGCCATCCATTATCTGCAATCTGTAAGTTACCATCAAGATTATTCTATACTTTTTCTTTTGAAATAGTTTCTCTAACTTGCACGTGAAAGATCCAAAGACCTTCTGTCTTTTTGCAATTTCTTTGCTCCACTTGACATTGCCGAACCCCTCCACTGTTTACAACTTTCTTTTTTTGACTTCCATGGCAGTAGTCTCAGCTCACTACTTTCATCCTTGCCCGTTTCCATTTTCTTCATTTGTTTTTCTTCCTATAGTAAATACAGTGCTACATTCAACTCTCTTCTTTTATTGGCTATTACTCTTACCATAAGGTATCTGATTTATTCTCACAGATGCATTAACAATCTTTGGTTATTCATAGATTCATTTCTTTAATCCTGGTTCCTTGTGGTAGAAATACATTTTGTGCACGGAGAATCCATGTGCTTATCTGACATTTGTCAGCCTTCTTTCAGCTGGGCAGGACCATGGTACTACTTCTGGCCATTGGGCTGTAAGTCGAAGTTACATATTTCATCTCTGCAACAAAGTACAACCAAAAACATGGGGCCCTCAATATTGTCTCATTCCTTGACACCAGAATATTAGACAACATGCGTTCTAATAGTCAGGCTATATGATACCGGAGTTGTCGTTGTCATCAGCTCAAGTCCTTGAACCTCTGGACAAAGAAGATTACTTTAGTGACCTTTGTTGGATATGTTAGTAATGAAAAGTGAGTGAGAAATAAACATTTATTATGTAAGATCACTGAAGCTTAAGGGTTATTTCTTTTGTTGGCATAACCTGGCTTATCTTAATGCAAATACCTCTCAGTATAGTTTATGACCTTTTTGTTCCAACAATGTGTTAGAGATTTCTATGAGGATATTCATAAAAAATTACCATATCCAAAAATATCTACTTAAATATGTTCTTATCTGAAGATTTATAATTATTTAGCATGTTCTGTCCTTTCTTCTGCAAAATATTGATGATTTCCCTTGTGTATCGTTGTCTCTCCCATCATGCTACTTCATATTGTAATCAGCTCCAATGTTGGTAATGACCTGAGTTTGCTATGTCTGGTATTTTCCATTCCAAAGCACTCTCTCTCTAAGACATTTTCCCTTCTTCAAATATAGTTGTTTACATATTTCATTCATAGACTATGAATTTTTACACATGTTCAAATCTACAGTCAGAAGTCCTTCAATCTGCATACACTTCCCTTTTCTGTTCCATTTCATAAAACTCTACTTACAGACACAATAACTTCATCATACTGGATGTTTACAAAACATTTATATTTTACAGCTCAGTTTATTTTTTATGATAGTTTGTTTTACCTAAAGATACTTTTCATTGTTTATGTGGTAAAATCATCCTGGTCTTTCAGTTTCAATGCAAATTCTGGTTGATGATTCATGGAACTTGGATTATGGGAAAATTAATTTTGGCCAAGGATAATGGAGAAGGCTTCAAAGAAGAAGCAATACTTATTACACCCCTTTTTGCAAGCAATATAACTTGTATTGTATTACAGTTATCAACATATATTTTATCTACTTTTTATCTATCAATCAATCATTATCTCAACTTGATTATGTAATGATTGAGGAAACAATCTTATCATTTTCATCTTTATGTCTCACTCCCAGTTAAAGAGACATAAGGAGGCATGCCTTTAAACAAATATTCTATAATTGTTTTCTGAACTGAAGACTGAATCTCTTTTATTCTATCCACATCTCTATTTGCTTTACCAACAACTCCCCGAACATCTACTTAATGAGTCTTTCAAGAATCCTTAAAATACTGATAATGAGATTACAGGTTTATAAGGCTCACAAGTAATCTCTTACTACATTATTAAAATTTGGTATATTTGCTTACCTCTGACATTTGATAATATCTTGAAATATTGACAATGTATTAGTAATCCTAGCCACAAATTACTTAATATGTAATTGGCCCTTGAAACTTGAACTCATTAAAATACGTGTTGCTCTCTTACAAACATTTTTTCTAATCCTGTGATTAACTAAGTATTTGATTTACCTTTCTCATTATAAGAAGCGTTTTTGTCAAATAAAAAGAGGATAGAAAATACAAAGATAAGTAGTGCTGCCTTCTCTGTCCACTCCTTTTATTCTTTGCATGCCCTCAAACCAATAAGCAATGCATCCCTTTATATCATTAATTTACCTTCTCTTTCTATCTCTATCTCTTTCACTCATTTCCTCTCTCTCTTCAAACTACTTACGTACTTTTAACATTGGTCCATAAAGGGTTCACACCTTTAGCCCTTCACATACGCATGTATGTCCATGAGGCATAACACATAATGGTTTTATCCTTTCCCCAAACAGGTAGCTCATCATCTAGTCTGATAAATAAAACAGGCTGGGCACAGTGGCTCATGCCTGTGATCCCAGCACTATGGGAGGCTGAGGCAGGCACATCACAAGGTCAAGAGACCGAGACCATCCTGGTCAACATGGTGAAACCCCGTCTCCACTAAAAATACAAAAAAAAATTAGTTGGGCATGGTGGCGCATGCATGTGGTCCCAGCGACTCGAGAGGCTGAGGCAGTAGAATCACTTGAACCTGGGAGGCAGAGGTTGCAGTGAGCAGAAATCGTGCCACTGTACTCCAGCCTGGTGACAGAGCGAGACTCTATCTCAAAAAATAATAATAAATAAAATAAAATAAAATAAAATAAAATAAAATAGGGCAGTACATGATCCCCTCTTTCATCTACAGTTTCCCTTCAAAATGTCTAGTTGATTTTTTCTAAGACCGTATTTATGAATGATATTTTGCTATGTGGATTTACCATGTGTGTAATCATCTCAAATGAATTTCAATTTAAATTATTTACAAAATTTTGCTATTTTAAATATTTTGGTAGAGAAGCAAAACCCATTTTTGTTCAATTATGTTTACTGCATTGCTATTAAGATAAATTCCTAGAAGTAGACTTTTTGACTGTAAGTGTATACCAGTTTAATTGTAGGTATATATGGCCAATTTGTCAATCAGAAAGAAAGAATCAATTAATTCTTATTGTAAGTTGGTCTGCTTTCCACTTTGCTAACCATGGGTACTATTTTAGCATTTGTCACTTTGATAGAGAAAAATATCAACTTTTTAATACTTTGGTCATTAATATTTATGTTTTTAGATTATAAGATATTTTTATTTATATGAACTAACTATTCATATTCTATGCCTATTGATCATTAGCATATTGGTGTTTTAAAATGATATATAATAATTATTTATAATAACTAAAGAATATTTTATGTGTGCTTATTGCATGTGTTGTAAATATTTTTCCTAAATTTTACCTGCTTCTAAAATGATGTAATGATCCTATAAAATGTACTCTTAATGACTAACCTTTTAAAATATTCAAACTTCAATCAAATAAACATTATAATAAGAATTGCAAGATTTCTGGCCTAAGTATCATTCTAGCAAAGGTTGCTCCATCCCAATTATATTAAAAATATTTTTAAATATTTAATTAGATTATATTTATTAACTTAGCTTTACATGGAAATCTTTAATATAGCCAGAAACCATTATTATGAATGGTACATTGAAGTCTACATTTATAACAGCTTTAAAAATATTCACAAATATTCATATAAACATCTATATCATTCTGAAAAATAAATTCAATAAATTATTTTGGTGGCTATTATGATAATTCAGTTTTCTTTTTTTAATTTTACAAAATATAATTTCTATTAAGAGGTTTTCAAATATCAAAATATTTTCTCAGTCTTAATTCTCTCTGTTTACCAGAGTATATTATTTAATAAACTCCTATGTTTGAATTTTTCTGATATTTTACACAGAATTTTCCATCTTATTCCTAAGTGATAACTGCTTATGACTCTGGTTTCCAGATCATACTCCAAAGTCTCCTGGTGTTGTTCAATGAAAGCAGTACATGAGCCAAAGCAGGAGTGATGAATATCGAGAACAAAGTGGCCTTAGCCCCGGTGCCACTACCCTTCTATTCAGTGCTCCTCTGTACATCAAATATATGGATACATAGGATTAAATATAATTACAATGGTATACATAATTGTATAAATAAATTATGTAACTCATAATTTATTGTATATAATTATATAAATACATAATATAAATAGTCATCACAGTAAAAGATCAGTGTGGAGTAAAGTTGTCAGCATCTGAGAAGGTGGGAAAGAAATGCAGGTGTATATTGATAAAATTTCCACAAGAGATCTGGGTTATTTGCTCTTCTTGCTCAATGAGAAAACCATAGATACACACATCTAACATACTCACATCTCTACAGCTGGCAGGTAAATCAAGATATCAAGATTTCAACCAGGTCTTGTGATACAAGTTGGGGTTTTCTTTGTTTTACATTATTTAATTTTACTACTTTTACCAGTATTCAGAGTAGAATTTGTGTCTGTACAAAAATGTTTGTGTGTGTGTGTGTGTGATGATATTATATATTTGTGTTAAAGAGCTATACTTTTCCATAAAAGAGCTAAAACTTGGTGGAGTTAACAGGATTCTAAAAATTAAGGATGACTTTAAACTTTCTTTTTATTCTGCTGGTACTGATAAATACATAGGAAGACTTAGAAACTCGGACTCCATTGTTTTTTGTTTTTATTTTTTAATTTTATGGGTACTGTTTCCACTTAAAAGTTAGTTACAGTCACCAAGCATCCTAGAGATGTCCTTCAGAGCCTACAGTTAATACTTGGTGTAAAATATGTAATGGTTATACGGTTGTCCTAAGCTAACATATTGTGTCCTTCATTTTGATATCACACTCAAAAACTCTTTTCCTCCATCAGCTCACTTTTCTGGCATTCAGTATCTTCTAATGGGTGCTGCATTTCTACATAACTCAGACTGCAATATTGGCTCCTCCTATGTTGGCGGTGGGAACATATTTTTGGTTCCCCCTCACAGCACTTGTGTGGAAGCAAGTAATAGCTTTCATCCAATAATGCTATAAAGTTTGCAATGGTTCACCTAATTGCACAATTAGGCACACTCAAGTTGGCAGTTTATTTCTTAACATACACTTTCCCCAAACTACCACAGTAAACTGTAGAGGAAAATGCCAGTCAGCTAAAGGTCTGGAAATTCAACTGCCAAATGCCAAGGTTCTTATGCCAAGACATTCAGCCAACCCTAAGCAAAACTTGGCTTTCCATCCTGGTCCAGGGAGGGAATCATGAAACACACCCAAAGTATTTACAGGCTAGACAGGTTTTCTATTGAAACATATTCATAAAGTGGTCTTTAAAGTGATAAAAACAAACCAAAAGTGATTTTTCCTTTGGAATTCCCTATGTCAAGGGACGTTTTCATCCGGTGTGACTGACTGTTGTTCTGTCATGACTAAAAATAAATACATATAAAAGAGTAACAAAGTGGCAAATACCACTAGGGAGAAATTTATCTGGAGCCTCTCATTGCAAAGTTATTGTTCCTCTTGAGTCAAAGATACTGCCCTTTCTCTTCATTTTCTGGCATTACTGATCACACAACCTTTGGCTTAACTAACTTAAACTAAAATGACAGTGGGATTACCTGTATGCTAGAAATAAAATAAAAAATTATTGAAAATATTCTATGCCCAGCCATGACAATTATTACTAGGTTTATTTTACCCTTGAGGAAAATGTAACCAAATTAACCTAAGTAATATCTGGGAAATTATTCATATCTGAGTATTTCTTTGTTCCGGATGTTCTTTGCATTCTTCAATAACTTCTTCCATTCTTTGGTGGGTTGAAGCTGACTTCGAAGAAAAGTCAAACTTCAATCCTGCACACCAAATTCAAAACCATATTGAAAACAAATGTGACCATTTACTAGAATAATAGCCCAGTGTTATTTTTTCCATATGTATTTTCCTCTCTAATTTTCCCTTATTCTTCTACCCCTAAAGCCTGAAGTTTGCCTTGTCTGATTTTATTAAGCGTATAAAAAGACTGCTTGGGTTTTGTGAAATGAAAATTTAGGAAAGTTGCACAGGTGGCTGAGGAGATGCCAGAAACATAACAACATAGGGCTGTCCAAAGATTAGAAGAATTGACTTTTGTGATACAAAACTTTTTAAGAAATATCAACATTTCCCTTTAGAAAACATAGTAACACACATATAATATGTAAAAATAATTTATTTCTTCTGTTCATTTAAAATATCATCAGATATTGGGTTGTAAGGAAATTGTGAAGAGGTTATTTGAGAATCAATGCCCAATTTCCCTGTATTGATTTCCCAACATCCATAAATTTTCATCTCAGAGCCCACTCTGCCAGCCACCTGACCCCCGAGTTTTACAGAAGTGTTCCTGTTCTTTGAATCCTAAGTGAGGCGCAAATTAGTCTTTGCTAACAAGTGTGCTGATCTTTAAGAGATGTGTGCATTACATTTAATAATACGTTACTCTTGATGTCTGTGAAAATCTTAAAATGGCTGAGAGAATGAACATTGAGTAATCCACATGACATGGACTTTATTAATCTGTGCTTACAAAATAATGTTGCCTCTGAATTTTCTGAGTGACCTCATTTTTGTCTTTAAGGTTACACTTGGAAAATGGTTAGAAATTAATTTTTTAAAAGTGTCTTGCAATTATTTTTGGGTGTTCCTCACTTGCTCCCATAAACTAGCCCATCAACTAAAAACCAACTTCAGCCTCCAGTCTATTCTTCATTTCCTGAATCTACTTGGTCCACTCCCTGCTCCAGAATGTCCATGCCACAGATACCTGTCCAGGTGCTTCGACCAAGTCTTGTCCTGAGCCTGGAAAAACATTTTTACATTAAAACCACTCAAACAAAGACTATAAATTTCTTATGCAAATGTATTTACTTTGCTTATATAAAAAGTAAAGAGTTCACTGAAAATAAACATGCCAAACCCATGAGATTGGTTTCAGTCAACAAGCGGGAGAGGAGAGAGTATCTAAGGGTTGCAGGCAAAGAGAACATTCACTTAATCTTTGGTGTTTCATTTCCTACACTAACAGCAGTAGTGACAGCTTTAAACTAATATGCCTAAATGTCAAGAGTAGTTATTCTCAAGGGCATAACAATAACAAACTAAAGGCCAATATCCCTGATGAGCATAGATTACAAAAATACTCAACAAAATACCAAAAAACTGAATTCAGCAGCACATTAAGATCATTCACTATGATCAAGTGTAATTCATCACAAGGATGCAAGTATTGTTCAGTATAGGCTAATCAATAGACGTGATATATTACATTAATAGGATGAAGGACAAAAAAAACTATATGATTTTTTTTCAACAGATGTAAAAAAGTTATTTGAGAAAATTAAATGTTCTTTCATGATAAAACTCTCAATAAATTAGGTATAGAAGGAATGTACGTCGATATAATAAAGACCGTATGTAACAAATCCATAGCTAGTATCATACTGAGGGAAGCTTTTCCTCTAATGTCTGAAAAAGAAAAGGACGCCCATTCTCATCACTTCTATTCAACATAGCACCAGAAGCCCTAGCCAGAGTAATTAGGTAAGATAAATAAATAAAAAGCCACCTACTATGAAAAGGAACAAGTTAAATTGTCTCTTTCTACAGATGATATGATCTTACATGAAGAAACCCCTGAAGACTCCATTAAAAACCTGTTGGAGCTAATAAATAAATTCAGTAAAGTTCCATGATGAAAATCAACATAAAAATTCAGTAGCATTTGTACATATTAACAGAAAACTATTTGAAAAAAATCAAGAAAACAATCACACTTACAATAGCTTTAAAAAAAACGAAGTACCTATTAAATAAACTTAACCAAGGAGCTAAAACATCTCTATGCTGAAAACTATAATAAATTCATGACAAAATTGAAGACATAAATAAATGAAACAATATTTCACATGTACATTTTAGAAGAATTAATATTATTGTGATAGCCATATTACTCAAATAACCCTACAGATTCAATTCAGTCCTTATCAAAATTCCAAGGACATTCTTCACAAAAATGGAAAAACACAATCTAAAAATCCATGTAGAACCACAAAAGCCCTTGACTAGCCAAAGAAATCTTGAGCAAAAAGAACAAAGGTGGAAGCATCATGTAAACCAACTTCAAAATATACTATAAAGCAATAGTGATCAAAACAACATGGTCCTGGCATAAAAATAGACAGACTAATGAAACGGAATAGAGAACATTGAAATAAACCCACAAACTTACAGCCCATCAATATTCCATGAAGGTGCCAAGAGCACACAATAAAGAAGGAACATTCTTTACAATGAATGATGCTAGAAAAACTAGATACCCTCATGCAGAAGGATGAAGCTGGTAGTAATTGTTTTATAAATATGGCCATTCCAGTGTTGGGTGCATATGTATTTAGAATTGTGATATTTTCTTGTTGGACTAGTTGTTGTATCATTATATAATGGTTCTCTTTGTGTTTTATAACTGCTTTGTGTTAAAGTGTTTTTGCCTGATATAAGAATAGCTACTCCTGCTCACTTTTTGTGTCCATTTGCACAGAATAGCTTTATCCACCCCTTCACCTTAGGTTTATTTGAGCCCTTGTGTGTTAGGTGCATCTCCTGAACACAGCAGAAACATAGTTGGTGAATTCTTATCCATTCTTCCATTCTTTTTCTTTCAACTGGAGCATTTAAGTCATTTACATTTAATGTTAATATTGAGATGTGAGGTACTATTTTATTCATTGTGCTATTTGTTGCCTAAATACCTTTCTTAATTGTGTTTTTGTTATATAGGTCCTGTGAGATTTATGCTTTAAGGAGGTTCTCTTTTGGTATATTTTGAGGATTTTTTTTCAAGCTTTAAAGCTCCATTTAGTAGTTCTTGTAGTGCTGGCTTGGTTGTGGTGAATTCTCTCAGTGTTTGTTTGTCTGGAAAAGACTGTATCTTTCCTTCATTTATGAAGCTTAGTTTCATTGGATAAAAAGTTCTTGGCTGATAATTGTTTTGTTTAAGGAGGCTAAAAACAGAACCCCAATTCCTTCTAGCTTGTAGGGTTTCTGCTGAGAAATCTGTTGTCAGTCTGATAGGTTTTCCCTTATAGGTTACCTGATGCTTTTGCCTCACAGCTCTTGAGATTCTTTTCTTCAGGTTGACTTTAGACAGCCTGATGACTATGTGCCTATGTGATGATCTTTTTGCAATGAATCTCCCAGGTGTTCTTAGATCTTCTTGTATTTGAATGTCTAGATCCCTAGCAAGACTGGGGAAGTGTGCCTTGATTATTCCCTCAAATATGTTTTTCAAACTTTTAGTTTTCTCTTCTTCCTCAGTAACATCAATTATTCTTAGGTTTGAATGTTTAACATAGTCCCAAACTTCTTGCAGGCTTTATTTGTTAAAATTCATTTTTCTTTGTCTTTGATAGATTGGGTTAATTTGAAAGCCTTGTCCTCAAGCTCTGAAATTCTTTCTTCTGCTTGTTTGATGCCATTGCTGAGACTGTGCAGTGCATTCTGCATTTCTCCAAGTGTATCCTTGATTTCCAGAAATTGTGTTTTTTTTTAATGCTATCTATTTTACTGAAGAATTTTCTTTCATATCCTGTCATGTTTTTGATTTCTTTAAGTTGGACGTTAATCTTTCTCTAGTATCTCCTTGATTAACTTAATAATCAACCTTCTGAATTCTTTTTCTGGCAATTGAAAATCAGTAAGCAGATTTTATCTTGCTTTAAATTATTTGTTCATGAGCCGTTATGATCTTTTAAGGCTGTTAAACAACCTGGTTTTGCCATATTACCAGAATTGTTTTTCTGGTTCTTTTTCATTTGGGTAGACTATGTCAGAGGGAAGATCTGGGATTCAACGGCTGCTGTTCAGATTCTTTTGTCCCAGGGGATATTCCCTTGATGTGGTCTTCTCTGGCTTTCCCTAGGAATGGAGTTTCCTGAGAGCTTCCCCTAGGAATGGGGTTTCCTGTGGTGATTGTTTTTGCTCTTCTGAGTCAAAACTATCAGGCTCTGGGCTGGTACTGGGGAATGTCTGCAAATAGCCCTGTGATGTGATCCATCTTGAGGTCTTGCAGTCGTGGACACCAGTACCTGCTCCAGGAGAGGTAGCAGGAGGGTAAAGTGGACTGTGTAAGGGTCCTTGATGGTGTTTTTGTTTAGTGTGCTGGTTTTGTGTTGGTTGGCCTCTAGCCAGGAGGTGGCGTGTTCCTATAGGGAGGATGCAAACTTACCCTAGGGACACTTGGTTAAGTATTCAGATTTTTCAGGGTAGGCAGGGCCACAGAGTTCCCAAGAGATTATGACCTTTGTCTTTGACTGCCAGGGCAGGTAGAGAAAGAACACCAGGTGGGTACAGGCATAGACATATCTGAGCTCAGCCTCTCCTTAGGTGGGGTTTGCTGCAGCTGTTCTGGGGGTGGGGGTGTGGTTCCCAGGCTAATGAATTTATGTTCCCAGGGGGATTATGTCTGCCTCTACTGAGAGATACAGGTCACCAGGGAAGTGGGGGAAAGCTGGCAGTCACAGGTCTCATCCCACCTCTATGTAGCCTACAGTCGGAAGGAAGGAAGGAAGGAAGGAAGGAAGGAAGGAAGGAAGGAAGGACGGAAAGAAAGGAAAGAAAAAAGGAAGGAAAAAATAGCCTTTACAACTTGTGTAAAAGAAAGATGTGTAAGTTAAAGAAAGTTAAATTCAACCTGGCATTGAATAGAAACGTATCAAGGAACAGAATGCATGAAAGGAATACAAAGTTCAAAATATGATATGGGAAATATGCATAGAGGTCTGTACAATACGTATTACAGTGAGAGATGTGACCCACTGGTTAGAAGCAGAAATGCTATGGACAATAAAACCTGAACTTGACATTCTTAGCCACCCAGAAGAACAGCAAAATTAGGGATCTGCAGAATGAGATCCCCAAGTATAGAAGCACAAGCAGGCCCAAAGAGTTAAACTTGTAAAAGTCAATGTATATTGGCTGCCCTTAAATATATGTAGAAATCCTTAGTGGGCTGGGTATTTCCCAAACCAAAGTCATGAAATGAAAAGAAAAGTAAACTCTGGCTGAGTTAATTGGCAAACATTTTTGAAAAGAGAATGTATCAACAAAAGGGGGTGGTCTGTGCATAGTTTAAAAAAATTAGACTGAAGAGGGAGGACTTGGCAACTTTTATCAACACCTTCCAAGACAGATAATTCCAACCTCTGAAACATTTAGTATGCTGGTGACTACATGAACTGTTATTTAAGCCTCTTTAATGCACTTAAAATTATTTTTGACACAAGCAATACAGTTGTTTGGATAAAGATATAAAATATTTAGTTCACAGGAAATATATAGTAAATAAAAATATAATATTTTAGGTGACAAAATTCCATTTTTATTTTTCTATACTTAGTACTGCAAAATAAGTCACAACTTACTGAAAAGTATACTGAAATTAATGATCTTCATATGCCACCATCCAGAGATCATTACTGTTAACATTTGGTTTATCTTTCCAGCATTTTTTACAATGTATGTGTGCTTACCATCATATGTTTTACACAAAAAGAAATGTTATATGTAGTTATATGTTATGCTTTTTCATTTAGTTCTACACATTTTAAATTTTTTAAATTTTTTTCTAAAATGTTATAAAAATAAAGTGTAATTACCTCCCATGTTCTGATTAAGCTTCAAAAATTATTGATTGAATCATTTTTTGTCCAGACCTCACACATTTACCGCCACCCCAGTTCTGAATTATTGTAAACAAACCCCAGATGTTATATCAATTTGTCCACACACACATCTGAGAAATATTGCAGGACAGTTCTCTGGGTGGCTTTGAATTGGGACAGTTCTCAGTTTTTTCTTGCTTGTAGATCTTGAGAATAATGGTAGAAAGAGTTTGAATGCAACATCTTGAGATAAGGACTGGCCAGAAAAGCCCAGGATCTGTCCCAATCTCCCCCAGAATTGGGATATCCTTTAACTGACCTAAAGGGTCTTGTGGCTCTGTGGCAAAATGCCCTGGGCAGTCTACTTTCTTGGGTTCTGCATTAGTCCATTTTCACACTCCTATGAAGAACTGCAAGAGACGAGGTAATTTACAAAGGAAAGAGTTTAATTGACTCAAAGTTCAGCATGACTGGGGAAGCCTCAGGAAACTTACAATCATGGCGGAAGGTGAAGGGGAAACAAAGCACCTTCATCACACAGTGGCAGAACAGGGTGAGTACAATCAGGGGAAAAGCTAGATGCTTACAAAAACTCAGATCTCCTGAGATTCACTCACTATCACAAGAACAGCACAGAGGAAGCCACTCCCATGATCCAGTTACCTCCACTTGGTCCCGCCCTTGACACATGGGGATTGTGAGGATTACATTTCAAGAAGAGGTTTTGGGTGGGGACACAGCCAAGCCATGTTAGGTCCCTCAATTGCAAGTGGGGCATGTGCAGATGAGAGTCCATC
The DNA here is from genome assembly GCF_047675955.1 of Chlorocebus sabaeus. Taxonomy (NCBI): domain Eukaryota; kingdom Metazoa; phylum Chordata; class Mammalia; order Primates; family Cercopithecidae; genus Chlorocebus; species Chlorocebus sabaeus. Next base: position 60,362,456 of record NC_132927.1, read on the forward strand.
CACCTGGCAAGTTTTCTGAGCTTTGAGGGACCAGCTCACAATGAATTCCAGGCTTCTGCTGTCCCTTGCTGCCTGTCTAGAAGAAAAAACATCCACTTCACGTAACTTGTTGCCTATGACTGTGTTCTGTCTCACCAGACTCAGACATGTTGGAAACCAATATACAATGAATCTGTTTTGCAAATATGGATGTCTTTTTAAAAACAACAATACCAACATCTCATCTAACAAGTTATTACAATTCCTTCATATAATCAAATGTCATTCAAAGCTTAAATCTCTCTGCTTGGCATCAATATTTTTTATTCATCTTTTTGAGCTTTTGGATCCAAGTAAATCCCATATTGGATAATGTATTTCTAAGTTATTTTTAAATAATTGGTTCTTACTTCCTCACTTCTTTTTTTCCCTTGCAATTTGTTTTAAGAGGGACTATTTTATTCTGTAGAGTTTGTCAAGATTGAACTTTGCTGATTACTTTTTCATGGTATTATTCAATGTGTTCTTCTTCCCTTGTATTTCTTATAAATTAGAATTCAATCTAGAGAATTGATCAGGTTCAGATTCAGTTGCATAGTATTTCATTGTATAAAATTTTTACCTATGTTAATATTAATGATATTTTAATACTTTATATTTTTCTGTTATTATGATACTGTAATTTTTAATCATATATTTTTGCACATTTATCTGATGACTTAAGATAATTTCTTATTAGTTTTATTGCAGAACCTAAAGGTGCATGCTTTTTAGAAAATACCTGGTGCATGTTGTCAAATTGGCCTTCAGAAAAACGATCCTATTTTGAATCACACTTGACGTACTTGAAAGTCTGTTCCCGCATACTATTTTAAGAAATCTTGTTATCATTCTTTTTTAGTATTTTCAGACTAATAGGGTATTTTCTCTTCTTTCAGTAAGTTGAATTTTTGTTACTTTTGAATTTGAGCAGATTATATTGCGATTGCAATGTGATTTAAAAGTTAATAAATTGACATTCTGATTCCTAGAAGCACTTTTTGTACAATGATTAGCATGAATTGGTCACTGACAGTCTGATAAAATCTGAAATATTAGAATAGAAGGTTGTTTTTTGTAAATTTATGAGAAGATTCTGGATCACTGTGACTTGATCACATTATAGTTACTTATTGCATTACTGACCTCTTCTCTTAACTTAGTGTTAACACTATAGGAATGAAATAAGAAAAGTATAGTTTGAAGATAAGATGAAATGTATTTCATTCTCCAGATTTGAAGTGATATAGAAAACACAATGTCTAGAGCTTTAATTCTTTACTCTCCAGTCCAATCTTTATAATTTCTTTTCTTTCTTAATAAACAGAGACTACAAAAGCATATCGATTTTTCATTATTGTTAAAAATTGTTCAAATGCTTCCAATGGAATATAATTAGCTTTACCAAGCACTGTGCTCTGAGTCTGAGAGATAATGTCTTTCTGCATACAATTCCTGTGCAGTTGCAGTGGTCTTGAGTATAGTTTCTGAAGGTGATCATTCCTCCTCTTACAGTGAAGTTTTTGCAGCAGAGCATCTTTTCTTGTTGAATTTCATATTTCTTGGCAGCCTGTAGGGATGTTGTCAGGATAATATATTAGGCTATTTCATATTATCACCTTGGGAGTTTTGCTATTCTTTTGGTATTTTTTCTGACAAATTAGAAGTTAATGTGAGATAGTGCATAAACTGCAGGGAATTTTTCTCTTTCTTTTTCTTAATAAGTTTGGAATCCATTGAAAAATCACTCTAGAAAATAAAATATCTTTTACTTCTTTATTAATCTGTACATTCAGTATTTAACAAGTAAGCATTGTGCTGGAGTAGATACAAAAGTAAGGAGGCAGATAAAAAAGTAAAGTCCATAAGAAAATTCCCCACTAGAAATTGTATATGTAGCCACTTCTGTACAGTAAATTGTAACATACTGTCTAGAGATCAAATATCAGAGCAATGTTTGACTTGTGCTTGGGGAGCAAAGAGATGTTAATAAATGTTTTGGGTTGAATTGTGTCTTCTCTATACCCAGCAATGATATGTTGAAGTCCTAATTGTCAATACTTGTGTTCGTAATCTTGTTTGGAAATAGGGTCTTGGGAGATTCAAAAAAGTTAACTTGAGGTTATTAGGATGGGCCCTCGTCCTGTGTGACTGATATCCTCATAAAGATAAAATAAGAATAGTGAAATCTGGACATAGACACACAGATAGAACACCATGAGAAGACACAGAGATATATAAACACAGAAGGACAGAAGGAAGACAAGACAGCATGTGAATATGGAAAGATTGGAGCTATGCTACCACAAGCCAAGAAACCCCTGGGGCTGCCAGAAGCCAGAGAGGCAGAGAGGACCCTCCTTTGGAAGGGAGAAAACATGGTCCTGCTCACACTGATTTCAGACTTCTAGCTTTCAGAACTGTGACATAATTAATTTCTGTTGTCTTGAGACACTCAGTTTGTGGTACTTTGTTGTAACAGTCCCAGGAAATTAATGCAGTAATTATATTTGCAAGCATAGACAAGACAAAGGGTTGGATTCAAAGGAGAAGGAAATGTTGGGGGATTAACTTTCATTATGCAGTCTAATAACTCATATACCACTGTCTTCAGAAAGCATTTTTTGGTCACTCTTAGGCTAGTTTAGGGGTACTTACTATACTCCCCTGACATATAAGTTCCCTGTTACAGCATAGGTGAACATTTATTGCAATTGCTTCACCAATATCTCTTTCAATCATAGTCTCTGCTCCACTATTAATTCTATGAAAAAAGGATAAGTTTTATTGTTTCTTCTTGGTCTTTCCTATTGATACAAAGGGGTAATGCCTATTACAATTGTGTAGTGTCTTTAGAATATGATTAAAATGTGCCTTCTAGTTTTTCCATTCACTACACACACACACACACAACTCTGTGTGCGCACACACATACTAAATGAGTGCGTGGAATGCCATCAGGTTAACCCAATAATATGCATACATACACACACAAAAATCTATTTTTTACGTAATTGTCAATGGGCTGAAACCTTGCCTCCATAGTCTCACTCAATAGCAGGGTGAAAATTCTATGCTTTTATAGTAATTATTATTTAATTGGTTAAACCACTAGAAGGTGAAATGATTTGTAGAAAACTCAATAGATCACCCTCCCTAAAAATATTCCTAAGCAACACAACTCATAGAATGCCTATGAGTTTCCAACTAAATAAGCATAATAAGGGTTTCTTATTCAGTAATATTGCTGTAAGAAACTGGAAACCTATCTTTCATTCTGAATAAAAAGCAATAAATAAGTCACTCACAGAACATGAGAAGTCGTTTTGTTATAAATCTATCTCATAGCTAAAAATTGGCTTATTTTCTCTAAATTAGTTACTTCCATTCTTAATTCACAAGTAGATGTCTATTAGCATATTAAGCTACTATATTCTTTTCCCATTTTCATTTTTGTAAGACTAATAAGTTTTCTTTAAAGGGCACCCTTGCTGACCGAGCTGCCTTTCCTGTATTTTATTACCCCCATTATCCATAGATTCAATTCATAATAGATAATCATTGCATAAAATAGCACTGGGACAGCTGTGTTATTCATAATTTCATTTCCTGTAATGAAGCTTTCACATTTGAAATTGTTGTTTTTCTGCATTAACAAATAAGTAAAAAGTAAGCATTAACTGACTTCCCATATAGTTGGAATAAGATGGAGGTCAATCTAAAAAATAAATAAAAACAAAATTCTTAAAAGCTAAGTAATTGCTTCTATATTTTATTATTGAAACAAGCTTTATGTTGTTAACTTCTAACTTCTGCATTTCTAACTATTCTTCAGTGAGAGAAGTAGTATTAATAGTTTAGTCTTCAGCAGTGAGTATCAAAAAGGAAGTATACAAACCTGCCCTCTGTACAGTGAACGCCTGGTAGTTACAGAGCAATATCTGGCAGTCAGTGACTGTAAGAGTTTCCAGTGGGACTGGCCATTCTTGTCAGCTTAGCAGTGGTGGTGACTGAGGTCGTGGGAAGAGAGCTAAACACGACTTCCAGAAGCAGTTGTCATCAACACAGAGAAGCCAAATTCTATCCCTTCCAATCAAGTCCCTTATCAAACATTTCCTTCGAAACCAATCTATTCTATCTCAAAGTCTACAATGGCATCGTGGTTCTTTATATTGATAGTGTGCCCTTCCTTTTCCTTAAACACCAAAAGCTTTCTGCAGCTGTCAGGATATCCTTAGAGAAAAGCTACAGTCTCCAATATATTCTCATTGTTTTCCTATATGTTATATTGTGAGTGTTCATGTATAAGAGCAATGTGTGGTGATAAATCACAATGAAATGACCCCACTCTTAGGTTTTTTTTAAAAAACGACTATCTACTTCCATTGATAAGAGTAAATTATTCATTTAGTGTCTTATCTCATTCCTTTCTGGTACATTTTTTTTTTTTTAACTTTCCAGTTTTTATCTTGAACCTCACTATTAGCACTTAGACAAACTATTAGCACTATGACAAAAGTCATTCTTTGATACATAATTAGAACTTAATTTTGATATATGTATGTACATAGATACATAGATATAGATAAACTTTTTTTCCTGTCCAAGTCTTTGTCCTCCACAGTACATCATTCATTGTCACAGGTAACTGAGAGGTGATTGTTTACGGATTACTGCTAGGCTAGGTCCCAGGAAGGATTAGTTCTACCAGATTAACAGTTTTAAATGTTTTTTTTTTTCCTTGTAAAGCCAACCTGAACACTCACAGACAGAGTCAATGAGTTCTTACAGCCCTTGGATGCAACCTTACTGTGCAGCTAGGCCAGGATATTTTCCAGAATAGAACAGACATGTTCTAAAGTGTCTTGTAGAAAAAGCACATATTGACAAGCTGTGATTGACCCTGAATCAAAAACAGTTGGGCCCAGTGCTTGGGGAGGCCAAGGCAGGAGAATCATTTGAGGCTAGGAGTATGAGAGCAGCCTGGGCAATATAGAAAGAACCCCATCTCTACTAATCCCTTCTCGCACTGCTAATAAAGACATACCTGAGACTGGGTGATTTATGAAGAAAAGAGGTTTAATTGGCCCACAGTTCAGCATGGCTGGAAAGGCATCAGGAAACTTACGATCATGGCAAAAGGGGAAGCAAACACGTCTTTCTTCACATGGTGGCTGGAAGAGAAGTGAGTGCTGAGAGAAAGGTGAAGCCCCTTATAAAACCGTCAGATCTCATGAGAACTCAACTATCACAAGAACAGCATGGCAGGAACTGCCTCCATGATTCAATTATCTCCACCTGATTCCTCCCACAACACGTGGGGATTATGGGAACTACAATTCAAGATGAGATTTGTGTGGGACAAAGCCAAACCATATCATCACCTCTACAACAACAACAAAAAAGAAAGTAGAAAAATTAGCTGTATGTGGTAGTGTGCACCTGTAGTCTCAGCTGCTCTAGAGGCTGGGGCAGGAGGATTGTCTGAGCCCATGAGGTCAAGACTGCAGTAAGCTCTGCCTGCACCACTGCACTGCACTCCAGCCTGAGTGAGAGTGATAACTTGTCTCTTAAAAAGAAAAAAAAAAAAAATGCTTGAGGTATAACTTTGAGTTCCTGTAAATCGTTAATTAACTATCTGCTGCATTAAGAAATATTTACATATGGAAACAATACAAGTGTCCTCAGTAGGAGACAGCAGAAGTAAACAATGCCACATTTTCATGATGGGAAACAATAAATATAAGGGATTAAGTAGTTCCACCGAGTGATGTGAAGATAAAATGTAGTATTAATTACATAAAGGGAAGCACAGAAGAATCTGTATAATATGATGTCTTTGTGTCAATAAACTTGAAGCATGATAAGTAGATACCTGAATATCTGTGTGATGGTATATGTATTTATTACTGTATTCTTGGGAGAAATGAGTTAAAAGAACCTACTAACAATTGTTAGCTTTGAGTAAGAGAAAATAAAATATTCTTTTACAAATTTTTTTGTACCTTCTGTATGGTTTGCGCTTTATAAATGTGTATGTTTATTCTTTTTACTTCTTTAAAAGCAGTCCTGCTACTAATAATTTAGGTGACCATTTGTGGCATCATTAGCAGGTTTGTTGCCTTCCTGACTTCATATGTAAAACAGCAACACATGGCCAGGCCCAGTGGCTCACGCCTGTAATCCCAACACTTTGGGAGGCCGAGGCAGGCGGATCACAAGGCCAGGAGATCGAGATCATCCTGGCTAACACGGGGAAACCCCGTCTCTACTAAAAAAAAAAACAAAAAACTTAGCCAGGCGTGGTGGGGGGCACGTGTAGCCCCAGCTACTCAGGACGCTGAGGCAGGAGAATGGCGTGAACCCGGGAGGCGGAGCTTGCAGTGAGCCGAGATCGCACTCAAATAAATAAATAAATAAATAAATAAATAAAAACAACAACACATAAACAACTTTAAAACCTTAAAGTTATGTATAAAGAAATTGCCTGTCCCTGGAAATAAAGTTCAATGTTCACCAGTATTAAAAAAATAATAATTTTATTTAATTTTTATGGATTTACCTTTTATTTTTTAATTAAAATTTTAAATTGACACAGAATAACTGTACATATTTATGGGGTACATAGTGATGTTTGGATACATGTACAGTGTGGTCAGATCAGTGTAATTAGCATAACCATCATCTCAAATATTTATCATTTACTTGTGTTGGAAGAGGTATTTTTAAATATAAAGCAATTTAAGTGGTAACAAAGACCAAACAGATACATCAATTGCTGAGACTTAGGTCCACGTTGATGGCTAAATATTTTATTTATACTTAAATCCTAAATCTGTTTTGTTACCTCTTTCAACACATTGCAGAAATTAATGATTAAAATTTACTGAGAGCATAATACTTTAAGAGGTAAAGCCTAGTGATTAACCACAGGCCTAAAAGTTGGGGGAAAAAGATCAGAGGTATTAAACTTAGGGCGTGTGTATTATAAAATCTATCAGTGAATTATTTTTAATCACTACCTAATAAGCTCCATGAAAGCTGGTATTTTTGTTCGATTTAGTCCCCATTTTCCTCACTGCCTAGAACACTACCTGGCAATTGATAGATTTTCCATAATCACTTGTTGAATGAATGGTCAAATGAATGAATGAACCGTGTAAACACCATGGAAGGTAGTACATTTCTTTCTTTGCTTTTTTAATTTGTGAGAATGTCAACTTCATAGTTGCATTCATTGTGAAATACTTTACACTGAGAAGTATGGAAATGGAAAAATAAAAATTAATTATGTGATGTATCAAATATGCCTTTTAAATTCAACTTAGTATATTTTACTGATACTGGGACTTAGGTAAGATCACTATCATAGAATTAATGACTGCTTTGAGCCTTTTTTTTTTTTTTAAAAAAAAACACTTTACTATAAATATAATTTGTATGTGTCCATAGCCCTTATTCAAGTACATTTGAAATGTTTAGAACAAAATCATCTGTGATCCCAGCACTTTCGGAGGCCAAGGCAGGAGGATTACTTGAAGCCAGGAGTTCTAAACAAGCCTAGGCAACATCGTGAGACCCTGTCTCCACAAAAAAATAAAATATTATCCTGGCAGGGTAGTAGGCTCCTCTACTGTCCCAACTACTTGGGAGGCTGAGTCAACTGGGGTGATGGAGCAAGGCCCTGTCTCTGAGGAAAAAATATCAAAATTAAACCAAAAGCTTGGACTCAAGAATTTATGGTAGTTCAGGGATTTAGAGCAACAGATGAAAAAATTGTTATTACCCATGATTTTTACAACCTTTCTCCTTCATACAGCACATAGGCTGAAGAAAGTGACCCAACTCCAGAACCCAAAATGACAAAAAGGAAAAAAAAACAACTCTAAGATATCTTTATAAATCTAGAGCAGCATTCCTGTACCAAATCATTAGTCATGGTTTAAAATTTACAACTACCCAAATAATAGCAAATACATCAATGACCATCACACTAGTAAAAATGTACACCAGCTACCATTTCTGAGAGCCTGTAGGGATACAGAAGTCCTAAAAGAGCATATACAGAAAATTGTGGAGAAAACCAAATTTCTGAAACAAATACAATGATGTTGCCATTAAATTTTATTTTTTCTTCGGAAAGACAAGGGCAAAACTAAGCAAACACCTCCACTGAAAATTCTGAAGACCATTCCAAAGTCTTACGTAAAAACAAGCAAATTCAGATTTGTCAGGTATGTCTTACAATTATGTGTACACTCAAATATATTATCTAATACATCTCTACCATTGAAGCCCTGATATCTAACACTTTAGACATCCAATATTTACTAAAAGCCTGCTGAGAAAATATCAACCTCTTTTGTGTAGTAGTTTATCCTAATTGATTTGGCTGGAATAAGGAGTTGTATCTCTTGGAGTGTCAAAAAAAAAAAAAAAAAAACCTAGCAAACGTTGCTATTTCTTTTTGCTGAGACAAATGATCCATGGCCGACTCATTCTATAGGACTCTACAAGGTGTAATCTCAGCACTTTGCTTTTTCTAAATGCAAGAAACGACCTTTTCTGAAGCTTTTTAATTTCTAGGGAGAATGGCTGGCTTTCTGAAGTGAGATATTTTGAATTGCATTATTTTAGCTATTAGGAACGTGTTGAGCAGCAACTATTCCCAAAGTGTGGTCCAGAACAGACAACTATCTCATCAAGAGTTAGAGGCTGGGATCCAAAAGTGTAATACCTTGAGAGTATTGGGTGAGTTTTCTCTCCAAGGATTGTAACATTGGTGTTCCTTCAAATTTTAAATATACTCCAAAGTAAGAACATACCTGAAGGGTCTTTTGTCTGTATGTACTTTTATAAAATTTCACTTTGCACAATGGTACATACATGCTACATTAAGTTGCTCTGGAGATCTTTAAAGTGTGTATGATCTTGGGTTCTTTGAGTTCAGAATAAATACTAAATAAATAAATGTGTATAATAAAAAAGAGAGAGAGACAGACGGAGCTGAGCATGGTGGGATATGCCTGTAGTCCCAGTTATTTGGAAGTCGGGACATTCGCTTGAGCCCAGGAGTTAAAAGAGCAGCTGGCCAAGAGATTGGGACCTCTATCTCCATTAAAAAAAAAAAGAAGAAGAAAGAAATAGAAAATTCATGGTAACTAGAAATATACACAGCCCCTAGAGTAAGTCTGTCCAACTATGCAAAATGTAAAAAAAAAAAAAAAAAAAAAAGGACATAAAAATGCAAGCTCCCTTTTTATACACTTGAATGTTATGGCAATGTCAAATTTGTCTAAATTTTTTGAAACACTCTGAATGTCTGCATTTGTCTCAGAGGAAATATGGAAATATGTAACAAACATTCCACAAATAAACAGATCTCCAAACTGTGTTTTGAGTAGTTCTACTTTAGACTATGCTGAGGTAAGAATTAATGAGGATACATCATGTGTAAATAAATACATATATTCAAACTTATTTCATACTTCTAAAAAAGTAATATTTCCATAGATTATCTTTCCTTGCTTAAGATTTTGTGACTGCTACTCTAATCACTGGAATTAAAAAGGCCTTTAAACTGGAGCTAAGTAAAATAATCTTTGGTGTTAGTTATCAACACATTGTTTTATTACTAATAATTTACTACTTTATCTCTCAAACTCTAGAGACAGTCTGACTAAACTGTTTTTTCTAGAGGCCTTAAAAAAAAAAAACTATGAAAATATACTAAGAATTTATAAGCCCTAATACTATCAAAATCCTATCTTTCACATATAACTGAACTTAATATTATCACTTTATTTTGAGAGCTACATTTAGTTGCAAACCGACCTGGTAATCAAAATTTTTTTCTAATAATCTCTATCTCTAGACCTTATACTATTTAATGTCCTGCTGCTATCAACAGAATAGTGAATTCTCAGGCCAGATAATCTAGATTTACATTCTATACACATTACATTAAAGTTACTAAACTTTAATACTTGAGGCGTTAAAGAATGAAGAGAAAAATCAGCCTTTTCTTTTTCTTTCTTTTTTTTTTCTTTTTGTTATAAGAGTTCAAGTACAGAAATGAGTAGACCAATGAAGAGAATTGTACAGTGGAAGGTAAACAGTGAATCAGCCATAACTGCAGACACTGGGCTTAAACAGTAACCCCGGTGAGGTAGGCACCCTCTTCGAGTTCCAGCTATAAATTAATAATAATTATTACTGTAATAATATATTAATAATAATCACGAGATTATTATAGCCCAATGTGATATAGTAACAGACAGATGTACAGTAGTTTCTAAAAGTCCCAATTAATGTGAAAGAAACTATTTATGGAAGCTCATCATGTAATCTTACCAAAATGTTTATTTTGTTCTGGGACTTAAGCCTTTAGTTACGATTATTATAGCAATGCAGAAGTTTCAAAATACATATATAAATACTACAATGTGATTTAAGGAAGAGAGAATATTTTTTGGCCGGGTGCGGTGGCTCACGCCTGTAATTCGAGCAATTTGGGAGGCCGAGGCAGGCGGATTGCCTGAGCTCAGGAGTTCGAGACCAGCCTGGGCAACATGGTGAAACCCTGCGTCTACCAAAATACAAAAGGAATTAGCCTGGTGTGGCTGTGTGTGCCTGTAGTCACAGCTACTCCGGAGGCTGAGGCAGGAGAATTGCATGAACTCCGGAAGAGGAGGTTGCAGTGAGCCAAGATAGCGCCACTGCACTCCAGCCTTGGTGACAGAGCGAGACTTCCGTCTCTACGGAAAAAAAAAAAAAAAAAAGAGAGAGAGAGAAAGAGAGAATCTTTTTAAAGGGTACTATTTTATCTCTCATTTGCTCAGGGGCACTCATTTAAGAAAAATGCAAAATACATTGTAGTTTTTGTTGTTCCACAAGCCATTCTGAAAACAAAGCTATTGATGGTGAAGAAGGTACTGTGTAAGTTACATTCTGTGTGACGTCAGTACTTACCAAAATCTATTTGGGCTTTTACATATCAGAACCATTATCAGCTGTTGCTAATTGGTATACTGTTCTAAAATAAGTGTTGTAATTATAAAGAAGTATAATAGGTGATGTCGTGTATCTGTGAGTATGGGTGTGTTTGAATAGTAAAAGGCTACTTTAAAACATTTAAGAATATTATACTATTTAGCATCTGCATCATTAAAAAAAAAAAAAAAAAAAAAAAAAGAAAAAGGGTCCCTGGCTGATTAACTGTAATATGATCATAGAAACAAGAAAATGGTGACTAGATTGACATAGTGATGCAAAACTGTAATCAGCAAATCTCCACACCCTATGGAAATTTTGTGCTATGCCTTAGCCTGGGGTACTGCTGGCGGATTCCATCAAGTTCATAAACGGTGGCATGCTCAAGGGCAAACAGAAAGGAGAGAACCACAAGATTGTACCAGATTGAGGAGAACTTGAAAAATGTCATCTGGATATGATTCATTTCTCACCATATTTTCAGCTGCACTAATTTCAAACTTAGAGGATGTGGTTTTGTCACTTGTGATGAAACAGACCTGCCTGTTTCTAGTGCCATTTAACTGTATGACCTCAGGGCATGAGAACTGGGCAAGATCTCTGCAGCCTGCCATGTGAAAATGAAACAAAGGAAAGGAGTTAGATAAAAGAGAAAACACACACGCCCTCCTTTTCCAGTCTCTTTCAGAAGAATTCCATCTCTACTGCTTTTGGAGGGTAAATTACAAATGGAGACCGTTTTGGAAGTTTCCTGTTGATGATAATCGGTGACCCGTTAGCTGTTGAAACATAAGTGCAAATTGGCATCACTAATAAAGCAGGTGCATTTTTACACTATTGGAATATTTATGATAAAAGAGCATGTTGCTAAGTATGGCATTAATTTGACCCGTCTTGCTTCCCAGAGCTCAGTCGCTCCAGTATTAAGTTCAATGCTGTTTATTTAAAATGCAGATATTCCAGTTATTCTCTGTATTCTACGACATTGATTGCACAACACCAACTATACATGGCAAGAAAATTATCTCATGTCAAATATATAACTCTCCTGGAAAAAGGCTTTCTCAATGGTATGATGTGAAGAGATGTATTTTCTCAGAGTAACACATAGACTAATCTGCCACTTACAACCATTAAGCATTAATAGGTGGATAGGAGACAAAACCATGCACATTCAAGCTTCTGCAATTGTTATATTCCAGGGCAATGCCAGAGATGCTGAAAGCATTCTGTACAATTTTCCAGAAGTTCTGACCTCATCCTTTTTAGCTCAGTGCAGCATTGGAAATGCATACCCAGATAAATATCCAGACACAGCTCTGCTTTACACAGATGCTCCTAGACTTACGACGGGATTGCATTCTAATAAACCCGTCATAAGCTGAAAATATAGTAAGCCAAATGTATTTAATATACCTAACATACTGAACAGAATAGCTTAGCCTCGTCGGGCAAAATCATGTAATACAAAGCCTATTTTATAATGAAGTGTTGAGTAGCAATGCAATTTATTGAACACTGTAGTGAAATTAGAAAACAGAATGGTTGTATGGGTACCCAAAGTATAGTTTCTACTTAATGCGTATCACTTTTGCACCATCACAAAGTTGAAAAATTGTTGTCAAATCATGATAACTCGGACACCATCCGCAGTGGCATTGTACTGAGGCTCTTAGAAAGACAGAGGATCCCCACAGGATGAGGGGAGTACTTTAAATATAGCCTCCACACAGCACATCGCAAGCTAATAGGAAGAAGATAGAAGGGAAAAGATGATCTCCTATTAGGTGTGCAAAGATTCTGGGGATTTTCAGACATATTCATATTTTTTCCTTCTGGAAATTATTTCTAGAACATTTTGCAGAGCTGATCATCCTTTTTGAGACAAAGGCTTACTACCTGGACTGGAGCCTTGAAGATCTTCGTTCTTTTGAAAATCTGTCTCTTACTGTCTGTATGGCCTTAGATAAATTGCCTAAAGTTTTTGAGTCAAGTACACTCAGATGAACTATCTACACCTATTACACCTGTGGCACAGACAGGGCATGTAAGAATGATCTTTAGAATGAGACTGTGGCACTTCCAGAGACATGGTCATAATAGAGACAGATCGCTATGCTCACTAGAATGGACTGTCACAGGACCAGAAACACCTTATACATTTAGACAGTATGTTTGGTAGCAAGTGTTTTTTGATTATTTCTAACTTAACTGGAAAAGTCAATTAACAATACAGTCTCTCGGGAATTGTTACTGCTGATAGTAACATGTGGGCTCACAGAAGGGCATGTACCCACAATATGCCAGTTTATAGCAAGGAAAGGAAGTATGTGAAAAAATTAGCACCTTGCCAGACACTCATAAATGAGGATTCCATCCCTTCCCCTCTCCTACTGAGCTCTCTGTTCTTGACAAATATGTTATACATGTGAATTATAGATTTAAAAGTTATTTTACGTTGAAAATCAGTTTTAAAAAAGAGTGATCAATATGGTGTTTTACCAAAACAAAGTTTTATTATTCTTTTGTATTTCTTTATTTTTCTTTCTTCTTTTGTTTTCCACTTTTTTTTTTTTTTTTTTTTTTTTTTTTTGATAGAGTCTTGCTCTGTCGCCCAGGCTGGAGTGCATTGGTACGACCTCGGCTCACTGTAACCTCCACCTCCAGGGTTCCAGTGATTCTCCTGCCTCAGCCTCCCAAGTAGCTGGAATTATAGGCGGCGTGTGCCACCAGGCCAAGCTACCTTTTGTATTTTTAGTATAGACGGGTTTCAGTTGGCCAGGTTGGTCTCGGACTTCTGACATCTGATGACCTGCCCGTCTCGGCCTCCCAAAGTGCTGGGATTACAAGCATGAACCACCTTGCCCAGCTGTGTTCCACCATTTTTTAGTTGATTTATTTCCTAATTTCATAGTTCTACTCAGAAGATAAGAGGTCTAGCCTTGAACTTCCTTGAGATGGCCAAAAGGGGTACTATTTTTCTGCTTCCATATAGTACACGGCAAGTTAATAGGAAGAAGATAGAAGGGAAGAGATTTTGCAGAATATATATTCAATATTCACGAGACTGTGGGGGATGTTAGCAGATATAGATACATACACACACATTTCCAGGGGTGTATTCAGCAGGATGTAAAATTAAGGGGTTGTTATTTTATCATCATTGTAGAAAAAAATATACTTGATATTTAACCAAATCCTACCTAATCTTTTACATGAATATAGCAGGATGAAAAACAAAATAGGCTTGAGCATGTTCCTAGATATAATTAAGACTATTTTAATGTATAAATAGTAATGTCTTCTCTATTCTTAGTCCAACTAATAGTACAAAAGAAAATCTCATGCCATCCAGTCGTTCATTTGCAATTTATAGTAATACAGAGACATTAATTTAGAACAGTGATTGAGTCCATAAGCTGCCGATCAAAAGAGGCCTAATGGCTCAGGTCTGGAGGCTCGTGTTTGTGGTCTGTGAGCCTCTTGGTATACTGGAAAGAAAATGTCTGAGAGATGCACCAAACCAACACCAACCAGCTGACAGTTTGATTGGGTTCAAAAGGCAAGTATTTGAAACAGGAGGAACTTTCTGATTTGCAGACAGTTTCCTCCATAAATACCCCACCCCCAGCACACACACATACACCCCAAGCACCAGACTCTAGTCTTAAAAGCTAAGCACAGAGAGAGGCTGGTTGTTGGTGGTGCAACCAGGGAGGATCAGCTTAGAAGTACTATATTTAATCTAGCCTGACTTCCTGTATCAAGGACAGGGTGGATTTCGCTGTCTCTACCTTTATCAGAAATTTTTCCTTTTGAGTGCTTTGATTTGGCAGGCGTTTCCACTATCTGATGGTCCTGAATTTAAGAATGTATTCCAGATTAAGTTCATCTCATACATTTTTCCTTACTGTACCAATTTAGGACCACGGCTTGGTATAATTAGCTGCAAATCATAAAACAAAACTTTTGCTAAAGTTAGCGTGTTAAAGCATATGATATTAAATATCTAGGATTCAATATTGTTTATTTTGTGCAAAACACTTCTTACCTCTCACCTTTTTCTTCCAGTTGATCAAGAAGTAAATAATCAGACAATGTTTACAACAGGCAGAGGCTATGTCCCTCTTCAAGAGACATCCTATGATTTCACTCATGGCCTTGTCATGCTTGGTGGAATGCTTACAAAAAGAGCCCGAGTTGCACAACTTGATTCCCAGAGGGAAGGAGACATTGGAGGCAAAGTAAAAGAGAATAAGCATGCCACATATTTTGCAGAGTACTCTGTGTGTGTGTGTGTGTGTGTGCGTGTGTGTGTGTGTGTGTGTGTGGCGTCTCTCCCTCTCTAGTGGCTAGAACTGACTGTCATGCCTGATAATCTCATTAGGGTAGTGGTTAGAGTTCAAGAAAGGCTTCATGAAAGGGATTCATAGAAAACAACTAACCTGTAGCATCATTTACCACTTAGCCTTACCCTCCACTTTGGGGTGCCACAATTTACTCTCATGGGAGTGACTTAAAAAAGGTCAAATAATTGACAGCCACATTTTCATTTGGTGCAAATTTCTTGTTCTTGTAAATGTTTTATTCCTCCCATGTAAAAGGTTATCAAATCAGAAATATGACAAGCATTTGGGTCGTAGGTAAACTTGTAATGGGTTAATTTTGCCTGCTGCCCCAGTAGAGCTGATTTATCAAGACAGAGGAATTATAATAGAGAAAGAGTATAATTTACACTGAGCCACCTATACGAGAGACCGGAGTTTCATTATTCAAATCTGTCTTCCAAAAACTTTGGACACCGGGGATTTGTAAGGATAATTTGGTGGGCACAGGTCCAGGGAGTGAGGACTGCTGATTGGTGGGGTGAAATGAAATCACAAGGATGTGACTGGGTGCTTCTTGCTGTCTTCTGTTCCTAGATGGATCATAGAATTGGTTGAGCCAGATTAGCTGTCTCGGTGGCACCAGCTAGTGAATCAGAATGCGGGGTTTGAAAAATATCTTGAGCACCAATCTTAGGTTTTACAACAGTGATGCTATCCCTAGGAGTAACTGGGGAGGTTTGGAATCTTGAGGCCTCTGGTTGCATGACTCCTAAACCATAATTTCTAATCTTTTGGCTACTTTGTTAGTCTTACAGAGGCAGTAGTCTAGTCCCCAAGAAAGAAGGAGGTTAGTTTTGGGAAATAGCTGTTATCACCTTTGTTTCAAAGTTACACTATAAATTGCTTCCAAAGTTAGTTTGAACAAGGGAAGCTTAGAGGTTAGAAGCAAGATGGAGTAGGTTTCGTCAGATCTCTTTTCACCTTTGTCATTTTCTCAAAGTTATATATTTTTTGCAAACGTGATTTCAAATTTAGGGCTAATCTGAGGCCTAATGATTTTTAAATCTGGATATGTACTGCATCTAGAAAGCAGAACAGATTAGATAATTGATCCTTAAAATGAGGATTTCCAGAAGGGAAGAAATGAAAATCTCAATTCACTTTAACTTGTGACCAGGTCCAACATTTTGAACTCTAGTGTCTGATGGCATCTTAAATTCAGCAAAATACATTTACCCAACACCTTTGGAGAAGGAAGGAGAGGGGAGAGAGTATATGCATGTGTATATAAGTATACATACTTCTTAAAACCAGACCCCCTCCTTTCTTAGCCAAAAGTATAAAAATCACATGAAAACTCCTTGTTAAGGACCAACAGTAAGTGCTGCTACCACCCTGGGCTGTCAATGGTGCCTTTCTGCTTGCAGCCTGGGACAAGCCACCTTTGTTTTTGAACAACATTCAGCAATTGACCTGGCTGATCTTCCACTTCTTTCCCTTTCTTTATGGCTGCTTCAAAAGAATGATTCTTTTGTTGATGGCAAATCAGCAGAGACTTAGCAACACCTGTCTTTATTTAAAAAACTGATGCCTGGCAGTTACCTTTTCTTTTTCTTTTTTAGCATGAATGAATCTGCAAGAGGTTAATGGTGCCCAGTAGCACTATTATAATTAAAATTCTGCCAGTGTTTTTATAACAAACTGTAGATTTCCAAAAACAACCTGGAAATGCTTTGCAAACCATTTGGAAAGTAGTACTATAAATCGTTTCTGAGGTACAACAACACGCGCACGCACACTATAGTTTTGGTCCAATTCCTGCTTACCAGAATAATTGACTACCATACTGCTTACTTGTTTACTCTGAAAAACAAAAAAAGCGAGTCTGTTTTATGTCAGGTGAGCTACTTTATCTACATGTGATTAGCCGACAGGGAAAATCACGTCTCTCTAACGCAATATATTCTTATGGCCTAGTATCTCTGAATATTCTCAAAGGTAAGTCCTTAGGTATCAGGATGTTAAACGGGATTTTCTGTTGTCTTAGCATTTTGGCTAATGTCCAAAGCCGAAACCAGTTGCTTTAAGGTACCAGCACATTTTAAAGAGAGTGCCTAGACCCATCTCTGGGACCCACTACAAAAGAACAAAACCATTTCTGACACCATTTGTTGAACACTCACTTGCCATCTGTATTTTCCAGTTAGATATGTATCAGGGCAAATGAAGCTCATGTGGAAGAGTGTTGAGTGAGTGTTGAGAAGACAGGGAGTGGATAGCTTTTCCCTCCCTTCCCAAACCAAGTGAGGGTTTTGATGAAACTGGTTGAATAGAGAGTGGCTGCTTGCCAGAAGGGCCCACCAGAAAGGCTCTCTTCAGCTGTGTGCTTGCCCAGTGTTGACATGCAAAGTTCCCCAGTTTGCAAGTGCCCCCTGGAATGTGAAGATATTGAAAATGTCCCTGACTCCTGTAAGAAAATTATATTCCCATTATTTCCCATTATTTTCACATCTGCCATGAAACATTACATGTAATCAACATATTGCAGTACCTACTGAAGGTCCTTTTCATTTATTTATTTAGCCTTTTTAACTTTTCTCACAATTGTGGCAAAAGCAAACAGAGTCTGCTGGGGGCAGGGAGATGGACGGGGAGCAGACAGTGGTGGCTGGAGCAAGAAGAAGGAAAGAGAGACCCGGAGACCTAACCCCTCATACATGTCTCCAGTGTGGGCCTCTGAGATGCTGATACAAGGTGAGGCTTAAATGAGTGAAACACTGAGATTTTTAATTGAATGGGATGTACAGGTGTAGATGAAATGAATGTTGTATGACTACAAATTAATACAATTCTAATATTCACAAGTGACAAAAGTGGGGTCTCCCTGAAATGCTATCAATTACTAGAAAAACAAACATAACAAATCATTTGAAACCAGAAAGGGAAGAACAAATTGCTAGACTAGTTCCACTAATAGGCCATAGTAAAAATAACTTATATAGTATAAACCAAAAACAAAATTTTAAGCCCCCAATCATCTGAATGGACTCCTCCTCTTGACAAGGCTATTCCAAAGTTGACATGAAAAACTAATTCAGGCCATTATGTGAAGGAGGAGATGGGTATGCCTCATTATACCCTCCTCCTTCTTGAAATTACTGATAGAACAGGTTCTTTTGGTCCGATAAGAAACATGTATAATCTATTCTCTCTGAAACCTGCTACCTGGAGGCTTCATCTGCATGATAAAACTTTGGTCGCCACAACCCCTTATCCTAACCCAGACATCTCTTTCTATTGACGATAACTCTTTCAACCAATTTCCAATCAGAAAATCTTTAAATCTACCCACAACCTGGAAGCCCCCACTTTGCATTGTCCTGCCTTTCCGGATGGCAGCAATCTACATGTATTGATTGATGTCTCATGTCTCCCAAAAATGTCTAAAACCAAACTGTGCCCCAACCACCTTGGGCGCATGTCATCAGGATCTCCTGAGGCTGTCATGACTCATTCGTGTTTTTTTTTTTTTTTTTTTTTTTTCCAAGACAGAGTCTTGCTCTGTCAGCCAGCCTGGAGTGCAGTGGCATGATCTCAGCTCACTGCAAGCTCTACCTCCCGAGTTCACGCCATTCTCCTGCCTTAGCCTCCGGAGTAGCTGGGGCTACAGGAACCCATAACCACGCTCGGCTAATTTTTTTGTGTTTTCAGTAGAGACGGGGTTTCACTGTGTTAGTCAGGATGATCTAGATCTCCTGACCTCGTGATCTGCCCATCTCGGCCTCCCAAAGTGCTGGGATTACAGGAATGAGCCACCGCGTCCACCAATGAGTACATTCTCAACCTTGGCAAAATAAACTTGCTAAATTGATTGAGAACTGTCCCAGGTACTTTTGGTTTGAAATAGTTTAAACATAAGTATGAAAATTCATATTTTATATTATTTTACAAATCAGTAATCTTACAATGATATAAGTTCAAAGGTAACCCTTAGCTTTTCTCCATCTGCAACTTTAAACCTAAGGAGAATTTTGAAGCCAACCACAGTAGTTTTAGAAAAACTGCCACAGTCAAAAGCTATCAAGAGGGATCATCTTGTAATGATCTACTTGGATTCATGAGACAGGATTATAGGGTGAACATTAATAATAAAAGGAGATAAATCTGAATTTGAGTTTCTACTCTCACATTTGCTATATCTTAGGAAGCCAATTACTTAAATTCTCTGCATTTCTAGTTATTCGCTTGTAAAATAATAAATACTGTTTTGTAAATTTGTTGAAAGGATGAAATAACTTATAAAAGGTGTTTGTATGATTTTGATAGAAATTTGTCCCTTGCCTTTTCCTTTTCTTCCTTCCTTTCATTCTTTCATTCCTTTGTTATTTTCTATTTGGTTTTCAGGAATTATTAGTTTTTCTCTTCCTCCCCTCAGCTCTTTATTCCCTGAAATAACTACATTTGAGTACCTCCAGTAACCACCTATTTATGAAATCCTTCCTGAAGCGAAAATTTCAACTTAGTCTTTAATCACAACGGAGTCTCTATAGTTCCAGTGAGCTAGACCAAGCAACTGTCATTTTTCCAGAATTCCCTCAAACCCACCTGCGGTTTTTGTAACCTACTTTCTTTCAGTGATGAAACTCCCATTCTGGATCCCAGGCAACACGAGCATTCCTACCCTAACTATAAGCCTGTCATTTCTTGACTTGAGAATCTTCTGAATAAAATGCTTTTCTCTAAAATTAAACACTTCCTAGTTTCTGTCAAACCTTTGTCTGGGACAAGAATGATGACATAAACTTGTGCCAGTCTGTGATAGAAAGCATCACCCTTTCTTGGATGTTGTCCACATCAAGTTTGAATGTAGCAAGACAGGCATAGGTCCCTGTTTTTATTTTATGTATATATGTATGTATGTGTGTATTTATTATTTATTTATTTATTTATTTATTTATTTATTTATTTTTTGAGATAGAGTCTCGCTCTGTCACCCAGGCTGGAGTGCAGTGCATGATCTCTGCTCACTGCAACTTCTGCTCCCGGGTTCAAACAATTCTCCTGCCTCAGCTTCACGAGTACCTGGTACTACAGGCACCCGCCACCACACCTGGCTAACTTTTTGTATTTTAAATAGAGACAGGGTTTCACCGTGTTTGTCAGGATGGTCTCGATCTCCTGACCTCATGATCCACCGGCCTTGTTCTCCCAAAGTTCTGGGATTAGAGGCGTGAGCCATCGCACCCGGACCCTGTTTTTATTTATGGGTTCCAGTTTTTATTGTGGATCCCAATTCACCCTCACCCAGGTCTTGCTTGACTGTTGATCTAACAGACCTATAGCAATGTTAGTTCCGAAACTAGGCTAAGAGCCTTTATCTTTATCTTGCTAAAATGAACAGAACGCTTTTTTTTTCCTGTTTCATATAATTACGATTTTAATTCCAATCTTGAAGCCTTACCTTTGAATCTTTTCCAATAAAGAATTACTGGCAGAGAGAAAAAAATGAAATTTATAGCACAGAAGCATTTATGAGATATAGACAGGATCATACAACTCTAGTGTGCTTGAAATCTTCCTTTAAAGATTTAATGTATATTAACTTTTCATTTTACATCATAGCATATTCATACATGTTTAAAATTAAAAAAAAACTTATCCTTCCCCAGTCTTTGAATCAGTAAAATTTCAGAGAAGATATACACCTACTTCATAATTTCCAATGTTTGATGGATCTCTGCAACGTTCAGTGCAGACCAGTTCTAGCTTGGAAAAATCATCATAAAAGGTTTCTTACTATTGAAACTACTATGAAATTTTAATCTTCAGCTTTCTCCTTTTTGAGCTTATCTTTATTCTTTCCTGAATTTTCTCAACTTAGAGGTCTACATCTGTAAAATTATCGATGCCTATTGTGGAAAGCTAATGTTCTAAGCTCCAAATATATTTTAGATAAAATTTGTAGAAACAATATGTTTTCTTTAAAGCAATTTTATGATCTGAGGCTCCCATTGTCATAATTACCTCTAATAAAAAATGTAATCTTATAGTTACAATTACTCAGAAAATTATTCCATATCTTTTCATTGTGTGGCGAGAAACAGATACTGTATATTAGAAAAACCTAAACTCACAAATCTCATTAAATAATTTTTATAAATTAGTTTGCTGAAATCATTTTATGTCATATTTTTATATACAACTAATAAGTTTTAAGGTAATGCTTCAATTGCAGTACATTATTGATGTCTATAAATCATTTGATTTTCACATAGAGACAATCTCAAATCTAAGATTATATTTTACAGGGCAGTGGGGACTCATCCTGGCAACTAATAGAAGAAAAAGACATTTAACCAAGTACCTAAGTACAATACATAGAACAAATAAAATCATCAGCACTCACAGTTTATTCTCTAACAAGGAAGTCTCCAGAGATTAATAGTTTACCTGTTCATTTAATAGTTATCAATATTACTGCAACCTGAAATCTCAAGAAAATAATTTCTTTGACCTTTTGTAAGTGCTTGTTATTAAATATTGGAAGAGCCAGTCTAGGAATAAAAGAATTCACGAGCACGGGCGCAGTGGCTCACACATATAATCTCAGCACTTTGGGAGGCTGAGGCGAGCGGATCACGAGGTCAGGTGATCTAGCCCATCCTGGATAGCACGGTGAAATTCCGTCTCCACTAAAAATACAAAAAATTAACCGGGCATGGTGGTGGGCACCTGTAGTCCCAGCTACTCGGGAGGCTGAGGCAGGAGAATGGCGTGAACCTGGGAGGTGGAGATTGCAGTGAGCCCAGATCGTGCCAATGCACTCCAGTCTGGGTGACAGAATGAAACTCCAAATGAAAAAATACAAAGAATTCATGATAACGGGAAGGTTTAGATATATCCTAACTAAAAATTTTCCATCTATGATGTTTAATGTTTCTACTCTATGTCTAAATCCTTTTTTATTTTGACAAAATAACTTATGGTGCTTAGTAGCCAGCTCAAATATTGAACTCTGGTATCTAGTATATGTATAGAGATTACCTTCATATACAAGTGTAATAGGGATATAGCATTGAAACAGCAACATTCCTTCAGAGAGATAGTAATTAAGGTTGTCAGAAATAAGGTGAAAAAGAACAATGCTAATCCATTTAGCTTAAGAAAAACAGAAATAAGACAATGAACTCAAAATCTAGGTATTATCAAAGAAATTAAAAGGATTAACCATGTGTCTTTAACTTATATTAAACATTTCAAAGCAAAGGTTGTCCTTTGAAAAAATATAGCAACTACTTTGCTAGTTAGAAGACTGAAATTGAAAAAAAAAAAAAAAAAACACTCAACATTTGCAAACCTGAGCAATGGTGGGGAAAAGAAAGAGAATGAAAGAAGAAAACGGAGGAAAGAAAACAGGTGAGTTAGAAGATACAGATAGTCAAAACTTACCTTCAACCTGGAGGTTTAACTTCTCAAATCATGGAGAAGGTTATTAAGGTTGAGGAAATCTCTGAGGACTGGAATTTTTTTTTTTTTAATTTTGGTTATATTTTGGGAAAAACTAATATTGGATTTCCCTGAGGTCAAATAAAAGGTAATAGAAGAGTAAGGAAAACAAAGCAACATTGTCAGGTAGAGAAAAATCTAATTTTCACTTCCAAGCTTTAATCATTTTTTGTATGAAGTGGGGAGAGGCCCAACATGGAGGCTTCTATGCAGGAGTGCAATGCCTTTACACTGCTACCACTGCACATACTGTAGGATAGTGGAGGGCAACAAGAATAAAGGATATGTATGATAATCAGAAGAGTTGGTAACACCAGGGACGACTGATGGAGGCCCGACTAGCAGGAAAGGGCCACCGGATTCTGACAGAGCTAGGAAATATTATAAATTAATTAATCAGAGATATCAACAACAGAAAACATAAGGATGCCCAGTGACAGGAAGTGACCATTTCTACATGCACAGAAATCAACCAGCACACATGCTGAGATAAGGATGCTCACAGGTGTCCTCTTCACCCCAGCCAAAGCCAGGAGGTCATACAAGGCATTGTCCCCACACGTCTATTATCATCCGATAATGGAGCTATGAGAAAACCCACAAGACTAAACTTATAAGCAGACAGAAATCAACTTAAATATAGAGTATTGCATATTAAATATGTTTTATTCAGATTAAGCTAACTTTACTGCTGTTGTTATTATTCCTTTTGTTTCATAACACCCAGAAGCTGCAGTCTCAGAGGGGGATCATGACACTTTAGGAAAGTAAAGAAACAGCATCTTATTACATGCATCACTGCATCTAGTATAAATATATTTCAAATATAAAGAATAATTTTTATTATGCTAATAAATTCTGCCAATTTAACATATTAAGTATTTTGCAGAGTATATTTCAATTATTTAAATGTCCATATATTTTTTAAGTTTTTAAAATTTTATTTTACTTTAAATTCTGGGATATATGTGCAAAATATGTGCAGATTTGTTACATAGGCATACATGTGCCATGGTGGTTTGCTGCACCTATCAACCCATCACCTAGGTTTTAAGCCCCACATGCATTAGGTATTTGTCCTAATGCTCTCCCTCCCCTTGCTTCCCCCCGTCAACAGGCCCCAGTTTGTGATGTTCCCTGTGTCCATGTGTTCTTATTGTTCAGCTCCTCCTTATGAGTGAGAACATGCAGTCTTTGCTTTTCTGTTCCTGTGTTAGTTTGCTGAGAATGATGGCTTTCTTAAAATGCCCATATATTTTAACATGTATTAAATTATATTTAAGCCAAGCACAGTGGCTCATGCCTGTAATCCCAGCACTTTGGGAGGATGAGGTGGGCGGATCACCTTAGGTCGGCAGTTCGAGACCAGCCTGACCAACATGGAGGAACCCTGTCTCTACTAAAAATACAAAATTAGCCTGGCATGGTGACGCATGCCTGTAATCCCAGCTACTCAGGAGGCTGAGGCAGGAGAATGACTTGAACCCAGGAGACGGAGGTTGCGGTAAGCCGAGATGGCACCATTGCACTCCAGTCTGGGCAACAAGAGTGAAACTACATCTCAAAAAAAAAAATAAAATAAAAATAAAAATTATATTTAAATGTGCTTTCTCTATTATTTCAGATACAGGTTCAATTGCTAAAATCATGGCAAAAGTAACAGTGGGCTACATTAGAGAGGCTATTTCTTTTTTCTGTCATCTCCTTGTAAACAGGAGGCTTAAGCCTCCAGACCTGAAGCTAGGTCCCAGAGTCTAGCTTGTCTTTTTGCCATATTTAACAGATGTCCTCTATTAATAGTATAAATCCAGGTTCTGCCATCAAATCTATATTCCATACAGTTGGGAGGGGATAAGAAATGAAAATCACTTCTTTTCCCATTAAGAACATTATCCAATATTTGTAAACATTCCTTCTCTTCACATCCCATTGGCCAGAAATTAGTCACATAGCTCATTACCTGAAAGGAAAGAATGAAAATAGTTTTGTCTGAACGACCATAGACTTAGTAAAAATGTGGGCATTTTATTACCAAAGGGAAAAGGGGAAGAATGGATATTGGATGATCACCAGCAGTTTCTGCCCTGCCTGCTGCTATACAAATGTAGCTAACGTATATTACATGCTTCAATGTAGGTATTAAACGTATCTGAATTAGTAACATATGCAGAATAAATTAATATTTTAAAGGTTTTTTTATGTATTAATCACCCTCTTTTTAATAGAATTCCTCTTCGAACAATTCTGCCACCTCCCTAGTTTCAAATGGAGAATAAGTTGTGTTTTATCATGTGTATGGAGGCAGAGCAGGTTCTATTCATTGGCATGTGTTTGCAAAAATCTGTGTGATACCGTTTTTAAAAAAGTACTATAGCTTTATAAGTACAGCAGAAACTTAGGCATCAGCTCACAAGTGAATCTTTCCTACATCCCCAAATTCTAATAATACGGTAGAAAAGAATGTATTAGATAAATATGCATAGCAAGTTTGATAGTTTTCTGAAAAGAACTGTAATTGCATACACAAATAAATGAAAATTTTATACCCACAACTCAGAACATGCCCCAGAGAAATCAACTTGAGAAATCCTAGTTTTTCTTCAAGAAATCCACAAAGAAGTCTCAAAATCAGGAAAAAGAAAAATAGGAAGGTGACTTCTGGAAATTATAATGAAAATTGTTTAAAGAACAAAATTTATTCAAAAAACTTATAAATGTTAATAGCTGTTGGTATAGGATAAGATCATGATTACTATCCAAAACTTCATATGACTTCAATATGTTAATTATGCAATGGTGAAAAGGTGCTGAATCACTAAGTACTGGGTCAGTTGATAAAAACCACACCAGTAATTGGAGTAGTGGCACTTTGATTAAAGAAATGTTAAGTATTAAAAAGAGATTAAGCCCCAAGTGCAATTAAAAAAAGAGAGTACAAGAATAGCAGATGTAGGAAACAGTCACTATTCCTAGGGCCAAAGGGAATTACTGAAGGGAAGAACAATCTTTGAAGAAGCATTTCCCAAGGCTGAATGTTCTACCAACTAGGCGAGGGTGTCACTGTGCTCAGGAAACAAAGTTTGCTGAGGTGCAACAGATAGGAGCTGCTGATTATGAAACTATATGCTGGGGTGTTGCCACAAATCATTGAATAAATAATCTCTTGGAGGCCGGCAAGACTGGCTGGTAATACTTGATAGAAAGATGCCTGCTGAGTGTTTGCAATATTTGTTGGATGATGTGGGTCACTGGGCTTCATGTCCACCATTGGTCAGGAAGCACTCATTGGCCTTCATGGCATAGAAGTCAGAAGAAGCACACTCAAAACAGTAAGATAAACTCCTTCAGTGTCCTCTACTGAGCAGCCTAAAATTTTGCCAGCTAGCAAAGAAGAAATGTTTACAGTGTCCAGCTTCAGCATCACGAATCTGAGAAGAAATAATTTTAAAACTAGAAAAAATGCTAAGATTATTTTCATTTTTGGGAAAATATACACTCTATTTAACTGTAGGAAGTGACAAAAAAGTATTCTAAAGTGTGCTAAAAACTTAAGTATGACTTCTGCTTCCGCTCTGAATTTTAAAGAGCTTGGGAATTGTGATGCCTGTTTTTACAAGAAGAAACATGTACAAACTGAAAATAACCATAACTATTCATGGATTCACTAGAGAACTGAGGTCACAGGAAAAATCATTGCCCTGAAATCTGAAAAGACAAGTATATCCAGAGGGAGACAGAGGGAGGATTTGCTTACCTGGAGCAGAAGCCAGTGGAGTCACAACCTGGTAGGAATAACTAAATTATAGTTTTGATGAGGTGCTCGAGGCAGAAAACAAACTGGTGTGAGAGTGAGAAAGTCTTAGGAACTGCAGTCTACAAACAGGGTGGCACATTTTGGTGAGTTTTACATTAGAAACCGCCTAGATTCTCATGATGAACAAAACAAGAAAAGTCTCCCCCGGATCTGACTGGGGGAGATGGAGATTGTTAGAGTAAGTATTGTGAAATATACCTAGAATCTGCTCTATAACAAAAGTCTACTCTCCAGAGAAAAGACATTACCAGACCTGGGAAAAGGGTATTGTAAACAGATAGATGAAAACTCTAAGAAAGGATTGAAAAGAAATTCTAAAAATAAAAAGTGCTGTAACAGAAACAAACAAAAAAAGACTTGCACAGTATCATTGTTAGACTGAACACATCTATAGTAGCTTGAAAGTAATGCAATAGAGACTTCCAAAGCACAAGTGCAAAGAGACAGAAAAAACAACAACAACAACACACACACACACAAAACAAAACAAAAACAAGGCAAAGCACTAAAAGCAGTGAGGCAATTTCAAAAGGTGTGACATATACGTAATTGGAACACCAAAAGAAGAGATAACAAAGCAGAATTAATATTTTATGCAATAATGGCCATATGAATGAAAGACACCAAACCACAGATACAGGAAGTTCAGAAAAATCAACCAAGATAAATACCAACAATGAGCACAACACAGCATATAGTATACAAAGTACAGTAAACCACAGACAAAAATTATCTTTGAAAACACCAGCGAGAAACAATGTACTTTTAGAGAAACAAGGATGTGGATTACAGCAACCTTCTCATCAGAAACTATAGCAACTGCAAGGAAGCAGAGATTGGAGAGAAATATTTCAAGGATTGAGAGAAAAAAATCTAGAATTGTTTATGCAATGAAATTATTCCTTAAAAATGAAGAAGTAAAAACTTTATCAGACAAAGAGAAGGAATTCATTATCAGCAGTTCTATCATGCATGAAAGTTTAAAATAAGTTTGTCAAGATGAAGAAAAATAGTATAGGTCATCAACATGGATCTTCATAAAGAAAGGGAGAGTATCAAAGAAAGACGTAAATATAAAACATATGTTTTACTATGTTTAATTTATTTCAAAGTATAATTATTTGTTTAAAGCAAGAATAGTTACAATGTATTGGGTACTAGTAGCATATTGATAAATGAAACGAATGTTAGTAATGTCACAAGGAGAGGAGAATGGAGAATATTCTGTTACACTTGATCTTAGCCAAAATGCCAAGTGATGAGAATATTCTAAGGTATCTGCACTAAACAAAAAGGAATATAGTCACATTAGAAGATAAACATAAATCATCTAAAATGTGTATTATAGTGTAGCATAGTGGCTCACGTTTGTAACCCCAACACTTTGGGATGTCGAGGTGGGTGGATCACCTGAGTTCAGGAATTCAAGACCAGCCTGGCCAACATGGCGAAATCCTGTCTCTACTAAAAATACAAAAATTAGCAGGGCGTGGTGGCAGGTGCCTATAATCCTAGCTTCTTGGGAGGGTGAGTGAGGAGAATCACTTGAACTTGGGAGACAGAAGTTGCGGTGAGCCGAGATCACACCACTGCACTCCAGTCTGGGCAACAGAGCTGGGTACCATCTAAAAAAATAATAATAAAAAAATTAATTTAAAAAATGTGTATTATAAACTCTAGAACAACCAATAAAAGTATTTTTAGAATAGATACAATTGATACATTAAGAGAGGACATAAAATAAAATATAATCATATAAAATGCTCAATTAAAATTAAACAAGAGATCACAGAAACAAAAGAGAAAAAGAAACA
Source organism: Chlorocebus sabaeus (assembly GCF_047675955.1). NCBI lineage: Eukaryota > Metazoa > Chordata > Mammalia > Primates > Cercopithecidae > Chlorocebus > Chlorocebus sabaeus. Next base: position 60,390,928 of record NC_132927.1, read on the forward strand.
AAGAACAATTGCAATGAATAGAAAATAGGTATAAATATTATAGATATCAATAAACTATATGACTAATCATTTTAAATGTGAATGATCAAAATATGTGAATTTAAAAGTGGAGATTGACAGAGTGGTTTAAAAGAAAAACAACTATATGCTGTCTTGAAAAAAATTTACCTTAAATATAAAGTGATAGATAGGTTACGTGTAAATGGGATCAGAAAGAAATACAATGCAACACAAATAAAAAGAAAGTTGATTTAGTTATATTAATTCCAGACACAGCTGACTTCAGAACAAGATTATCAGCAATAAAGTAGAACACAAGAACATGCTAAACAAGCAGAATAAAGAGTAAACCTCAATGTGCATAAAAGTAAACACACCTTTTAAAAGATTAGGGTATCACAGGACTTGCAATCTATGGCAAAAGAATAAAATTGTATACAAAGGTACAAAACAACATCATTGAAGGCTATGGAGGAAAAAGATCATAACCTTAGTAACGTTGGAAATGAACAGTCTGTAAGACTAAAGGCAAAAAGAATTATCTAACTGAGCCTAATACTACTCTAGTTAAAGATTTTTCCCATAGGAGTGAGAGTAAACAATTCTGAAACACACATGCATACTAGCATTGAACATTTAAGTAAATGAATAGCATATGGCAAAAGCCAGGTTTCTCACTGCTGGAGTGGGACTTTAGAGACGATCAAGGCAAGAAGGTAGAATAATCCATGTGGTAAAGGGATTACAATTGGCTCCCATCATTATGGACTCATGTTGAGCTTAATATAGACACCTATATATCTATATCTATATCTATATCTATGTCTATATCTATATCTATATCTATAGATATCTACATCTATAGATATAGATGATGGCATATATGGATATGTATATGTGAATACATGTTAGTATACACACATATATTCCCTTGATCCTTCAGCTGAGGAGACCTAGAAGCAATGACACCCAAGTACCAACCATACTGTCTGAGTCAATTTTGCTGCTTAACAAAATACCTGAAACTTGGTAATTTATAAAGAGTAGAAATTTGTTTTTTACCACATAGGGAAAAAACTCAAATCATTTTTTCTTGGCTCTCACACCACCACAACAATCAATAAAAAAGACTTCTGTGACCGAATGTGTGGTGGTCCTCTAATTCAGTTGGATGCTATCTACTTGGAGAGAACCTCAGATTCCATAGACTGGGGGCTCAATACCACAAACTCCTCGTGATTTCAGACAACAGTTTAAGTCCCATCCTCTGGAACTTTTAACCAACCATCTTAAAGTTGGGGTTCCCACAAACCCCTCTTTAGTTTGATTAATTTGCTAAAGCAGCTCACAGAACCCAGGAAAACTTACTTGCGATTATTGGTTTGTTATAAAGTATATTACAAAGGATACAGATGAAGAGACACATAAGGTGAAGTGTAGAGACGGGGTGCTCAACCTCTCTATATTTTACCCTATGTGACTCTTCATCTGTATCCTTTGCTCTCTCAAGTAGGACAACATGGTCTACCAGGCAGGACACCCTTCAGGAATTTTCACATGTTCAGCCATCCAGAATTTCGTTCTTTTGGGTTTTATGGAGGCTTTGTTAAGTAGGCATGATCAATTACATCATTGGCCATCAGTGATCAATGTAACCTTTAGCCCCTCTCCCTTTCCTGGAGGTGGGTGGTGAAGCTGAAAGTGCAACTCTTTAATCACACCTTGATCTTTCAGGTGACCAACCCCCATCCTGACGCTATCTAGGGGCATCCAACCATCAGCAACTCATTAGTATACAAAAGACACTTAAGACTCTGAAGTTTCTAAGGATTTTAGGAGCTATATGCGAGGAAAGGTGTTGAAGACCAAATATATTTCACAATATCACACTCACAGCTTTGGAGGCTGAGAGGTCCAAGATTAAGACACTGGCAGGTTGGGTGAGACATGGGTGAGACACTGGTGAGGGCCTGGTCTCTGCTTCCAAGATGGCGCCTTGTTGCTGTGCCCTGCCATGGCAGAAGGGATGGAAAGTTAAAAGGAGTAAACTGCTCCCTCACACTTCTTTTAAAAGGTCACTAATCCCATACATAATTGCTACAATCCTGTAATTTAAAACACCTCTTAAAGGCTCCACCTCTTAATACTATCATATCGTGGTTTAAGTTCCAACATGTGAATTTTGGAGAAACACGTATGTCAAACCATCGTGCATACCAAGCACGCAGAACTTTGTTTCTAACACTATTAAAGAAAAACAAACAAATAACAAAACAAACAAACAAACAAAAATCATCAGGGCTTCTTACAGAAATGGCTGATTTTAGGACCTTGAAAGGAAATATACAAGATAACCATGAAGAATCTTACAGAGTCAGAAAAGGAGTATGTGGTGAAAAACACAATAATGGAGACAGGCTCCAACTGACAAAGTTTCCAATGGTCAAAGCTGATATAAATACACGTTTGAATAAATACATAACATAAGGAAATAAAACAAACCTTAATGTAAAAAAAATTTACATAGATATTCCTCCCTCAAAGAATTGGAGTATAACTCTCGGCTCTCTAAATGTGGATTTTATATATTACCTTCCATCCAAAGGGCTAAGTATGGAAAGGGGGAAAGAGTCCCTTACTGTGGAGAAACCTAACAAACACTGCCTCAGCCGGTTAACTATAGTTAGCATCAACAGTGATAAGCCATGTTGATAATACATGGCTTTCATAGGCCATGGCTATGCTGTCATGAGAATGGCACTTTACCTTTGGAGTTTTTATCCCCCAAACCTATAACCCTAATCTTATAATGAGGAGAAAACATTACACATATACCAGCTGTGAAATAATCTACAAAATACCTAATCAGTGTGTCTCAAAACTGTCCAGATAATCAAAAGCAAGGAAAGTCCAATTAACTGTCACAGCCCAGAGAAATCTAAGGAGGCCTAATGACTAAACATAATGGGGTATTCTAGATGGGAACTGGGAACAGAAAAAGGAGCATTAGTTGAAAGTTATGACAATCTGAATAAGACAAGGAATTTAGTTAATAATGTGTTAATGTTGGTTCATTAATTGTGATAAATGTACTATACTAATATAAAATGTTAATAATAGGAGAACCATAAATGTGGGCTATGGGTTACATAAGAATCTGCTTTTCTACTTTTACAATATTTCTATAAATCTAAATTTATTTTTACATAAAATTATATTAAAAACTAAGAAATTTCATGCAAAGACTTAATAATAATAGAGCATATAAATTATAATATATGAAGGGTTTGAACCAGGGGAATATAGAACATGGAAAGCCAGGTAAGGTGAAATTAAAAAAAAAAAATCTATTTAGATAGGAATGAAAATAAAATAATTACTTCATATATAAATATATATACACATATATATGCATATACATATATATGCACATATATACATATATGTATATGTATAACAAAACTTCTAAAGGCTTGCCAAGGTTATATTCAGAAAGAAGTTAATAGCCTTAGAATTAATTTAATAAAGCAACAACAATAAAACATCAACTTTTATGAAAATAATTGATAGCATCCAATGCAGATGAGAGTATGTGCAAATGTTCACTTTCATATATTGTTGATTATAGCATAAATTGCTATAATATTACAACTGTATGTGCTGATGATGTCTACTTTTAAAAATATGAGTGTATTTTTGCCATAGAATTTCATTTTGCAAAATATATGCTACATAAAATGTTCTAATACATGATTTGTGAGCAGAAATATGTATTACAGAATTTAAATAGCAAAAATATTATAAACAATCTGATTGTCCTCTAATATTGGACTTAGTTACAGTACATTCAGATTTAGTCATATTACTTGGCAGGAATAAAGTTAGAACTGTAGTTATTAATGTCTAAAAATTTTCATATGTTTTGCAAAGCAAGTTTTAGTGTAATTTTTGACAGGATGAATTCTCTGGCTGAGAACAAAAGAAAAATGAAAAGAGAGAGAGGCAGAGAGTAGAAAAGAGAAATCTTATATAGATACGTATTTTACAAATTTGTGAAAGGTATAATGATAGAAGATTGCTTACCCAAATATGGAAGTCCTAGATTGGAAGAGAGATTTGTATTTCTTGTATAAATATAAAGTGTATTAATAAAATAAAAGGAATCCATTGCCAATAGAATTTTGGCCAATAGAAACTATTGCCAATACAATTTTTATATAATGCAAAAAAAAATTTTAAAGAATTATGTTTTCAACTCATGAAATCACAAAAGAAGAAGGAAGCAAAATAGAAATGAAATGTGAGTCATGGTAAAAGAAGAAATTGATGGAATCAAAGACAATTCTGCTCATTTTCAAATGTATTCAGAAAAATGAATATAAAAAATATGTATTTGTAAAGTTTAATTTATTTTTAAAAATGTGGAAATGTTTTATCCATATAATTGCAGTGATGGGTACCTTGGTGTCTGTTTTATTATTTTCCTTGATTTCTTATAAATGTTTAAGATATTGCATGATTAAAATATTTTAAAGTTCAAAAATTCATGACTAAAGAGGCACAGCTACAGATATTTGCTATTTGTTTAAAATTCTAATATATGGAAGTAAAACACAAGTTTTTACTGTTGAGTTTCTGGAATGACTGCCTTACACATTCAAAAGATATGTTTAAAAGAGTTATTCTAGAGGACAGTTCGACAATATATAAAAACTGCTATGCAAAATGGCATATATTTAATCAAGTAAGTCTGCTTCTAGGAGTATGCACCCAACAAATTATCATGAATGGATAAGTATTAACTATAGGGTGTTTACTGCAATTTAGAATCTATTGGTGAAAACATAGAATAAAACCTGCATATTAAACTTTTAGGATTAAATAAACTGCATTCCAATAATTAAAGTAGCTTCCATGTAGAAATTCCAACTTATGAAAGAGAATTAAAAGTATGGAAAATGTTATCATGTTATAATTTATGAAATTTTTAAATATCAGATTGTAAATCACTCCCTATTGTATTATCTCATATACATAAAGTGACTTCTCTCAGTCTTCTCCTCTTCCTTTATGCATTTATAAAATATAATGGCTATAAAAAGCTCAAATTGCTAACTTTTTATTTTGGGTAAATTAAATTCAAGGCAAGATTTTTTTTTTTACATTTATGTTTAAACACCTAACAACTAAATATTGTTTTCAGTATAAGAAAAAAATAATGTGCAAAAGAGTCACCTCTTTACACTGCATGAAACACAGAAAAAATGTTATATATAATGAAAAAAAAAAAAAATCCCAGTGCCCTGCCCAGCCTCCAAACAGCACAAATATGATGAACTTTAGGTTCTCTCAAATCTCCATCTGTTCACATCTCTTTTAAGCACAAATTATCTCTTTATATCTAACCAAGAATTGCTGAGCTGTTAGAGAAAGTCATGTAAGCTGGCTATCTGGATCCATTGAAAATGCCTTCTTTCTCTACTTAGTGTTTCTTTGTAGTCCTTTTATTTCCTAATGGTTGAATTCCTATTTAATTTCCTAGGGACGCTATTTCAAAACATATTCAATTTACTCCAGTCCCTGAATTCACCCTTGCCTCCCTCCTTCTCATCAGATGACATTGTTGTTTACTGTATTCACATTAAGAATGGCAGGCTTGAGTTTACTAGCCCTCTGTAGACAGTACTTGAAGGAGACAAAGAGATGCCCTGAATAAATAAAAATAAGAGTAGTTAAGTTCAAACTCGATTTTTATTAAGCTAATTGCTAATATACACATCTTCTCTCTACTTTTGCACAACTATTCTATTATCTGTCTGCTTCTCTCTGTTTTTGCTTTATATTAAAAACTCAAAAAAAGTTTCACATGTAAGGAAAATTATTGTAGAACATTCTCTGAAAATTAACATGGGCCAAGTCAAATGAGTCATTGAGAAAAAGTATAGAGGTGGTATAGACCATGTATACTTGCTTTGGAAAAGACAGACATTTTTCCAAATATTGCTCTCATCAATGATGTTTATGATAATGATGATGATAAGATTTATTGCAAGCTCTGCCCTTTAATTATTTGGTTTACTACTCTCAATAACACACTGATATGGTGTCATTATTACCTCCGTATTATAAAAGAAGATCGAAGGTTTCATTTTCTTATTTATTTGCTCAAAGTGATCATGTTACCAAGTGATGAAAGATTCAAATTCAGTTATGTCTGGCAGAAAAGCTCATATTCTTATCACCATGTTTCATTCCTTATTAATCACACATTCACACCTAAAATCTGAGTGGGACCTACATAAATGTAATAAATTCAGGGAATGAAATGAGGAAGATGTTTCAATTGTATAACATAGCAGTGAAAAAAGATATTCACTAAAGTGACCATGAGGAAAAGTTACCAGGATTACAAAGGGAAATATCAGCATGATCATAAGAAGAAGAAAAAGGAGGAACAGCAGGAGAAGGAGAAATAAATCAGTTTATAAACAATTTATTGAATGCATTGGGAATACATTTTAGTGCAGGGCCTGTTCCACATACTTCTCACTTTCTCTTTGCCTTGATCTTTTCCCTCATGCTCAGTATTACTCTTGTAATACAAATCTGGGATTTCTATTATCCACTACCTAGAGTTTTAAGTAATATTATCCATGTGTATGTTGTAAATTATGAATGTTAATATACATTAGAAAGTATATTCTTAAAAAATTAAAGGCAGAAATCTAGGTCTAAATGGGTTATGTTTTTGTTATTAAGTGCAGATTTAAAGTCTGTTAAATGATATTTGACGTATGTCATTGCGCTCATGGTTGAACATACAGTCAATTAGCTTAAAAATTCCATTGGCTCCACCTTATGGCTCCTGATTATCAAACGCCTATGTTTTCCCCAATAGCATGCTCTTTTTAACCTGCACTTACTATGTTTTGATTTAAAATCTTCTATACGCATGTCCTTAGTCATGTTTCCTGAATTAAAATTATAAATACCAGATCATTTTACTTACTTTCCATGAGACCTAGTGTAAATTCCTGTTGATTCACTTTGATGTTTGGCAAGTTCTTTGAATTCCTTTTCTCTGTTGTATAAAATGATGAACAGAGTATGAAATAATATTAAGAAGAGCGGGTTCCAGTAAAATTTTGCCACAAGTAACTGTATGTTTTTCTCTCAATTACTTCATTTTTCTGGGACTCACTCTAGGACTTGTATCTAAAGAGGGTGCTGTTGGAGGTATTTGATTTCCTTTTTTTTTTTTTTTAATTTCTATTCTAAAATTTGATTTTCATTTATTTTTCTCAAGAAAATAAAATTAGACCCAGAATCAAGACTTAGCTCATCCATTTTCAACTCCAAGAAACCTTATCTGGGGCTTTGTTTCTCTGTCCTATCCTTCCAAATTTCCCTGGACATAGTGCTCTGTTAGAATCTAACATACTTTGCATATTATCTACTTACGCATCTATCGGTTACACTAAAGTATAAATTCTTGGAAGGCACAGAACTGTCTTCCTCTCTCTCTATCCCCGTGCATCCCAGCATTAAGTACAATATCTGATTGTAGCTGACTCTTATTTCTATCTGCCTTATATATCTGCTTGCCTAGTGAAGCTGCTTGCCTTTCAATCCATTCTCACAACTGTCACTCAAGTCACTCCATCCATGTGATTCTATTTAGCTTAGTATCTTCCTCCACATCTTCTGAATTTCAACTAAGGATGCAGGCATGAGGATTAGAGGACCTGCCAACCAATGGCGATATCCTCTAGAACTGTTTCTCAGATAATGCTCTTGGAACCCAGACTCTGTCCACAGTCTGCACTTCCACTTCCTCAATCTAAGTCACTCAGCTTTTCCTTTGATTCTGTAATAAGAAATGTGACTTTTCTTAAATTAAACCCACCAAGTTTCTGTTGCATGTACTTTAAAAAATATATTTCATTCCTTGGCATGGACAGACCCAGGTTTTGAGGAGCCTGAAGTTTGTATAATTTTGGAGTCTCATTTTAAGAAAAAGAATATAAGCTATTTAAACAAAATTACTTATAAACTGTCTATATATGTGAATATGAACTGTCTCTCTCTATACACATATGTGTAGAAAACACACTCACTATATATGTATATTTTTAAATTTGTCTCTATATAAATACATTGATTGATTGAAAAAGATTCTGTATATATATAGCTTATCTATCTTAAGAAAATAATACAAATTTTAAAAATTTGATCAATACCATAATAATCAGAAATTGAAATAACTTTTCTTGTTAATTTTATCTGACATACTTCCTTGATATTTTTAAGTGTACATTTTTATTATATACTTATTTGATGGTTTCATCTTATGACAATTTCACTATTTTGTTTATGTTGAGAATAGAGAGATAATTCAGTTTTTCAGGTGGCATTGTTAAGATTGTATTATTATTATCAATCATGTAGACAAGTTTCAGCTTCACACTTCATGCTAATAATAAATGTTAATGTTGTTGTCAATTCGAGGGTTTCATTGATTTCAAAGAATTTAAAGTGCATGTGTTGACAAAACTTAAGTTTTCTTTGATTTTTCTAATCCACAATTACCAGCTTTTTGTCAGGGTTTGTTCTTATTGTACTGGCATATTATGAGTTTCATCTTCTTTTTTTAATACTAATATTTTTGTTAAAATCAGAAAAATAAATATTCTTGTTATATATTCATGTAATAATATCCCCTACATTAAGTAGATCATTAACAATAAAAAATACAACTTTTTCTTGTGTTTGAAATACATCTCTAATTCATAACAAATTTCTACTTTTGGTAAAATTTTTGGTTATAATTTCCTTCCCAATATTATAATAAAATTTCTACTAATTTTGCCACTCACGTAATTATGACTTATGTTTCAGGTTCCGTTCAGTTTATTAGAAAAATTTCCTAAATTTTAATAACTTTAAAGTGAGGAAAGAAGGCATAAAACATACGAGTCCAAATAAATGGTGTATCATTTCTTTCCTGTTTAGTTGAAGTGTTCCAAAACATCTTTCCACTTTAAAAGGTATACCACATTTTCGCAAATATACCATTTCCATTAACAAAGAAAAATAAATTTCTTTTTATTTTCATACATCCTTGAATGTATGAAAATTTTCATACATCCTTGAAAGAAAAGAATTTCTGTTTTAATTTGGCATTGTTGAAAACAAAATTCCCCACTAAAATTGTATCCATCACATAACTGAAAAAATTTTCAAAAGCCAGCTTCTCATACCACGTATTTCTAACACTCATCTATCCCATTAGGGGCATACTTGCAGTGTCAGTCACTACGGGACAGATTCCTTTGTGTCCTAACAAGCAAGAGTCAGCATAGACATGACCCAAATAACCAGACATGGAAGTTACTGTGAACCAAATCAATATTGTCCCAATGCACACACACTACACACATATTCAACTCAGTTTCTTTTTACCAAATCCTAATATTGCCTGTGACCACTCCAATGGTGCCTGGCTAAGGGGAAGTGTGACTGAGGGGCAGCTGGAGTGGTAGTGGGTGAGGACTTGACCAATCGTAGGGAAACTATCCTGCCTTCAAATTTGGTAAAGGCATGGCCACGTGCATGCATTGGTGGGGCCTCTCCCAGGATGTGGAAGAAAACCTTACGAGTCAATGTCTCTTCAAAGGAAATTCTTGGTATATTGTTCATGCTAAAAAATAAAAATAACAATAAAACATGATTGTGTTTGCTGTTGAAAGGTAGAAAGAGTATATAGTATGCCAAACACATCTCAAGAGTTAGTGGCATTCTGAAGAGAAAGAAACTATCATTAGATATAGTGTCCTTATCGTTTATAAACAGACTCCCTCTGTGGGGTTCCATTGAGTGGAATCTTTATGAATTTCATCAGTAGGAATATCTGCTATGGGACCAGGCAATTCTCTAATATGGTGATTGGGATATAACCTCATCCCTAAAACAGCAGCAGTACCCAGCCCCATTATTCATGAAAAATGGTGAAAAAAGTAATAAAACACAAAAATGAGGTGTGCTCTAAAAGACAGGGAAGAGTACATCAGTGAAACCTTCAGGCATTTTCTGCTGCTTAATCCATTATCATTTTCCTTAAGAAGTTGAAAAATTAGGTGCCTAATTCCAATTGTTCTATTAGAATTTGAAGACACCAGGGCACCAAATCTCAAAAAATTTTAAAAGAAACAAAACTAAAGTCCCTCATGCAAATGATAGTTATATGAAAAAACAAATGATAAAGTCATTCTGCTCTTAATTTTTAATATCCTCACAAAGTGTTTTATATCTATCCCAACCCTTCACCACCTTACCCAACTTCATACATAGTATTTCACATGAAATTAGACTAGCTGAATGGTTATACTTGCTAGTTTTAAATTATATGTGGAAATGTTTAAATATCTGGCTTTTAGAAATTGAAGGAATTTACTTACTTTTAAACAATTTTATAAATAGCAATCCAATAATATAAATTTAATTATAGATGTATGTATTTGTGAGTGTATGTGTGTGTGTGTGTGCGCGTATGTATGACTGATGGCTAAAGAAAACATTAATAAGTTACTTTACTAGTATACCTCAACACAGAAATATTGTAATTGCAAATGGATAATGAAGAAATCTAGAAAATAATTCAGAAATTAATTTACGCAGTAATCATCAGAGACAGGATTTCTAATTCCGTTCTTTAAGGCAATATTATTTGAACTGTGTGTGTGTGTAAAACGTGGAAAATTTTTCCCATTCTAATACACAGGAAATAACGCATGTTACATTCCTTCCCAAACCCAGAACATGGAAATAGAAATGGAAAAACAATTTAGGCTATAAAATTTCAACGTAAAGGAAAACATAATGCTGCCCTTTAATTTATCTACAAGTCTTCGAAATCCTGGTCATAGCCAAATTCAATGGTATTGTAAATCACTGAAGCATGTTAAGAGATACAAAATAAATTCCTGAAAATATCTATCCTCTCCCAAGAGCATTTCTCCTGACACATGGGAGAATTTATATTTCAGTCCTTTTGGTCTCTCTGTTCTATCAGTGTGCAGGCCTATACTCACATACATGCACAAGCACCCACAAATAATAGTATTTATGTGAGTTAACTCACATCTTTAATTGAAATCTCCCTTCTCTTCCTGTTAACCGTAGCATGGCCACCCACAATGCTTGTTCAATTCCAGAAGTTTCCTGCTCATTTAGACAGAATCCTGGAGGCAGAATTCATGGGGGATTAACACTCTAAAGCATCCTTTCACCATGAATCTCAAATCATTTTACACATTTTAATTCATTCTTGGAAAGCCACAGACAGGAAGTTAACTGCCATGCCTGTTTTTCAGAAAAATTCCTTTAAATAGAGAGAGATTCAAGTAGATAGAATATATTTAATTCAAGCATATTAAATCAAACACGAGGCATTTTTAAGATAAAATGTTTCAATTTACATAAAAACTGTGCTTTAAAAGAGGTATCGTAAAAATCCCAGCCAGGTTTGTAATTAGCTATATCAAGTAAAACACACACATTTACAAACAAATGTTTTATTTAAATGACCGTGCTAATGCAGACTAAAAGAACATAAACAGTGGTGACCAAATCTGTTTATAATGAAAATCTAAATGCGTATTTTTCATGTAGCTTACAACATAAGGGTCAATAAGACCCTTTCATTTTGTGTATAAAAGAATATAACACACTGTAAATACAAATGAAACACAGTCCAAGTACATTTGGTTTATCTTCTCTCACAATTCATACCACAAAATATGTTTTTAAGTAAAACAAAATAAAACAAAAATGAATACTTTATAAGGTATCTAATACATTGTGGGATTAAATTACCCTCTACATCTTTCCCTAGGGCAACAAACATTTTGTTTAACATATGAAGATGTAATTTTAGGAAAATTAGACTGTGAATACTCATAATAAAAATAGAAGACAGAATGCTTTGTTTTGATAAAGGTAGCATTTCTGTTGACTTCCAGGTAAAAAAAGCAGTTGAAATCCGATTTATTTTAAAAGGTCCTCAGAAAGTGATCCACCCCAAATTAACTTCTCTACTGTCCCATAGTTCAAATTAAAAAAAAAAAAAAAAAAAAACTTTAAAGAACAAATCTGAAGATAAAGAAGAAAAAACAAAAATAATGATATTTGAATGTATTTTCAATTTTGATTAGAATGTTTTAAAAAGTAGAAAGAGACATTAGAATTACTTTCTGAGTAATTAGAAGAGAAAATTTCTAAATACATAAGATGCACTGTGTGTATGTTGCAGTCAGGTTACAAGTCATAATCAAGTTACAATGAAGTGTATGTTACAATCAAGTTACCAAAGCGGGTGGGGGGACCTCTGGTATGGAAGAACATGTCAATTCACGCAGTGCTATACTGCGATTTTAGACTATCTTTAAATACAATTAAACAAGGTTGTATAGCATCAGTTAGTCTTTCCTGGTCTGATAACAGCCTTTCAGTAACAATTTGAGAGATTAATCAAAATAGTGAAATTGTATGTGTTAAATACACACACACATACACACGCACACACATATTCAATGGTTTTTAGTGTATTCACAGAGTTGTGCCACAATCACCACAATCAATTTTTGAACATTTTCGTTACTCCCCAAGTAAATCCCTGTACCCATTAGCAGTTTTAACCAGTAACATTATTTAAACCGGTTTTGTACATCCCCACTTTTGATCTCTCAATTTGGACGGTCCTGGTGTTTGCACTGTGTGTCCTTTGTAATTCCCTCTTCTTTCGTTGAGCATAAGATGGCAGGATGTGACAATATGTGTTTAAATTCTGATTCCCTTCCATACAAGCCTGGCCCCTGTAGCAAATTACTAAATCTTATTGTGCTTCAGCCTTCTTCTCATCTGTGGAACAGGGATACAGGTAATAATAGCATCTCCATAATAGCATTTTGAGAGAATTAAATTAAAAACGCAAAATATTTGAACAGTTAGCATATATGTTAACCATGTTTTATCAGTGTAAATTGTTTTAGATCCTAGACTATATCATGAGAAAACAGTTGTGTTATCAGATAGATCTGGAATTTAAAAAGTGTTTCAAATTTGTAAATATCTTAATGTAAATAAATAAAATAATTTTCTTAAGATGTGATATGAATTCAAACTTATTTTTAAATTATGTAAATGAGTTGTTTAAATGTGTATAATAGTTGGAAAAGATACTATCTATTTTGATGCCATTCCATTCATCTTTTTGCTCACAAGTATATGAATGATGACTGTTAAAATCAGAAACATATATTCATGATGCAGATGTACACTGTGCTTGAAATATTGGTCAACATGTATTTAGTGCAAACCAATAAAGAGCATGCTGGTCATAAAACTGAGTGTGAGAATTATCCTCTGTGGCTCTAACTAACGGCATCCGACAAGCTGTCGGTCACTGCTGGAAAGCTTATGTTTGTGGATGTTCTCATTACATCACCTGCATTTGGAAGCAAGAAGATGTCTTAGTGAGACCCCACCCACAGCAGACGTGATGCTGTGCCCAGCCCTTCACCCCACTTCACACCAGCATGAACTCACTGAACTTTGGTTGAACTTCTCTGTTGAGTCGAGTACATTTTTTAATGCAGTCTATCCTAGTTAAGCCTAATTTGTATTTCATTTCACAACCTTGTCATTTAACACAAGCCCATCAAGATATATTTTAGGGGCAGCAGCTAATCTAAAACCTAAATGAAACTCATTTGACTCACCAAGGGCATGCTTTCTGTTCCTGGAAGATATTCTTAAGAGAAGTAAATGGGCAAGCATCTCCATTTTAAATGGACTTTCTTTCTTTCTTTCTTTCTTTCTTTCTTTTTTTGTACTCCATATTTCTGAGTTGTCTTCTGTTATAGTGAAAAACGACTACTATATATTTTTGGCAGTTTTTTAAACTTTTTTTCCTTCCTGGGAAGTCATTTGTTCTTTCAACAACACATAACTGGGAGAATATGGCCAATATTGACAATCTTCAAGAAGTAGTAGTTTTTATATTTAAAAACTTGTCAAGAGTGCACTTTGCAGACTTGGCTATGACAGGTTATATGCGAGGACAACTTTCTTGTCAAATAAGGGTTGTGTGCCTAAGAGGTTTTAATTGCTCTTATTTTTAAAGAAGATTCTTTGCATACGAAAATGTAGTCTTCCATTAACTCAATTGTAGGGATGATAAATCTTAGCAGAGCAATTATTTCTTGAAGTTCAGATGGCCACACATAAATTTCTTTCCTTGAATTCAGCACATTTTTTAGTTATCTGGTAGGAACATTAAGTCCTTCAGTATAGACAAGCTTTTCTTTTGGGTGGGGGAGAAGGAGTTATTTCCTTTCTCTTCAAATGTATTTCAAATTTATTGTGTTTGGATAGGCCTGTTGGAATAGTTGCCACTTGTTTCCAAAGTGCTTCTGGAAATATGACTCCTAATTAAATATAAGTGGTATAGAATACAAGTATTCTATACAGGATATAAACCTTTAGACTTGGATTTAAGAAGCACACTGTGAACAGAACTCTCAGGCTGAATTCATTTACTGAATAAATATTGTCTATAGTATGCACAAAGACTGTAGAAGATAGGATGATGAATAAGATAGAACTTTATTTTCTATGAGTTTATAGATCTTTAGTATAGGTAACAACAATCATTATTATTTACTGAATATTTACTAAGCATTTGGCATTGTGGGTTTTACAGGTAAGGCATACACCTGATTGTGCAACAGTTTTGTGCAAGGAAGACCTGAATGCAAGTCAAAGTAATTTTATTGAGCAGCTACTACGTAACAAGGAAGATGAATGCTCATGGTGCCAATCAAAAAGAACTCTGTTTTCACAGAGCATACTCTGCTTAATCATTCTAAGAAAGAAATAGCCAGCTCCTGTGTTATGGGTTTCAGAAAGGAAAGATTATCATTTCATTCTGTGTGGAGGAGGTAGCATTTTAAGAAAGATTTGGGTATGGAATTTTGCAGACAGGAAGGAGAAGAAAACCAAGACATCTAAATTATTTTTATCTAGAAGTGTAATTTAAAGCTGTTGTTAAGGAGAACTTGTAAGAATGGGGAACTTCATCAGAAGTTTAGGAGTGTGTGTGTATGTGTAGAACCATGTTTTATCAATGCAAATTTGATTTTAGAATATATATATATATAATTTTAGAATATTCCAAACTACTAATTCCAGACAAAATCACGTACAGAGGGATTAAATGATACAATAACGCGATGTTTATTACATTTATAGGCTCATTGAAACTGCAAAGCTGTCGATGTACAATCCACCTATATTCACAATGTAACCAAAATAAACCCTGAAAACATGACGTGGTCTTAGAAATTACTGGAACAAAGGGGCTATAAGAATAAAATCAAAGGGCTTTCCTTCCTTATTCTAAATAACATTGCCCTGATTCCCAGGAAATACTCCAAAAGCTCATGGGGATGTACATACCCATTTGATTTAATATCTTGGGATTAAAGATGCGATAGCTGAATCTTGTGCCAAATCCCTATTAACTTTAATGGGGAAGCACCAGATTCAAGAGGCTGAAGAGGAGACCCAGAGTCAGCAGACAAGACATGTGGTTTTATTAGAGGTGACACGCAGGAGAGAGACTCCAGTGGTAGAGGGCTGGACAGGAGAACCACATCCACTTGCAAACAACATGCAGTTTCTATAGCATTTTCACTTAACACCTTCCCCTTAATGACCTCCACCTGGCAACCTTCAGGCAACCCCAAACTCAGAGCCTCTATTCCCTCTACAGCCCATGTTTCCCAGGACTGGGTAGGGGCTCAGATGTTCCTCATAGACAAGGAAGAAATCTCCGGCTTGGCTACTCCTGGATTCTATAGCTCGGAACACACATTCAAAAGCATCTACCATACGAGATCATCCTAAGGGTGTTCTTAAATTATTGCTATGGGTTACCTTAACCCCATGCCAACAAAAATGGCCAGTCAATGAATTGTCTTTGTGTGTATATATCAAAAACATTTTCTGCAGAACATGAACAATAGAAGAGTGTTTCCTTTGGGTAAAAGGCTAAAAATATATAGGTTTTCTTGGATATTACCTATGTTTGTTTTTTGTTTGTTTAAAAAAAAAAAAAAAAAAAAAAAAAAAAAAAAACTAGACCTTAGAGTTATTTGAGGCTTTTTCAATTTCCACTTAATTCTAACAGATTGTGTTTCATATTTTGACTTTCAGTTAAATTTGTTCTTCTGAATAATAACTGCTGGGAAGGCCTGAAAGCAAGAGAGAAGAGAGCTACCATCTTTTGCACTGTAGTGATGTCTGCATTTCACTGGCAAACTGATTCCCAACTATGCGTTGTATTTCCTTTTCTAGAGTTCCAGGACTTACTGGGATGGTCAACATTGTATAATTGCAAATGTAAGTGCTACGATAATTATTGTAATTACTACTATTATAACAACATAAATGTCTTGCAGCAAGAAATGAGTTTCTGAGTAATGGAGGTGATTTTATAACCTAATCAGACTAAAGCCATTTAGCTGTCTATCTTAACTCTCCAATCACCAAAAAGGGCAACATTTAAAGATTTAGGCAAATTTTCCAACGTAGAAAAGGGTTGTAAAATGTATTTTTTTTTTTTTTTTGAGACGAAGTCTTGCTCTGTCACCCAGGCTGGAGTACAATGGCATGATCATTCAAGCAATTCTCCCGCCTCAACCTCCCAAGTAGCTGGGATTCCAGGCACCTACCACCACGCTCAGCTAATTTTTTGTATTTTTAGCAGAGATGGGGTTTCACCATGTTAGCCAGGATGGTCTTGATCTCCTGACCTCGTGATCCGCCCACCTCAGCCTCCCAAACTGCTGGGATTACAGGCGTGAGCCACCGTTCCTGGTGGTAAAAATGTATTATTTTTGAATTGATATGGACATATTTTTTATGATACTTTTTAAAATTTTTTTTGAGAGACAGAATCTCACTCAGTCACCCAGGTTGGAGTGCAGTGGCATGATCTTGGCTCACTGCAACCACCACCTCCCGGGTTCTGGAATTACAAGATATTCTGGTGCCTCAGCCTCCCGAGTTGCTGAAATTACAGGTACATACTACCATGTCTGGCTAATTTTTATATTTTTAGTAGAGATGGAGTTTCACCATGTTGGCCAGGCTGGTCTCAAACTCCTGGCCTCAAGTGATCCACCTGCCTCAGCCTCCCAAGTGCTGGGACTGCAGGCGTGAGCTACAGTGCCCAGCTGTTTTTGATGATAACTTTAATTATCAAAGCGTAGTTCTCATTTGTTGTTTCTTTTCATTCATATTAATTTTTAAATTATAAATGCAATGACAAACTCACACAAACCAAAATAAATGTAAAACACCAATCCACAGAGCGAGATAGTACATGTTTTCAGAGATTTCTTGGCTTATTAACAGCTAATCATCCTTAAGGAAAAAGTAAATAAGGCTTTAGCTGGCCACATTAAAATCATTCTTGAGGATGTAAGTCCTTCTGGGTAGGATTTAATATGGGTCTTGAATTTCAGCTTAAGTAAAACTTGGCAAACCTTTTCCGTCATTTATAACCACTGATAATCCCCATAGTTATGATAATCAATAGGGTAAGAACCCAGTTGCTGCCCCCATGGGTTCAAAAGATTTTGTGGGGTTTTGCAGATATAAAGTATGAGAAATGCAATTAACTTCAATTTAGAGTGAAACGTATTTTCCTCCCAGATATTTTGTCCTGTGACTGAGCTTAAGGGAAGTAGCAGAAAATACTTGAAGATAATACACGTATATAAATAAACGATAAACTGTAGCTCAATCAATTTGGAAACATGGTACCAAATATATTCTTTACTATGATAGTCCTGTTGGCGTCATTGCACAAATGTGATCTAACAAATTATATAAAATATGTAACAAAATGGAGGCATACTTGACAAAGGAAACATACCATCATATGAAAATATTTCTGTCTTGTTTTAAAAAAAAAATGTTTACAGTTCTTACTGTTCATTCCTTGAAGAAGTAACTAGGAGGGATAGCATCATGTTGGCCATTAGCATTTACATCAAGAAGTGATCACCACTCCTAACTAATTTATAGTAGCAGAATGTCCTTAGAGATACTGAAAATACTGCATGAAAGTAATATATACTCTGATAAAATAATTAATTTCTTCATGGGAGCATAACTTTGAGCAGATATATTTAACAGTACATTAACTTTCTTTTCATCTGGCAGGAAGAAAATAATATTGTTCTGTTTCCATGACCAGTAATTATATAATTTTTATTTAGTCCATCAGTAGCGACAAAGAGGGATAATAGAGGACCATTCTCAGACAATATAGTATCAACCAAAGCATCGTGGAAAATTGTAAATTGAAGATGCTTACAGACTTTAAGTAAGCTATCTATTGAGAATGTACATTGAACTCCAATTCCTAGTTCCCTAAGTTCCACTGGGTTATCCATTTTCCTTTTTGTAAAACAATAATAGTTCTTAAATTGCCTTGATATTTTTCTTTCTCCCAATAAATTGGAAGACAATTAGCAATACATGAGAACGCATTCCCTTGGAATCTTTCTTTTTTCCTTCCTTCTCACCTGGAAAAGCTAACCCCAAAAAACCTTTTAAGTACATTTGTCCAATAAACATGTCTGATCACCACAGGATGATTCCATTTTCTTGAAGACAAAATCGCCCTGGGCACATCACTGGAGATTTGGAAGGAAAACAAGAGTTTTGGTGAGAAAGCTAATCCAGATACAACAAGCACAAAATGGTGATGCTCTATCTGTTTTCTGCTCCTTGTTCATACAAAATTAGAAGGTGCTAATTGATCTTCACTGCATTGGGGGAAAAAAAAATCATCCTAGCTTTTAACAGCTCTTTGCCATTAATGGGATTCTCATAAACTCCAAGGATAATGAAAACAAAACAAAACCTTGAATGGAAAGGCAATTGCACCGTAAAAAGCCAACATTGCTTTCGATTTTTAAAATTGTCTGTCCTGGAAAGTAATTAAATCTACTATTGTTTAGCACTTTGTGTACATCTCATACCACCTTAAGTCTATAAAGACATTAACTGATGCATACCTTAATGACCACAATTATTTCACTAATTTGGAGCCAGTGCATACAAACCTGTTCAGGTTAAAGTGCTTACATTGTGAGACTGAGTTAGTAACAAAGGTTCAAGGCCAGACCTCGGTTTCTGCTTTGCTAGAAAACTTCAGTTCATTCATCTGTGATCTCTAGCATCACACTACCTTTATTTCTCTTGCAAAGAAATGCTAACATTATTTGCCTCTTCCTAGTGCTCCTCAAAATCCACAGCAACTCATTTTCAGTGGCTGCATTATAGCAACAATTGTATCTTTTTGTCTCTGCCCAGTCTTACAATAAGCAGCTCAAGCTTCATATATTCTTTGTTACTAACTATTCCTTTCTGTTTTCTTTTTTATTTATTCCATCATTCTGATATTGCCTATGACCCTAGACAGAGTATTTCTTATCTTCCTCACTTTTGAATTAATTCATCCTTTATACCAGACTGTCTCTTATGTGAAACTGACCGGTAGGGGACTTTACCATACACTGGAAAGTGTCACGCAAGGTTGAGAGACAGATAGACGGAGGTGACTATCCCAGCTCAGGAGTTTTCAGTACACAAATAGGAAAGTTCTTGAATCTCCAATTTTCTTTGCTGTCATTTGTAAAATGATTTTTTTTTAATTGACTTTATGGATAAAAGGAATAAATGTGGTGCAACATAGTTATCATTATCCTTCTCATTCTCTCTTCTTCTGGAAACCTCTATATATTTAAACACTCCTGTATATTTCCCTGGAAGTCATGTGTGCAACTAAGGCTCTGCATCAAAGTTCTGGTAAAAGGTGCCACACTGTCCACCTCTGGAAGTAGGTTTAAGATGTGGCATTCATTTCGTGTTGTTTGATTTCTGCACAATTTTCAAAATAGCTTATTGGGATGCTAGAGGAAACGGGTCCACATGGAAGAATCACGCTCATCTCTTATTAGTCTTTCTGTCACCTCTGCCCCAACCACACTGGGCCCTCTCGATGAACATAGATCCCACACTTTATGCTGGGGCTTTAGCGTCTTGTGTTAGCCATTCCTCCTTTCTACCTAGACTGTTTCCCTGATATGCCCACGGCTCAGATCCTCCTCACTTTCAGCTCATGATTCCATTGCCCTGCACCATGATGTACTTGCTTTAAAAGTGCCGCTGAATCCCCTATACTTGCCACAGATCGCACATCTTCCTTTCCTACCAGCTGACTCTCATACTGTTTATTTTGCACATTGCTTGCCACGCCTGCATGTCAGCTTCATGAGGGCAGAGATTTCAGTTTGTGCTGTGCGTAGGAAAGTGCTGGGTATATGTTACATGCTCTGTACCAACTTGTACACTCTACAGATAAATTAGATATGCCTAGCTCAACAAGTTATCTATTAAGTAAAGTTTTTTGGGGGGACAAAAAATATGTACTGCAGCCTTTTAAAACCTCAAGTTAACAAAGCTTAATGCATTGCTTCAAACATATTTCAAATAAAGAGAAATAAGCATTGCAAATCTATGTTGCTTGATGCTTTTTCTCAAAAGCCAAAAATAATTAAATAATTAAAAACGTAAAAGAGTTAATAATGGACATGCAACTAAAAATAATTTCTTTGCCTTAAAATAGAAGGAAAAGTAATCTTTAAATTTACCAAAGAGGCAAATAGAATGCTTCTTCAAAATTCTTTCTGTACTCCTCATAAATTCACTATCTACTTATGATTCCATTCTGTATTTTTATATCTAATATGTTTTTTCAGCTATGGAAGTTAAGAAAAACACCCACACAAAAAACCCACTAAGTTTCTAAATGTTATTTGTTTTTCACAATAAAAATAACCTACACAGATTTTTTTGAATATACATTTATGCCTGGGCACTGTAAAAACTGCTTTGATTTCTTTTTTAAAAAAAATACTCTACCTGTAAAGGCACCATTGCTAATGGGATCCTCACACTAATTCTATCCACACAAGGAGAAGAATGAAATGGAAAAAATGACTCAGTGATTAGTAATTTGTAGCTCAATGTGAAATCTTTTGGCAGGACGTGTGTTCCTGTATCCCATAAACAGAGTTAAAAGCTGCATTGTATTTATATCCAGAGGGAGCAAACTAATGTATTAGCACATTATAATAAAGGGAAAGATGGAAATAGAGTGGCTAATGTTGGCAACTAAGAATCACAGAAATCAGAGAAGTGTCCGTTATACCTCGGTTTCTAGACTAATGATTGTTAGATTTAGCTAATGATAGGCAAATTACTTGAAGATGGTAATAACTGAAGTTTGAAGGCAAATTCATCTAAAGAATCCTTTTAAGCTTGAGTTACTTACCATTAAGCATAGCACATTATAAGTTTTGATGCCCTGTCATTTCTTCAGTTATTAAAGATGTAAAGTGCTTGAAATCAATAGGACACATTGCTCTCATTATGCTTCTAATTCATGGCTAGAGATACCGATAGTACTACTATTAAAGCTGTAATTATATTTACTTATTCATCATACTGTTGTATGTAGCTGAGAATAGGATGTATCTGAAACATGTAAATATAAAACATGCAAATATAAAATTAAATATCACCATGACAAATGTATTGACTGTTCTTCGTCAGACCCGTCCGTAGCTCATGCCATATTGTAATCAAGGAAACTCCATCATTGCTTGATTTGAGGAAGCATATTCAAGTGTTTTATTTGTTCCAACCCAGATTGAGGAATAGTGATGATGCTAAATGCGCTCTTTCTTTTCCTTTAAAGCATGTAATTTCTCACATACAAAGTCTTTCTCATTCTTCTGCTGTGCAGTCATTAGGGCTATCCACAAATATTTGCTTACTGCTCTTGTTTTGGGGATAGGGTAGATTGGCCTTTCCCATCTTGTGAAATTTACTCTTGATCATGTGCCTGGCACTGGCAAATAGAATATAAATAGAAGTGAGAGGTGTCACCTACTAAAAAGAGCTTTAAAGAACTAGTGCAAACTTTTACATTGGCAAAATCCTCTTTTTTGGTATGTCAGAGAAAGAAGGGACTCTTGGGCTTGGGTCCCCTTTAGTGGACAAAGACAATGTGGAGGAGAGCCCCTTCCAACCTTTGATGCACACAGCTTGAGTGAAAAATAAAGTTTGTTGATTTAATCCAATAATATATTAGTATTGTCATCAGAGCTTAGTGTAGTTTATCCTGAATGATTCCTTTGGTTACATCAGATCATTCAAATATCGTCCAAGAACTTCTCAAAAGTCTCCAGCACACCCTGCCCCTTTTACCTCCTCTTCAATTACTCTTACCTTACCTTCTGTTTTTTGAGCCAAATAAATAAAATCATAGCTATAATACAATGCATACGAATTGTGCTAATAACAGACTGATGACCTAGTTGGGGGCATACCTTTAAAAAGTCAGTAAACAGAATTGGTACCCACCATCCAGAAAATATTTAAGTACTTTAAAAGACCACATCAGAATCTAAAGGAAGCTTTCTATGTTGTTCTGTTTTCCTAATTACTCTTTTCCTTAACGACTAATGTTTAATATCAATAAGACTATATTTTTATCCCATTTGAGGTTTTTGTTGTTGTTGTTGCTGTTTGAATAGCTAAAGTTAAAATAGTATGCTTACTATATAAACACAGTTTGAAAACATAGCATTTTTCTAACTATATAGTAATTTGTTTGCAACTGATAATTGTTTTAGAAATATTTATCATGTGCCTTCTGCCTTCCAAACACTTGTCTAAGTTGCTAGAATTAAGGCAGTCATCAAAACAGATATGATCTCTGCTTGCATGGAATGTACATTCCAGTACGAGAGAGAAGACATTAAATAAACAGATATATAATATGCCAAGTGTTAATATGCACTATGAGGTAAAGCATAGTAAGAGAGCTATCTCCATGGCAAAAATGGTGGAAAGAGAGGAAGAGAGGAATAGTTATTTTCACAAAAATTATTCAGGTGAAGTTACTCTGGAGAGTAACATCGAAGCCAACTCTTGAAGGAAAAGAGTTTGAAAATTCTGAAATTTTAGAAAATCACAAATAAATATATAAAATAAATCCAGAAAAGAAAAAATACAAAATAAAATATAAATTACCCATTTTCAAACTAGCACTAAATAGTTTTGGTATTAATGTCATGGGTTTAAAAAATACAAATAAATATACCTACATATTTATGAATTCTATGTCATTAAAAGTTTTTTCATTTATGTTAATAATATTCTTTTACAAACTCTGGAATGCATGCCTAACTATTAATACTGGATGATTCTTGAAGCTGGGATAATGAGAAAAAAACTTTTGTATTGTGCTTTTTATATCTTTGTATTGTCTAATATTTTAAATCAGAAAACTCATAAGGTTTGGAAATAATCTTCTGCAGGGTAATCATCAGTGGCTTCACAGTATTCTATTATACAGCTAATTAGCTAAAACAAAATTTATTTTAGTAAGCCACCATTATTGGACATTCAATCTTTCCAATTTTTGGTGAATAATATGATTTTAATGATTTTCATGAGAAATATATAATATACCAGCTACGTTATAAGCTAATTAGACTTTCATGGACTAGCCTGGTAATATATAGCTTTGCTTTCTATGGGAAATTGTATTGTGCATTCCAAACAATTTATATAAAGAGTAAGCTTTGGAGCTTAATCCATGGTTTAATTGTGTGCTTTCTCCACAATTAAGTAGTTTTACAACTTGAGTCACTTTATACATTGCTTGCATAGGGATATTTCTTAACTTTTAGATGTTCTGGCCTACTTCAGACAATATGAAGCAACAAGTATGATTTTTTATTTTAACAGTTTATAGCACTAAATATTTAATGACATTTCAGACACCCAAACCACTTGCTGGAGGCAGAAAGGAGGAGGGGTGAACTGAGGCAACACATCAGGTTAAGCCCATGACTGAGGAAATTAGATGATATGCAAACCTCTTTGCCACCAGGGAGTTTAGCGTGGTAACCAGCTTTCCACTCCCCAGTCCGGGTTTTTTTGACTATTCATTTTTGTGTTCAAACACACCTGGAACTACTTTTAACCTGGCGCTATCACAGTACACTGAAATTGCTCTTTTCAATGTCTCTCACTTATCTGCAAACTTCTTAAGACCAGAGGCTACATATTTTCTCTGTGAAATCATTACATGTTACCTCAGTGTCCAGCTCATATCAGGTCCCCGGGAAATGTTTGCCGGCCTGAAATAAGACCACCTAAGGGATGTCTCAGAAAACAATACGAATGCTGATGTTAGAATAATGTAAATGCCTGCTGAGAGAAACACAAAATTTGTGAGAAAGAAAAGCGGAAAGAATGGCATTATTGGGCCTGGAAAAATCCATTTTCAACACTCACATTGGAGTTCCCCAGAATTAGACAGGATAAGAGAGAGAGTGTTGCATTGAAATAGTGTCTATGCTGCTACAACACTGAAAATAGAGATAAAAGAATGTCTCTTTTCTTCCAACAATGATATCTTAATTCCCTCCATGAAAAGTACTTTATAGATACTATATAAGAAAGATATATAAATAGAAAAAGTCATAAAGAGACTCTGGCTAATACCCTGAACCTTCCACTTTCTCCCTGACTCCCTTGTCACTATCCCTACCCCTTCTGTTTGGACAAGTTAAGGAAGGTTACAACATCTAAAAAATCATTCCATACAAATGGTGGGCACAAAATTGCTGACAGGTATACAAAGTTAATATTAGAGCTTTTTCTTCCCAGTCTATTATTATTCCACCTAAAGTAACCATGAGGACACAGCTCTCAGTTTTCCAAGTACCATAAAGTAAATGACTGACCATCCTCAGTGCTGTGGTCTGAAATTTATCACTGCATTTGCTCTGAGGTCATCCCTGCCCATGGACTACTCCCAGCCAATGCTGAATGTGGAAAGATACTAATACGGAAGCATTCCTGAAAGATGGCAAATTCTTCCAGGTGACTTTGGCTTGAGGACTCCCAGTGACATTTCTCAACTTTTTTTAGATTGCAAAAGAGTTTAAGAACGTTCTATCTAAGGCACTTTCTTTTCTTCCCTTTTTTTCTTCTTTTCTCGGGGTCAGACCTGCATTGTGTTCTGATGGCTTTCTCAGTGTTTCTGCCTCTCTATTTTGTCCCAGGAATTTCTCATAGTAATATTCTTGTACACTTAACCTGAACAATAAAACGATATATAACATAGACTGGTGCCATAATGCCTTAAAATATACTTAATATATGGATTATCTATATCATGCATCTGTCTATCCATCCATTTATCCATCTACCTAGTTTTTTAAATGCATTCATGAATAGATTGTAAGTATGTTGACAGTGCCTGATTCATCCTGTTTGGCACTTCTTCAGCACTATACGTATTAGTTTCCTAGGGCTGTTAAAGAACTGCAGACTGAGTAGCTTAGCACACAGAAAAGTATTCTCTTACAGTTCTGGAGGCTAAGAGTCGAAAATCAAGGTCTTGTCCAGGCCACACATGCTTTGAAATCCCTAGGGTTGAATCCTTCCTTGTCTCTTCCTAGTTTCTGATGGTTATCATAATCCTTGGTGTGTCTTGGATTGTAGATTAATCACTCCAATCTTGGCCTCTGTCTTCACTAGGCTTCCTTTTCTTTATATCTCTTATCTCTATCTCCAAACTTTCCTCTTCTAATAAGGACATCAGTCATTGAACTTGGGCCACCCTAAAACAGTATGCTTCTTTGTTTCAATTTTTATTTATTTATTTATTTATTTATTTATTTATTTATTTATTTAGAGATGGAGTCTTACTCTGCTGCCAGGCTGGAGTGCAGTAGTGCTGCCTCGGCTCACTGCAACCTCTCCCTCCCGGGTTCAAGTGATTCTCCTGCCTCAGCCTCCTGAGTAGCTAGGACTACAGGTGTGCACCACCATGCCAGCTAATTTTTGTATTTTTAGTAGAGATGGGATTTCAACATGTTGGCCAAGATGGTCTCGATCTCTTGATCTCATGATCCGCCCACCTCGACCTCCAAAAGTGTGGGAAATACAGGCATGAGCCACCGCGCCCAGCCAGACCTCTTCTTAACTTGATTGCATCAGCAAAGACCTTATTTCCAAATAAGGTGACATTCACAAGTACTCCTAGTTAGCACTTGAAAATATCTTTTCTGAGACACAATTCTATCCAGGATGCGGTGTGACGTGGTTTCACTGATGCTGCTGGTGTTGGTTTTGTTGCGGTCACTGGCCCTTATGCTTCAAGTAATCTCTGCAACCCTGTTGTTAACACTCAACTCTCTGAGTTCGGCTTAGTGACCCCTAAGTCCTCATAATCAATTTCAATCACCTTTAGCTCTAGTGTAACTGGTATTTGTTCTGTTCCCATACAGCCTTTGGGAAGATGATCAGAAAGATATATGTTGTTCCTGAAATCATCAGCTGAGTGACCCCATCTTCCTACTTCCTTGCATGGACTCTTCAAAGACAAAGCATACCAGCAATGTCGTCTGGGCACAGTTTTCATGATATCCTCCTTTTCTTGCTCCTAATCCAGCAATTTATCAGTGAGAGAATAATGAAAGTGAATCCACAGGTATAGGCAATTAGGCATTTGTGAGGCTGAGAAAATAGGCTCCTGGACCACATATAAAGGTTACTCTAGGCATCTAATTTTTCCAACCCAACACATTGTGGCATCTTTCCAGTGCTGGGCACAACACTTGCACATAAAACTATTGAGTGTTAAACTTATAAGGAGAAAAAAAGTGAATGCCATCCTACTGTACTCTTTGTCTATAATTAAATGTTTGTGTCAGCGTCTATATTTCTGTAATTATATCATGGAAAAGGTTCCTGTTATATAAAAGATATTAGGAATATCTAATCTTTGAAATAACAAAGAAAGGTAAAAATCATTTTGTAAGTACCTACAAAAGACAGGCACTGTCCTTGGTGCTTCCTAAACACTTGTTGTCTAAATTCCTAAGGACATTTTTTTTTTTTGCAGCCAACATTATCCACATTTCATAACAAAAGACCTGATATCTGAGTCAGAACTTGGAAGACAAGTTCAAAGCTTAGTCTTCAAAACATGTGGCATTCTACCTTTATCAAGGTGGAATTAAACATAATCCTTGCCCATTAGGAGCTTATCCTACTGTGTGGAATGATTCCAATGTCATGTGGTTTCAAAGTAATGTAAAACATTCCTTCATTCACCCCCTAACTCTGTCTCTTCCCAATCTCCTTCATCTCTGTTAATGCCAACATTAGACACTAGGTATGAAAAGAGCCCATATTGATTTCTCTCTTTCTACTTTCAATTTCAATCCATCAGCACACACTGCTGTCTTTAACTCTAAAACATGTCATAAATATGACCACTACTCAACCTCCCCTAAGACCGCCTCATTCTGAGTCACCATTATTATTCTCCCAGGATTACTATGACAGCCACTAAATTGATTTCTTGGGTTCAATCTTGCTTCCACTACAGCTCACTCTACAAATAAGAGTGTAGTGATACTGCAAAAAATAAAACACACCATGCAATTCCCTTGCTTAACACATTCCATTGACTTTTCATTGTCATCAGTATAAGTGCTTGATCTTTATCTTGGACAAAAGATGTCACAGAGTCTATCACGTGTCTCTTTTATCTCTCTCTTTATGCCAGGTCTATGATCTGGCATAATCACAATCTGTGCATCAAACCTGTTAAACATTTTCTTGCCTCAGAGAAAATTCAATTGTTTGTTGCTTTCCCTACACTATCTTTTCATAGGTTTACACATGGCTGGCTCTCACTTATCATCCCTGATTCTACTCATATATTACTTGTTCAGAAAGACCATCATAAAAGCTCAGCTAAGGTAATCCCCTAATCATTTGTGGTAAAACTCTATCTCATAACCCATTTTATTATCTTTATAGAATTATCATTCACTAAAAATAAATAGCTTACTTTTTGAACTTGCTTTTAAAAAATTATCTATATTTTCGTACTAGAAATAATTTAAATTGTGCACGAGCAGGTTTATCATGTTACTTTTTGTTTCTTTATGCTTTACCTGTGTCTGGTATATAAAAATGTTTTTAAAATATTTGATAAGTGTCTGACTATTAAAACGTTATATAAGGAGAAATATGAGCAACTGACAGCCTGGGGGAAACATTGGTGATTGAATATATAAGCTTAGTCATGAAGGCCTTATTCCTTCAAAAAATACTTAGTAGGGGTCGATTATGCATCAAGCACTACATTAGGAGGAAAGTTATGCAGCAGATCCAAGTATTTCACATTTCAAAAAATATGGGAAAATTGTCATTAAAATTATAAGAATGCTTTAGCAGCAAGTACTATTAAAGTTCAAAAAAATAGATGGATCATATCACCTGCAGTAACCAATAAATGCTTCCCTGGGAATTGAATGAGATACCCAGGAAGAAATGACTCAGTAAGTGAAAGTAAGTGTATAGGAGTAAGAGTTAAAATTGCAAAGACTAGAGTACATAAATTTGGACTGAAGTCAACAATGTCTCAGCAAGGACCAGGCAGTTTGTGTAGTAATATAGGAGGAGATATAGTTAAAATTCATCCTGAAGAGTCCATGGAAACCTTTGAAGGAAAGATTTTCAAGGAGGCTCTCAATGTAGACTCTTAGATACCCTTTAAACTCAGCCTCTTCAACTGTCAGAACAAAATCAGCATGTACTATGCTATTTTAAATTTAGTTTATTCCAACTACATTGAGAAGAATGAAAGATTGATTTTTGGTTTTTCTTGGGTTAGAAGTTTTGAAAAAGCAATGGTAGAATCAGAAGTAACATCATAACATTTCTTTTTGTATAAAAATCGAAAGTTTTTTTGCTTTTCTTTTGAGATAATGTATGTGTGCACACACATAAGCAGAAACTGATCTTTATTCTTTCCCAAGTTTAGCTCCTCCAAAAGTAAATATAGAATTAGCTAGAACTGGCAAAGACATATTAAACTATCTAGTTAAAATGATAGAACTGTAAGAAAGATTTCTAATAAGGTAGGTATGTTAATCTTTTATGATGCATGTAGGGAGAACTATTATTTTTTAAAGTTCATGGCAGAGAAAAGAAATCTAGTGTCCTGACTACTAGTGACTTCATATCTCAGATAGAAATTGGAGGTTTCTGTGAATTTAACATATTATTTTAAGCCTTGGTTTCTGCCAATTTAATACAGAGGTAGACTGGCCAAATACTATATGTGCATGCATGTGTGTGTGTATATATATGTATATACATACATATGTATGTATATATACACAGACATTTATATACATATATGTCTGTGTATATTGCAATAGTCCATTTTCACACTGCTATAAGGAACTGCCAGTGACTGGGCAATTTACAAAGAAAAGGGGTTTAATTGACTCACAGTTCTGCATGGCTGGGGAGGCCTCAGGAAACTTACAATCATGGTGGAAGGTGAAGGGGAAGCAAAGACCTTCTTCACATGACAGCAGGAAAGAGACAGCTACCAGCAGCAGGGAAAACTGCCTTATAAAACCATCAGTTCTTATGAGAATTCACACACTATTATGAGAACAGGATGGAGAAAACCACCTCCATGTTCCAATAACCTCCTACCAGGTCCCTCCCTCAACACATGGGGATGATGGAGATTACAATTCAAGATGAGATTTGGGTGGAGACACAGAACCAAAGCATATAATTCCACTCTTGGCACCTCCCAAATCTCATATGCTCACATTTCAAAACACAATCATGCCTTCCCAACAATTCCCTAAAGCCTTAACTCATTCCAGCATTAAATTAAAAGTTCAAGTCCAAAGTCTCTTCTGGGATAAGGCAAGTCCCTTCCACCTAGAAGCCTGTAAAATCAAAATCAAGTCAGTTACTTCCAAGATACAATGTGAGGACAAGCATTAGATAAATGCTCTCATTCCAAATGGGAGAAATTGTCCAAAACAAAGGGGCTACAGGCCCCATGCATGTCCAAAATCTAGAGGGGGAGTTATTAAATCTTAAAGCTCCAATATAATCTCCTTTGAATCTATATCTCACACCAGGGTACGCTGATGAAAAGGGTGGGCTCCCATGGCCTTGGGAAGCTCTGCACCTGTTGAGTGTGGCTTTCCCAGGCTCACAGTGCAAGCTGTTGGTGGATCTGCCATTCTGGGGTCTGGAGGATGATGGCCCTCTTTTCACAGCTCCACTAGGCAGTGCTCCATTGTGGACTCTGTGTAGTGGCTCCAAACCCACATTTGCCCTTTGCACTGCCTAGAAGATGTTCTCCATGAGGGTGTCGCCTCTGCAGTAGACTTCTGCCTGGACATCCAGGTGTTTCCATATGTCTTCTAAAATCTATGTGGAGGCTCCCAAACCTCAGTTCTTGACTTCTGTGCACTCACAGGCCCAATACTACGTGGAAGCTCCCAATGCTTGGGCTTGCACCCTCTGAAGCAATGGTCTGAGCTGTACCTTGGCCCTTTTTAGACATGGCTGCGACCCAGGACACCAAGTCCTGAGACTGCACAAAGCAGCAAGACCATGGGTCCAGCCCATGAAATATTTTTTTTTTTCTCCTAGGTTTCTGGAATGGTGATGGGAGGGGCTGCCATGAAGAATTCTGACATGCCCTAAAGACATTTTCCCCATTGTTATGGTGATTAACATTTGGCTTAGGCAAACCTCTGCAGCAGGCTCAGATTTATCCCCAGAATTTTTTTTTTTTCTATCTCATTGTCAGGCTGCAAATTTTACAAACTTTTATGCTCTACTTCCCTTTTAAACATAAGTTCCAGCTTCAGATAATCTCCATCAAGTTTAAGCTTCCACAGATCTCTAGGACTGGGGCAAAATACAACCAGTCACTTTGCTAAAGCATAGCAAGAGTGATGTTTGCTCCAGTTCCCACCACCTCAGCCTGGATTTCATTGTCTATATCACCATCAGCATTTTGGTCAATACCATTCAACAAGTCTCTAGGAAGTTCCAAATTTTTCCCACATTTTCCTGTCTTCTTCTGAGTCCTTCAAACGGTTCCAACTTCTGCCCATTACCCAGTTCCAAAGTCACTTTCACACTTTTGGGTCTCTTTATACCTTGGTACCAATTTACTGTATTAGTCTGTTTACACACTGCTATAAAGAACTCTCTGAGACTGGGTAATTTATTTAAAAAAGAGGTTTAATTGACTCACAGTTCCGCATGGCTGGGGAGTCCTCAGGAAAATTACAATCGTGGTGGAAGGTGAGGGGAAAACAAAGACCTTCTTCACATGGTGGCAGGAAAGAGAGAGCTAGCAAAAGTGAGAAAAACTGCCTTATAAAACCATCAGATCTTCTGAGAACTCACTCACTATCATGACAACAGCATCGTGGAAACTGCTCCCATGATCCAATTACCTCCCATGAGGTCTCTCCCTGGACACATAGAGATCATGGGGATTACAATTCAAAATGAGATTTGAGTGGAGACATAGCCAAACATAACATATATATTCATATATACACACAAACATACATAATGTATATAATGTATATATACATACTACATGTTAACATGTATTCATCTGTGCATTTATATGTATAAAACAGAGATAGACAAATATAATAAAAAACAAAGACATAAATGGGTGACTAAAATTAGTCAACTAAAAACAATGTAAACTATTTAAAATTTAAACTATATTTAGAGTTTAATTTTATACTTTTCCTTTTTCTTTGTTTTTAATTTACTGTCCAGATTCAATTATTAAAGAAAAAGTTTAATTTTTGTAAATCTAAATATGTGAGAGAAAGTTATCATAATAGTTTATCTTCCAAACTGAGAAATATGAACATGTTAGCATTTTTCTGTGGGCTTGGCTTGTTTGCAATAAAAAAAAAAAAAAAAAAAAAAAAACAAGATCAGCATGTCCTTCCAGCTACATGCTCTTCACAAATATTTCTGGATTTCCTTATAAGCTGCTAAACTAGCACAGAGGCCTGGGAATTTAGAGCAGCTTTTGCTTTCTTCATCCAGACTCATGGTTTTAAATCCCCAGGACCAGCTCAAATATTGTTGATTTATTTATCAATTTCAGATAATGGTTTTTATGCAATATAATCTTTTAATTTTTATTTTTTAACATTTATTTTAAGTTCATGAGTACATGAGCAGGATGTGCAGGTTTGTTGTACAGGTAAATGGGTGTCACGGGAATTTGCCAAGCAGATTATTTTATTGCCCAGATAGTAAGCCTAGAATCCACGAGTTATTTTTCTTGATCTTCTCCCTCCTCTCACTCTCCACCATCCAAAAGGCCCTAGTGTGTGCCATTCTCCTCTATGTGTCCATGTTCTCTCATCATTTAGCCCCCATTTGTAAGGGAAAACATGCAGTATTTGGTTTTCTGTTCCTGCATTAGTTTGCTGAGAATAATGGTCTGCAGGTCCATCCATGTCTCTGAAAAGAACATGATCTTGTTCCTTTTTATGGCTGCATAATATTCCAAGGTATATACATATGACCTTTTCTTTATCCAGTCCATCATTGATGGGTATTTGGGTTGAATCCATGTCTTTGTTATCATGAATAGTGCTGCAATGAACAAATACATACATATGTCTTTATAACACAATGGTTTATATTCCTTTGGGTATATAACCCAGTAATGGGATTAGTAGGTTGAATAGTATTTCTGTTTTTAGGTCTTTGAGAAATTGCCACAACATCTTCCACAATAATAAGAAAGAATGAGAGAACTAAAAACATAAGTGTTTTTAGAGAGAAAACATTATAAATAGATTTAGAGTATTATGCCAGAAATTATATCTACAAAGTAAAACTTGTAAATTATTTTTTTCTGTTCAAACCAATTTAATTTCAAAACTGATTTGCTGCTGATAGTAAATGTCAACAATATTAAAAGAATAATTGTTAACCAAGGTTTCTGTGACTAAGTTTAAAAAAAAATTCAAATGAATGACGTTTCTTTTTTCTGTTAGATAACCTCAGTGCCCTCAAATGTCTATCAAATTCTGAAAAGGTTGGTGGCAAATGACTTAAGTGCTCCACCTGCCAATTAAATGAAATGAAAATTTCAGGATGATATAATTTCTCTGGTTATAGGTTATTATAGCTGGGGAAACATCACATCAATGATATTGTCAACAGACTATCAATTTGTGCTTTGCCAGCTATTTGTAGAAAGACAAAAGTGAAGAACTATAAAATACATAAGATGAAATAGTAAGACACACAAGATCAAGTTCTCCATTCTACTGGCTCACGCAAACCTCAGTTTTTCATAACAGAACAGTACGATTCATACTCAGTAATCAGATTAAATGGTTGAATGCTAAATAATAAAATTTCAAAAGTATTTTATTAGCATATATACTTTTCAGACAGTGATAGAGTTTTTAACAAGAATGATAGGTATCAATTATTGCATCTCTGTTGCCCGTATGTTCTCCCACATATTTAATCACATTTCATAGTCTCAATAAGGAGATAGATGCTATTGTCCCCATCTTATGGATGAAGAGAGTGAGTCAAAAATTGTCTGTCAGTGCTAAACAGTATAAGAATTCAAACTTAGCTCTTCCTAATGTCAAAAACAACGTTCTTCCTGTTACACTACACAGCATGCACAGAAAGCACAAACACTAGTAAAAAGTGAAAACTTAAGCTAATCACCCTCTAGATATTTCTCTCCAAAGCCAAGCTCTATATTAGGTTCGCCAGTCGACTAAATGTAGCTGTTTGAGAGTTATGCACATATAGGCTGATACAAACAGTAATGCCAGAAGTAGGTAAGTTTTTCATAGTGTAAACATTTTGTTTGTTGGTGAATAAAGAAAATGATTGTTTATCTTGGGCATAATCAATGAGTGAGTCATTAGTAGGGTGGTATTGAAATCAGGGTTCTTAACACTCATAGAACAGTTTGAAAACTTGGCTCTTTGGCTATTTTTGGTATCATCACAAATAATATTTAAATAATTTTTAACATCCTACAATGTGACCTGTGAGGTATCTTTCTCCCTACGGTGATATTGTGAAGCATGATCAAATGTATCATATTTTAAGAAGGCAGAAGTCAGTTGAAGAAAAGATCTTAAATGTTATTTTAATATATATGTTTATTCTCAATAATGTTAAATCCACATAATCCTACCGTATATCTTAAAGAATGACATAAATGTTCGAGTTACGCAAATTTAGTTCTGAATGTTTTGTTTTTCATTTGACTTATGCTAGCCTCGTGATAGGAAGGGGGAAGAAATATGTTCTTCCCTGGGAAACTCCTGCAGTGTTACGAAAACATGAATATGGCAGAGGTTGTAAGTTAACTTTGAAAGTACGCAGATAAACTTTGAATTATTTATCTGTGAAATTCAAAACATGTGTGGGTAGCTGCTTGTTGGACAACTCCTCTAAATCTTCAGTACAGTATCACTGAGCATTGCCCTCAGTGATTTGGAGAAATTAAAAGGTAAGATTTCTGCTTACTGGAAATAAGTCATGAATTGGCTTTGCATGTCTCTATTTTGGTCTGGCATGCACATTTACTGGAAGGCCTAATAGTACCTCTGAAAAGATTCAGAATCAGGAAATGATGTAATAGTATTTCCATTTCAGATCTTGGCCTAAATGGCCTGATAATGATAACTTGCTGATGATATGAGAGAGAGAGAGAGAGAAAGAGAGAGAGAGAGAGAGAGAGACAGAGAGAGAGAGCATGTGCATTACATCAGTAGAGATTGCAAGGATACATCTATGTATGTATTTCAGAATACCATGGACCCCACATTACCTCTATATGAGGAAGGTGCAAAAAGCAACAACCTTTTGAAATATTTGAACAAATTAGTAATTATACATAGTTAAAATGTTTTAAAGCAGTTATTTTATTGATTTTAATGTTGATATTAGAGTTTTTTAAATAGTTTGACATACATAGATACAAAATTATGAATACAGAGTTAGAGTCAGTAATCCCCTTACTTTTTAACTGGCCTCTTGGTCCGTGTAGTCACCATCTGGACTACATGAACAGTCAAGTGTGGGAATCTTCTTAACATGTAAAATATTTGCCTGTCTTCTTAGGCCTATTTGGTGTAAACTGAGACTTTGCCCACCATCACTACCTTCTATAAGATAAAAATGTCCAGAATGAGCCAGACTCATAGATCTCTGCATTTCTAAAGAGGTTACATCCTTTTGTTGTGTTTCCAGCAAAAGCTTAGATTTATACTTACGATCCTACTTTAATGTATTTGAATGCTAGGCTCCTTATGACAATTTTACAAATGGGAATGTAACAAAACTGAGTTACCATGCTGACTGCAAAGTTCACAAGAAGAAAATAACCTGAGTTCAGCTTATCTGACACTGGGGCCTTTCCCTTCCCCAGACAGGAGGCAACTCCTGTGATACTAGAGTATTAGGCAGACACAGGGCTCAGAATAGGTTCTTCCTGCTTTAGAAAAGATTAAACGAAGAGTTGTCATTTTAGTGTTATTTCAAAAATGTATATGGTAATAGGGTGGGATTCTCACGGTTGTACAACCAAAACATAACTATATCACACCTTGATCCTCTATCTACCTCTTCAGGTATTAATTCAAATCCAAAGTCCAGATTACTTTAACCATTAAATTTTCCAGTTTCTAAGCGCACATGTAGTTTATGATAAATAATCTAAACATCTATTTGATGCCAAAAGTGGCTGTGTAGTGCTTTTGTCATTTCATTTAAGTAATGATTGTTTCTAAGTGAAGGACCGTTTAGTAAATTCTGTCTACATGTCTCACTGCACCCTAGCTCCCATAGTGGGACTACGATTGACATACAATAAATATAATAGATATTATTTTTGTAACTTAAGCAATATAACTGCTTTTGATAATTTTACAAAATTCCTCTTACTGTTTTAAAACAAATAAATTTAGGAAAACGTAATTTCTTTTTATGACTGCAGTGCTGGTATCTAATGAAGTCTTGAGTGGATCATATACATTTTGCAGGGTTCAGTGTTGTCGTCAGTAGCCATGGCAGGGGTAGGCCATCTGGAGCAGCCACTGCCATTAGTCAGCTGCAGCAGGGAGCCGCTAGCTGTGGTGGCAGGAGTGGCTGTGGGAGCAGCAGTGGCTATGGGAGCAGCAGTGGCAGTGGTCGATCCCCTGTGCCCCACTTTTCTGAGGCAGTGGACTGTGACACCCCCACCCTTGCCCAGCTGGTCAGGACGCACTCCCAGGCCCAGAGCATTCACCACAGCCTCAACCTCACTGCCTGCCATATCCTGGGGACCCACAAGCACCTAGGCAAAGGTGCAGCCGGGACTCACGAAACTGGCCCCAAGAGTGTGGGATTTGGTTTTGCAGGGATGGCTGGGGTCACTGTGCCACCTCCACCTTGCCTGACACCCTGGGAACCGCTGTGATGGAGCCAGGCTGTGTTGTCTGCCTGCAGGACTGCGGTGTGTTTGGGCATGGAGGAGTGGGTAAGAAGGGGCCCCGAGATGGAGCTGGGCCTGGGGTAGTGCTTTGCTCCATAGAGTCAGGAAGAGCTGGGAGCAGGCAGGAGCCTCGCCCTCCCGGGCATGGCTGCAGCTGCCTAAGTTGCGACTGTGGACCCAAACATCTCTGAACTCTCAGGGGGCCTGGGAAGGCCACCTCTTGCCCCTGCAGGCTTGGGGTTGTCTGCTCCTTCGGCCTGGCTTCTCACTGCTCTCTCTGCCTGCTCTGATCTCAAAGCAAAGTCAGGGCCAAGCCTGAGCATTGTTGCAGCCCTGCCAGTTTTGCACATGCTCAGAGAAGCATTTATACACCATGCCCTTGCAGCCTCGATCCCCTCCAGACTCTGGGTCCCAACAAGCACGGGAGGGAGGCTGAGGGGGTGCTGAGGGCAGCTCAGTGCTGGATTACAGGCCCCCCTTGGCACAAACAGCCTGGGTGCCATGAATGGTGGCAGGAGGCAGACAGGCTCCTGGGTGAAAGGGGGCGAGTCCCTGGTGAGGCCCCACCTTCAAGCCATGGAAGGCCTGAAGCCTAGGGCCCCGGTTGCCAGTCCCACAGACAGGAGTGGGAATTGGTGGTGTTTTTTGCCAGGCTCACGCATGGCTGCCCATGGAGTAAATGGCACACACTTCTTCCCCTCTGAGGCTCATTAAAGCCCAGGAGTTAGGTAGACTCAAAGAGACACTGGGATGACCAGCTGCAGAGGGGAGCTGCCCACTCCAACGTCTCCTCTCAGCAGAGCGTTGAGGAGACAATGGGATGACAAGCTGCAGAGACGAGTACCCTCTCTGCCAAGAGCTGGACACTCGTCTAGAAGACCCACCTAGCAGAGAGGAACTACCCTGTCTGCTGAGAGCTGAGCACTCATCAGAATGACCTGCCTCACCAAGGGTAACTACCCTCTCTGCTGAGAGCTGAACACTCATTGGGACACCCTGGCTACAGACAGGAGTTTCCGACTGTGGGTCTCCTCTGAGCTGTTCTATTGCTCAGTAAAGCTCCTCTTCATTTTGTTACCCTCCACATGTCTGTTTGCCTCATTCTTCCTGGATGCAGGACAAACACTCAGAACCCACCAAATGGCAGCGCTAAAAGAGCTGTAACACAGACAGGCCTTAAACACATTTGCATCCCACATTGCAGGCAACAAGGAGAGAAGAGAAAAGGGGAGAAGAGCTGCAGCTTTTTGGGGAGCCCAGACCTTGGAGCTCCCTGAGCCAGGGCTGTGATATACTCCTTAGGGCTCTGAGGTTCCTGGCGTCACCAAGCTTCTGGGCACCATATCACATTCCTTAGTGTCAGCCATGGAACTTGCTTATGGTGCACCTGGTCCAGCCACAGCGTCGCAGTGAGCCAGTGCCCATGCTGGCACCTGGAGCTACCCACCCTGTGGCAGTCAGTATGCCTGCCTATGTGCGGTGGCTAGAGCCCACATTCATGCACACACTCCTAGCTGCTACACTCCTGGCTCACTCTTGGCAGGCATGAGATCCAGGCTGGGAGCAGGAGCTGAGCTCAGCCTGCCGCCCTAGTGGGCAGAATGTGCCCAGCAGGCTTGAGCAAAACTTGGACAAAGGCACCACCAGACCCAGAGGTTTCTGGCTGGTGAAGGACCACCCCACGGATCCTGTAACAGTAGAATAAAAAGACTATTATATTTCTCATTACT
This sequence comes from Chlorocebus sabaeus, assembly GCF_047675955.1. Lineage (NCBI taxonomy): Eukaryota > Metazoa > Chordata > Mammalia > Primates > Cercopithecidae > Chlorocebus > Chlorocebus sabaeus. Next base: position 60,429,232 of record NC_132927.1, read on the forward strand.
ATGGTATGAATGTTTCTGTTACTTCAAAATTTATATGCGGAAATCTAATCCTCAATGATTTGTTATTAAGAGACATTGTCTTTGGGACGTGATTCTGTCGTGAACGTAGAGCCCTCGATAATGGGAGTAGTGCTTTATGAAAGAGGCCTGAGGGGGCTTATTTGCCCTTTGTGCAAGGTAAGCATGCAGCTAGAAGGTGCCATCCATGAGAAACAGGACGCTAGCCGGAAACTGCACCTGCCAATGCCTTGATCTTAGACCTCCCAGACTCCAGAACTGTAAGCAATAAATTTCTGTTTACTAAAAATTTCCCAGCCTGTGGCATTTTGCTATAGCAGGTTGAAAGGACTAGGACACTCATCATTATTCCCTGCATTAACATTATCAGCCCATCTAATTCTTCCCATTTAATCATTTCCAATTTGATTTATTTTATAAACAAGAGGGGAAATAACCAAATGTTTTTCAGAATGTACATCTGATGTTAGCACAATTTCCAGGCCATGCTCATTTAATTCAGGGTGCTGTGTGACTGAGTGACCACAGACAGGCCAGTTCATAATTTTATGCTTTCATTTCCACTAAAGTAAATGAAAATAGTGACTTCTTTCCTAGTGTAGAAATAAAATTAAATAAAACAATTTGAAAACTACTGCTGCACCATAAAATTTGTTTTTCCTTTCTTCTTTTGAAGGAAAAAATATCAGTGAGGAAATTAAGATCATTTCTTTGTGTTTTTGTATCCATGTATTTTAATTTACTTTTAATTATTCTTACTATTGTAATTATTTATATGCTTGCTTCTTAACTTTATCATGGCTTCTCTCTTTTTCACCTAATTTTGAGACTTGTAAAGATTCCTTAACTTTTTAGCCATTTAATATTATTACATGTTTTAGTCCTCTTTCCAACTCTTGTTCTAGATCATTAATCCACATGAGTTAGAGCTCATCTAAGTATCTCTGTTACCTCTATCATATTCTTCCTCCATTCAATTTCTTGTTTTTTATTATTCTTGTCTTCAAAATCTTCAGAAAATTTGATTTCCAAGATTCTGTATGCATAGGAAAAAATAATCAAATTATTTCCATAAATAGGAAGAACTTTAATAGACACTTTATGTGTCAATTAAGTAAGTCTGACTTACCTCTATCTTGACATTTATCTCTAATTTTGGGACAAAACACTTGACAATTGATTGGATATCTCAAGGCTTGCTACTGGTAAAACTTCCAGTTCTGGATTTTATTTGCATTTGAAATGAGAACCTTGTTACACACTCCCAAAGATAATGTAATCTCGCCCATTATGTGTATTTTTTTCTTTTTCTTTTTTTTTGAGATGGAGTTTCACTCTTTCACCCAGGCTGGAATGCAGTGGTATGATCTCAGCTCATGCAACCTCTGTCTTCCAGTTTCAAGTGATTCTCCTGCCTCAGCCTCCCAAGTAGCTGGGACTACAGGTGTGCACCACCATGCGCAGATATTTTTTGTATTTTTAGTAGAGACAGGGTTTCACCATGTTGGCCAGGCTGGTCTGGAACTGTTGACCTTGTGATCCGCCTGCCTCAGCCTCCCAAAGTTCTGGAATTACAGGCATGAGCCACCACGTCCAGCCTATGTGCATTTTTTAACAGAAATAGAAACTCACTTTTTCATCTTTTTCTAGTAGAATACAAAGAATTAAAGCCAAAGAAGTTGCTTTCTTCACTGAGTTAACACCTTTACTGCAACTCTAATACAAAAAAGAAAGTTCTTCCTAGCCCCATTCTTACTCAGTCATTGGTTTCCACACCATATCCCTACCTCTATAGGTAACCACCAAAAAATGAAGAGCAAAATTTTTAGTAATGTCTATTTTCCTGGAATGAACTGACCACTTTTATCCTTCAAACAATGACCAAATGATAATTAGGATTTTTTTATAACTTGTGATTGAGAAGTGATCATGATCATAGACATTTGCATCTCTTTGTCTCTAATATGTCAACAAATTGGATTATATTTTTAATTACATAATATCAGAATATTTGGTAATAGATAACTGCAGTTCAAATTCTTTTTTATTTTCTTCCTTCTTTTTTTAAATCTCTTTCCTTTTCTCCCTCTCATTCTTTCTTCCACACTTCTTTCTTTCCTTTCTTTCTTCCTTCCTTTATTTTTTTTGAGATGAAGTCTCATTCTGTCACCCAGGCTGGAGTGCAGTGGCATGATCTCAGCTCACTGCAACCTCCACTTCCCGGGTACAAGTGATTCTCCTCCCTCAGTCTACCATGATTGTCTCAATCTCCTGACCTTGTGATCCACCCGCCTCGGCCTTCCAAATTGCTGGGACTACAGGCATGATCCATTTCCTTTTTTATTTCTTATTCTCTCTCATTATGTCTCTCTTTTTCTTTTTTCTCTTGTTTCTTCTTCCTTTCTTTATCATCTTTATTTCTTTTGCATGTGTGTTGGTCTCTGTATGTGAGCACCTGTGTGCATTTTGGTCATTTGGTAAAAATGACATACACACAAATATTCTCTGATTACATTAAAATAGATAACAAGCATAAAGTAACAAACTGAGGTCTAGTCCCCTAACTGTTTAATTAAAGTATGTTATGTACTTTATATAATTCTTTAATTTTTCCACTTGTATTATTACTGAGTTTTCAGAGCTCAAGTGCTGATCTTTCACACTGCTTTTGAAATAGAGTAGATAGGAATACACTGACCTGGGTTTCAAATATCTTATACATAAAGGGATTAAACATTTTTCAAAGAGCCAAAAACTTAGATATATTCTCTCCTGAACTATGATTGGAGATTTCTTTTCTCCAAAATAACTTTCATTTTAAAAACCTGTCAGGCAACTTCCGAAGTACCCACTTATCCTCTGTCTCTCTAGAAAGAGATTAAGGATTTGAGGAAAATAAGTCAGATTTAGCCAACTTCATAAAAAGAATATAGCTTGGATTTTATGCTCACAGCATAATAACACAAAATCAGGATTCATCTTTTAATCTCACAGACTTTTCTTTCAGGGAGCATCCCAAAAAATTTCAACTTTCATTAAAACATGGTGGAAGGTGTTTCAATCTGGAGGACATCTTCACTGTTGACATAAATCATCCAGATCTGAATATTGTTTGGGCCTAAAAGAATACTCTAAGCAGCAAAGCCAGACATCTCTTACTCGAGTTCCTGAAAACTCAGACTGCACTAAGATTTGGCTTGCATTCTTTCCACCCTGGTGAAATTCCAAAACTTTCAGATTTATATCTCTCATTGAAGACAAAGTAGCAGCATATCAGATTTTTCTTCTCCAGAGAAGAGCAGTTTCTAATTAGGGACTTTGCAACCATAAACCACTTGGAAAAATATTTAGGCCAATTCCTATATTTGGCACTTTTCCTTCAGTTGAGATCAGGCTTCCTCACTTTAGGTGGATAAACACTATCTCTGTTTCTGAGTGAAGGCTCTATTCCAAGCTCTGGGACTTCCAACTCCCCTCACTATAAAATGTGACCCCAGTCACACTCTTCCCAGGAATGCTTTGCTATCTTTATCACATTTTCTCATACATGTCAGGGTCATGAAAGGGATATATATCTCAATTCTGGCTTTCTATACTCATCTGTTTTATCTAGAAATGTAGAAAAGTCTATGATAGTTTATCCTCATTTGTAGTTTAATATTTGTCTTGAAAAAGCCAACAGCGTTTTCTGATACAGAAAACCTTTTATATGGGTAGAGAAGAGATAATAATAATGATAATTGACATTTAGTGATCACTTGCCCTGTGCCAGCCACCGGGTAAATGTAGTATAGCAATGTTATCTTTAATTTGAATCCACCAAACAGTCCTATGAGTTTGATACTATTCTTCCCGTTTTTTAGAGGGGAAAATTTACATTTAGAGAGTTTAGGGAACTATCCCACAGTTGCTCAGCAAGAGAATGGTAGAATTATAATTCAAATGTAAATCGGTTTGATTTTAGAAACTTTGATTTTACATATTACACCACAGCCTTCTCAAAAACTGAATAGTCAATGTGCTTTTCAATGTCTGACATCACATAAATTCTCCATTAGCCAACCTAAAGAGATGAAAGTAAGAAAAATAACTAAACACTTGTGAAAAATGTTGGCTTCATTGACACAACACATTTAATAGGATGAAGTAACTGTTGAAAGAAAATAAGTGCACTTTAACTTGGGAAATTTTACTGAATTGCATTACTACTCAATGGCTCTATTATTTAAAAATTATAATGTTATCACATTATATGATGAAACGATACCAGTATACATAATGTTTCAAATTATTTTAAATATATCTGTATTAGCTTCTTCTCACATCGCTATAAAGAATACTACCTGAGACTGGATGATTATAAAGGAAAGGTTTACTTGATTCACAGCTCTGCAGGCATAACAGGAAGCAGGAAGCATGGCTAGGAGGCCTCACGAAACTTACAATCATGGTGAAAGGCGAAGGGGAGGCAGTCACCTTCTTCACAAGGTGGCACGAGGGAGTATGTGCATAAACAAGGAAGTGCCACACTTTAAAACCATCAGCTCTTGTGAGAACTCACTCCTTATGATGAGAACAGCATGCAGGAAACAGCTCCCATGATCAAATCACTTCCCACCTGGCCCCTCCCCTGACACTAGGGATTACAATTAGAGATGAGATTTGGGTAGGAAGGCAGAGCCAAGCCATATCAGTATCTGTTACGGTCATCCTGCCAAATTCATGGTGAACCACAGTGAGAAACTACCTCCTTCTCCTATATAAAACTACAAAAAACACTTCAAGATAGCATGGAAAGTAATCCATTTTTAAAAAGCTATCTCCAAAAGGGCCACTTAATGAAACCAACAGTACTTTTCTTAGAAATGTAAAGGGTTAAAGGGGAAATTTCCAAACCACAGTTTTTCTTGGGGTGGGGAAGGGACCACATTACTTTCATACATAGAGCAACATGTCCAACAAATGGCAGAAGTGTTCTTAACCTTTTTCCCTTTACAATTTGCATCTCTGCTTTAAACTCTTTCATTCCTTTCTGTGAAAATTTTAAGATCCATTAGAAAATATCTGATATTGTAAGCACTTAGCAACTGTAAAGACTGAAATTATCTCCATCCATCAACTCAGTATACAAAACAATATTATCCGTTAGAAGATAGGCAAAAAGAACAGATAAAGTCCAATCTACCAGCCAGGCACGGTGGCTCACACCTGTAATCCCAGCACTTAGGGAGGCCAAGGCAGGCAGATAACGAGGTCAGGAGATCGAGACCATCCTGCCTAACACTGTGAAACCCCATCTCTACTAAAAATAGAAAAAAAAATTAGCCAGGCATAGTGGTGGGCGCCTGTAGTCCCAGCTACTTGGGATGCTGAGGCAGAAGAATGGCGTGAACCCGGGAGGCGGAGCGTGCACTGAGACAAGATCGTGTCACTGCACTCTAGCATGGGCGACAGAGCAAGACTCTGGTCTCAAAAACAACAACAACAACAACAACAACAACAACAACAACAAAGGTCCAGTCTATCTCAGTAGAGGAGTTCAGGTCTCAAGCAGAGTTTCTTTAATTTGTATAGCAAAGTCACAACTAATTGCCCTATGTCCACTGCCAATGCTCCATAAAGACCACCAGAGTAACTTACTGATGAAGCAAAGATGAATTACTTACTTACTGAAGGAAAACACCACCTCGAGAGTCTTAGTACTGTCAAAAGGCAGGAGGTCAGGAATGGATATCTATAGTCTTGTGGGGTTCATGCTCTAGTGGTTTTAGGCAGCCTTTTCAATGCAGAGATATGATAAGGGTTGGCTAGTGTCTTTGATGTAAGAGTTTAGAACCAATGGACACAGCAAGATGCAAGATGAGAGTCTCGAAGAAAGAATTTATACATATGTGTTTGTCCAGTTGAGTCATCTTTTATGTTTGGAAGGGGATTATTTACTCAAATGAACAGTACGTTGTACTAAGAAGAAAGCTAGTTGAACACTATATTCACTTTCATTAATTTCTTAAGCAACCAATGAAGTTGAGAAGTGGATCCCAGTTTTATCTTTCTGGAAAAAAATGGGAATTAATCATAAAGTTATGTTGCTATAAAGCAGACTGTTTTTGATTGGATAGTTAAGTAATGAAACTGTAAGTAGTCTTGGTTCTCAAACAAATTATCTCATAATAACTACATATTTCATAATTTCAATATTTTATTTTATTAAAACAGCTTCTTTAAGGTATAATTGATATACAAAGAACTCCACATATTTAATGTATACAATTTCATGAGTTTGGGCATATTCAAACACTTACAGCTTCATTACAATGAAAGTAATAGTATATCAAGCACTTCCACCATTTTCTTATGTTCTTTTGGTTTTTGTCATTTTTTTCTCAAGATTAAAGCTAGACTGCCCAAAAAAGTAAAAAGAATCTTTAAGCAACAAGAAAAAATGACCTGATACTAACAACGAATATTTGTTGACTTCTGACTTTATGATTTTGACAGTTAGTTCTGTTCTTAGTACATCATTTAAGCTTTGCAAAAAATAAGTACTATTCAAATACTCGTTTTAAAATGCAAAAATCTGATTTCAGAAAAGTTAAACTGTGTGCCCAAGATCACAAGCCAGAATATTCCAGAACCAAAATAACAAAATATGCCTGGTCCCACACCATATGCCCACTAATATACTAAAAGTAATGCCATATCCAATAAATAATAAGACATGGCCCTGAGAAAGCAATATTTAAGTTCTCATTGTATTGATGTAACAACAGCAAGGAAAAAACTTAAATTAGCTTAAATAAATGGCAAGCTAAATTGTGATTCCTCTGATGCAAGTACCCCCACAATTCCTTCACCAATAAGTTTTGAGTTTTACCTTTCAGTTATTCTTAAAAATCTACACATTAAAGACAATTGATAAATTGCTAATGGGTCAAAAAGGGATAATAAGGCATTGTTAGCAATAAGAAACTTAAAATCCATGTTCAATTATTTGGCACGATAGCATGCTTAATGAATATTTTTGCTTCAGGAATACTTGTTTTAAGTGAAAGACCCCAGAACCTGCCTACTTCTTATTTATTTATTTATGTATTTTTTGATGACGTTTTGCTTTTGTCACCCAGACTTGAGTACAGCGGTGCCATCTCGGCTCACTGCAACCTCCGCCTCCAAGGTTCAAGCAATTCTCCTGCCTCAGCCTCCCGAGTAGCTGGGATTACAGGCGCCCACCACCACATCTGGCTAATTTATTTGTATTTTTAGTAGAAATCAGGTTTCGCCATGTTGGGCAGGCTGGTCTCGAATTCCTGACCTTTGGTGATCTGCCCGCCTCGGCCTCCCAAAGTGCTGGAATTACAGGCATGAGCCACTGCGCCCTGTCACTTCATTTATTCTTAACTTGCCATGTGATGGTTGGGGTTGGGGAGGGGAGGTGTGTCTGATAATCACCATTACTGATGAAACATATGGTGCATACTTTATAAAAGATATAGATTGGCAATTAAGTATCAGGATTTAAACTAAAAAAAAAGTCTAAGTCCCTTGACCAATTGAATGGACCCTTGCTTTTGACCAAGGGCATTCCTAAGATAACCTGAGAAACTAGTTCAGGCCATGATGTTTTCATGGGGTCAAACATGCCTCATTATACACTCCTCCTGATGGGGTTTAGGTCTTTGTCACTCCCCAAGTCTCATGTCAAATTGTAATTCCCAATGTTGGAGGTGGGTCCTGGTGGGAAGTCATTGAATCATGGGGGCATGTTGCCCCTTTGGTAGTGTTCTCTTGATAGTAAGTGAGTTACTGAGAGATCTGGTTGTTTAAAAGGCTATATCACCTCTCCTGTCTCTCTTCCTCCTGCTCTGGGCATGTAAGATGTTGCCACTTCCCCTTCACCTTCCACCATAATTCTGTTTCCTGAGGCCTCCACAGGCATGTTTCCTTTATAGCCTACTGAACCATGAGCCAATTAAATACCTTTTCTTTATAAATTACCCAGTCTCAAGCATTTTTCCATAACAGTGCAAGAATGAACTTATACGGAAAATTGGTATCGGGAAGTGGGCATTGCTAAAAAGAGACCTGAAAATGTGGAAGCAGCTTTGGCACTGGGTAATGAGAAGAGACTGGAACAGTGTGGATGGCTCAGAAAACAGGAAGATGAGGGAAAGTTTGGAAATTCCTAGAGACTTGTTACATTGTTGTGACAAAAATGCTCATAGTGACATGAACAATGCAGTCTAAGCTGAGGAGGTTTCAGATGGAGATGAAAAATCTCTTGGGAATTGGAGCAAAGGTCAATTTTGCTATGCTTAATAAAAAACCTGGTTGGATTATGCTCCTGTCCTAGGAATCTGCTCCTAGCAACCAGAGCAAAGAAATGATCTAAAACTGGAACTTATATTTTCAAGGGAACGAGAGCATAAAAGTTTGGGAAAATTGCAGCCTGGTCATGTGTTAGAAAAGAAAAATCCATTTGCTGAGGAGGAATTCAAGCCAGTTGCAGAAATTGGTGTAAGTAAAGAGGAGCCAAATGTTGACAGCCAAGACAATGGGGAATAGGCCCCAGAGGCAGTTCAAAAACCTCCACAGAAGCCCCTCCTTTAATAGTCCAGAAGACCTAGAAGGAAAGAATGATTTTTGAACCAGGGCCAGGACCCTGCTGCTCTGTGCAGCTTCAGGACATAGCACCCTGCAACGTGGCCACTCCAGCTCCAGTTGTAGCTAGAAGAGGCCGAGGCACAACTTGGACCATTGCTTCAGAAGGCATAAACCATAAGCCTTGGTGGTTTCCATGTGGTCTTAAGCCTGCAGGTGAACAAAGTGTAAGAATTGAAGCTTGGGAGCAGTATTAGTCTGTTCTCATGCTGCTAATACATATCTAAGACTGGGTAATTTATAAAGAAAAAATGTTTAATTAACTCACAGTTCAGCATGGCTAGGGAGTCCTCAGGAATCTTACAATCATGGTGGAAGGGGAAGCAAACACATCCTGCTTCACAGGGCAGAAAGGAGAAGTATGAGAGCTGAGAGAATGGGGAAGCCCCTTATAAAATCGTCAGAGCTCATGAGAATTCACTTAGTATCATGACAACAGCCTGAATAGCATAAGGGTAACTGCCCCGTGATTAAATTACCTCCTGCCAGGTCCCTCCCATGACATGTGGGGATTATGGGAACTACAATCTAAGATGATATTTGTGTGGGAATACAGCCAAACCATATCAGGAGCCTCCATCTAAATTTCAGATGTAGGAAAATGGCTGGATGTCAAGGCAGAAGTCTGCTACAGGAGTGGAGCCCTTGTGGAGAAGCTCTGCTTGGACAGTACAGAGGAAAAATGTGGGGTTGGAGCCCCCCCACACAGAGTCCCTACTGGGGCACTGCCTAGTGGAACTGTGAGAAGACAACCACCATCCTCCAGACCCCAGAATGGTAGACCCACTGACAGCTTACATTGTGTTCCTGGAAAAGCAGGCATTCAACGCCAACCAGTGAAAGCAGTCAAAGGGGTGGTACCCTGAAAAGCCTCAGGTGTGGAGCTGCCCAAGACCTTGGGAGCCCACCCTTTGCAAAAGTGTGCCCTGGATGTGAAATATGGAGTGAAAAGAGATTATTTTGACATCTTTAAGGATTAATGATGGTCTTGCCATATTTCAGGCTTGCATGGAGCCTGTAGCCTCTTTTCTTAGGCTGGTATCTCCTTTTTGATAAGAGATTGCTTAGCCGATTCCTACACCCCCAATGTATATGGGAAGTAACTAACTTGTTTTTGATTTTACAGGTTCATAGACAGAAAGAACTAGTCTTGTTTCAGACAAAACTTTGAAATTTGGACTTTTGAATTCATGCTGGAATGAGTTAAGATTTTGGGGGACTGTTGAGAAGGGATGATTGTATTTTGAAATATGAGAAGAATATGAGATTTTGGAGGGACCAGGGCCAGAATGATATGGTTAGGCTCTGTGTCCCCACCTAAATCATATATTGGATTGTGACCCCACTGTTGGAGATGGGCCTAATGGGAGGTGACTGGATCATGGGGGTTGTTTCTAACAGTTTAGCATCATCCCCTACTGCTGTCTCGTTATAGAGTTTTCATGAGATCTGGCTGTTTAAAAGAGTGTGGTACCCTCCCACTCCAACACCAGCGCCTTACTCCCTTTTTTCTGCTCTGGTCATGCAAGACATTGCTTACTTCCCCTTTGCCTTCAGCCATGATTGTAAGTTTCCTCAGGCCTCCCCAAAACCTGTACAGCCTGCAGAACCATAAGCCAATTAAAACTCTTCTTTAAAATAAATTACTGAGTTTCAGATATTTCTTTTATTTCCCCCAGATATTTCTTTATAGCCATGTGAGAATGGACTAATACACCTCCCTTTAGAATTTAGGCACAGCTGTCCAGCATTTAACATTAAAATAGAGACCTTAAAACTGGCAAAGTAAACTCTGTAGCAATAAAGATACCAAAATGACAGATAGTAGGCCCTCAAAAAATCAGCATATTTTATCCCAAAATATATTGATTTGACATATTTTGAAATGGCTCTACTGAGCTTGCATGAGGAAGCAAGTGTCTTGTGGGAAAATCTACAAATTTTATAGAGAATTCCTTTCCCTTTCCTGATCCGTTTCTTGTTCTAGAAAATAATTAAGTCTGTCATTTTTTTAAGTTTGATAGGAAATATTTACAATCTATTCTCTCTAAAGCCTGCTACCTGGAAGCTTCATCTACATAATAAAAACCTTGGTCTCCACAATCCCTTATCTTAACCCAGACACTCCCTTCTATTGGATCCAGGTCTTTCAATAAATCCTTTCAATGAATTGCCAGTCAGAAAATCTTTGAATCCACCTATGACCTGGAAGATCCCCCAACCACCTTCAAGTTTGTATTAATTCGTTCTCTTTCTGATGTGAAAACATACCTGAGACTGAGTAATTAATAAAGAAAAGAGGTTTAATCGACTCATGTTTCTGTGGAATGTACAGGCTTCTGCTTCTAAGGAGGTCTCAGGAAACTTACAGTCATGGCAGAAGACTAAGGGAAAGTGGGCACATTGTCACATAGCTGGCAGGAAAGAGACAGACAGAAGGGGGAGGATGTAACACACTTGCAAACAATCAGATCTCATGAAAACTTTATCATGAGAACAGCAAGGAGGAAGTCTGCCCCCATGATTCAATCACCTCCCATCAGGTCCTCCCTTCAACACTGCAGATTACAATCCAAGATGAGATTTAGATCGAGACAAAGGGTCAAATCACATTAGAGTTGTTCTACCTTTGTGGAACAAATCAATGTATGTCTTACATGTATTGACTAATGCTTTATGTCACCTTAAAACGTATAAAGCTGAGCTTCAGTCTGACTACCTTGGACAAACATTCTCAGGACCTCCTGAGGCTGTCACAGGCATGTCCTTATAATTTTAACAAAATAAACTAAAATAATACCTGTTTCAGATACATTTTGGTTTACAAAACCTATCCAAAGTAATATAAAACATTCACTGAAACCAAGAGACTTGATAATAAAAAGTCCTTCCCCCAAAGTGTGGTGATTCTATTTTTCTGCATATAAGAATTTTCAGGTAGCTGAATTTTATAAAAGGACAGTACATTACAGACTTCATTACACTTTGGTTATATTCAGGCTTTAATCCCATAATTCAGGGAAGCTATAAAGTAAATTACTTTAAACACATGAAACAGAAATATAGTTATTCCTTATACCATTTTCTCACGTGATCTGAAGAAAGGTTTTTTTAGGTCACCTATCCAACCTTGAACATACATGGAGGAGCATGGTTCAAAAGTGATCAGGACCCACATAAAAAGAAAAATAATAATAAAGTTAAGAAGAGATGTGTCAGGATAATGTGAGAAATAAATCTGAATCACTGACATCTAATAGACAAGGTGAAGATATTTGGGCCTCATGGAGAATTTTATTTTTAATTTTTTATTTATTTTTAGTTTTTTGAGACAGGGTATTGCTCTGTTGCCCAGGCTGGAGTGCAGTGGTAGAATCTTTGCTCCACTGCAACCTCTGTCTCCCAGGTTCAAGTGATTCTCATGCCCTAGCCTCCCAGTAAGCTGGGATTACAGATGTGTGCCACCATGTTTGGCTAATTTTTGTATTTTTAGTATAGATAGGGGTTTCAACATGTTGGTCAGGCTGGTCTTGAACTCCTGACCTCAAATAATCCTTCCACCTGGGCCCCCCAAAGTGCTGGGATTACAGGTGTGCACTGTTACACCCAACTTTCATGAAAAATTTTAAATGGAGAACTTAGGTAAAAATAAATGGAGCCTGGTCACAGTGGCTCAGACCTATAATCCCAGTGTTTTGGGAGGCAAGGCAGATGGATCATGAGGTCAGGAGATCGAGACCATCCTGGTCAGCATGGTGAAACCCCATCTCAACTAAAAATACAAAAATTATCCAGGTGCGGTGGTGGGAACCTGTAGTCCCGGCTACTCAGGAGGCTGAGGCAGGAAAATCACTTGAACCCAGGATAGGGAGATTGCAGTGAGCCAAGGCTGTGTCACCACACTCCAGGCAGGCAACATAGCAAGACTCCATATAAAAAACAAACAAACAAACGAAAAAGCATAAAAGAAGAGCAATGTCTATTTTTCCTGGAAACTAATTAGAAAATAATATCTATGAACACAACTCCTGGCTTTTTGTAACAAGTTAACAAGCATAAACCTAAGCGACTTATGAAAAGCAGAAAACTAAACCATATTCCATCAAACAGACTGAGGTACATATTTTTTCTCCCTCAAATTGTTTGTGAAATCTTTAGACGGCAGATTCTACCAATTAACAAAAGCTAATTATGATATAAGATCAGCTCTAGGAGGCAGATTCACCTGACTGACTGAATTTTGACTGATAAATTCAGTCAAAATAATCAATTAGGACTTCCAAACTCAACAAGCCAGAATTAATTTGTATTCTTCCTACCTTATATAAATGTAATGGGCTCAGATGCTTTTGCTTGAAGGCAAAAAGTTACTTAGATGACCATTCCAGTAATTATATTTAGTGACTATTTCTGAATATTTCTATTAATAAATGAAAAGGTAAGTTTAAGTGTCAAGCTGGCAATATTCATGAGATAGGTTTATAACAACTTACTATAAATAACTATAAATTCCATTCTTGCTTTAAAAAATATCTAAAAATTGCTGAAGGAAGTGGAAATTTGAACCACTTGAAATGCCATTTGCCATTTTCCAATTGTTCAGAACCTAGATGCATTTTGAGCACTTTTTTTCCTCAAAGAATTAGTGTACATGTTTGTTTATAGTAACTAAAAACACTGCTGCAGTTGAAAAACACAAGACGTGACCTTATAATTTTTATAAAAGCTCTAAATTTAGCAGACACAAATACTGAAAAACATGAGGGGGACAAGACTGCTTGCTTTAAGAGCACATTAAAACTAGACCTCAAATGCATTAACTTGAAAATAAATTAGTGCATGTGACTGTGTTATCAAATAGCCGTTATCAGCAAAAATTTGCAAATGAAAAAAAAAGCATTCACACAGCATGTGATAAATGAATATGCTGGAATGTAGCTTGCCAGAGATTAATATGACACTTAAAATAAATTAATATGTTAATTTCTAGTTACTCAATAACTATTATCATCCCAAGGGAGAAGGAAGTGCACAAGAAACTTTAATTCTCTCCCTTTTTCTTTTTCCCTCCCTTTTCAAACAGTACTCTGAATTTTCCAGTCATGGAAGAGTAATGAGGATAAATTAAACTTAAATCTAGGACTTTTCTTTGAGTTACTGAAGGAGACACCTTTCTTTTTTCTGGTGAATATGAATGAAGAAGGATGCCGTCCTGGGTAGGGAAGGGAAGATTCAGGAAGCAGAATCAAAAAACAGTGAAGAAAGTCAGTTATGCACTGTATTAAGGTTCACCTCAAGCTACAGATACATCTGTAATGTTCATTCGCACCAGACAATATTTACTCTTTTTTAATTAAAATTTCTTGTTATAAACAACCAATGCTATTGTGCGTAGCTGACTGCCACAACTACTACTTGAGACTGCCATTACAGCAGTTATTACTGTTACTACTTGAGACCGTCATTACAAGACTGAATGAAGGGAAGAATGTAGAAAATGATAACAAATCCAAAAGTAACTATTTTAAGGAAAGGGGAACTGGGGAAGAAGAAAAGAGCTCCCTGCTTCTAGTGAGCAAAGGCAAACCCCCTGAGCTACTACAGCCCTTTGTATTTATTGAGCAAAAAGAGTAGGAAGCAGGAGCTAACAATTGGTCAGCTACTGGATTGATCACAGGTTCACATTATTACTAACAGGCTTCAATTATGCCTAAACACAAGAAACACTTGTGCTTGGGTCGTGACTGCCCTCATCAGTCCTTCTGGGCTGTGGACACCTTTTGTCAGTTTGCTAACATCTGCATTTATGAGAAACAGTTTGCTACTTACTCATATAGCTTCCAGTGGTATACTGAGTTGATCACAACCCTCATTCTTTTGGCATCCTACAATTGTGACCAATAATTGTAATATTTTAATCAAGCTCACAAAATAATGAATTACAAAACTTAGTTGTTTAAAGGTGGCATTTTGAGATAGGAGCTTGGTAGAACTGGTTTCATAAGATACAGGTCACAAAGACTTTGCTGACAAAAAAGATGTGGTAAGGAAACTCTCACCAGTGCCACGATATTTACAAATGCCATGGAAAAGTCCAGATTTGACCCTTACATAGTCTGAAGGGGAGAGAAACCCTATTTTGGGAATTCCCCACCCATTTCCCAGAAAACTCATGAATAACCCACCCCTTGTTTACGGTGGCTACTATACGTAGTATACTATGCACAGGTAGTACTATGCATTATTTGCATAGGCTACTGTGGAGTAGCCACCATTTTATTCCTTTTCCTTTTAATAAATTTGCTTTCAATTTAGTCTATGAGCTCGCTCTTGGATTCCTTCTTGTGAAGCCAAGAATTCACATGGCCTCCCAGGCTGAAACTTAATATGAGAGTTTGCCCTGTGATAATATGATTAACTTTCCTCTTTGTGTGTTCATTTAATTCCTATTCTCCTTATGTATTCTGCATAATAGTAGCATTGTACAATTTCAGATAGGGTGGCCAGGCCAGACTTCACCATAAAGGTGGTTTTTGGAAAAACAAAGAAAGCAAGGGTTTCCCATGAGAATATCTGGGAAAGACTATTTCAGACAGAGGGAGCAGCGAATGCAATGGCTTTCAGGTGGCATGGTGCCTTGACTACTCACAGAGTAAGGAGAAGTCCAGTGTTGTCAGAGCACAGCAAGAAAAAAGAAGAATAGTGAGGTATGAGGTTAGAGAGGTAATAGCAGGCCAGACAGCACAGCAAAACTCAACATTCCGATTAAGTCCACTCTGTAAGTAAAATTATTAAGCAGTGGAGACACTAGAGGTAAAAGCAAGATTGCTGGATTATGGTTATATAAATGGAAATCAGACTGTAGGAAAGAAAGCAAAGGGGCTGGGCATGATAAACAAGAACAGAGATCAAGAATGCAGTTCAGCTCAGAAATGTTATCGAGAATCAACTGCAATGTGCAAGTCGGGACCAAAGAACGTCTGAGTTAGGTGGCCAAGTCATCATTTCAAGGTTGTCAGGTCATTCCAGGGTGGTTTCAGTTCTTCAAAGTAAGGGAAGGCCTTTAGGTATGTTAAGAAATGTCATAGGTCATGTCAGAAATAGTGAATTCCCCAAACATGCACTAGAGAGAAGAGAACGATTGAGGACCTCAAAAGTTTGAAAGCCAAGTATATTTTAACTGCACCTGACATGAAACATTAACCCTTGTGCTATTTCTACTGACTTCTTTATGAGATACTGATGGTAGAATTGAGAAGAAAAACACATAAATTCAGTCTCACATTTTTCAGATCACTGTCAGTGTAGAGGTGACAGGAAATAATGTGTTTCCTGAGATCACTCAATATCTTGGTAGAATCAAAAGCAGAAGGCATCGATTTGACAGGGAGGAAAATGAAAGAAGTGGGATCTGTAGAACTTCAATATATCTGAATGTTGGCCATCATTCCTACATTTATCTCTTTTCTGATGCAGATGAGCTACTGTTACTGGAGACATTGCCAATAGAAAAACTCCATAAAGGAATCATCTATAAAATTTCCAAAACAAAAAATAACAGTAGCATTACATGGTAAAAAATAATAATAATGCAGTGCCTTATGAATTAAAATCTATGCATTCTCAGATAAAACGAACCAAATAAATCAATTGTAGGAAGCAGCACTATTTGTGGCTAACACTTATGATCAAGATATAAGGTGGAAAATATGGGTATTTTATACATAACCTGCCACTAGCAGCTTGGAAAAGATGAGAAAGACTAAAATTAACATAGAAACACACACAAATATAAAAAGTGAAGCAATTTGAGTTGTGTCGATTAGTAAGTAACATGAGATTCTTAAAGTTACTAGCAGGCATGAAATTATCCAGTCTTAATTTAGAGTTCTCTTTCCTAAGCATATGATAACATTTCAATATTTTCAGAGGTAGGCACAGCTGTAATTTAAATTGGCCAATGAAATTAAGCAGAAGTGGTATGCCATATTTATTTAAAAACTTTTAATATGGCCTTTAAAAAATGGTTTGATTTGCCATGCTTCTCTCTCTCTCTCTCTCGTCTTTTTTTTCTTTCATAGTAACCATCAACATTTTGGATGTGGTTTCTCCATCAGCTTGTGTCCCAGAATAATGATAATAGGAAGAGGAGCAGCAGCCAATCAGAAATTGACAAGTGGGAGACAAGAAAATACACCTTGCTCATTTTAGGCCACCGATATTTTAGGGTTGTCAGTTACTAGAGTATAATCTTGTGTTTTCTGAACATAAGTTGGCTATTTATTGTATTACAATAATGTCTAAAAATAGAGGAGAAAGAAGATCCATCCAGAAATAAATATAAACAAATATGTCACCTAAGCTTATCTTTCTTTGATTTAATAAATATACCTTTCCAACTTGGCTAGTATACATCAAAGCATACAAACACACACACACACACACACACACACACACACACACACATACTGGAAGAGCAATGAAAACAGAAGGACTAAAAGAATCACTTTCTTGGTAATGGTTCTCCTAAGCAAAGTGAAAGGGCATGAGTAATGCTGTTAACAAAGAAAGAGATTAGATTGTCAGAAATATTAGAATTGTTGCCCAATACAGTCCAAAGTTATATATATAGAGTTACATATAAAATATGTGTTACATATATGTAATATATAACATATATTATATATAACATACACATATATGTGTAATATATAACATATATACATATATGTAATATATAACATATATACATTTGTTCAGATCTTTTTTCTTTCACTTTAGTTTTGCATTTATATGTATATATGTGTGTGTATATATATAAAAGAAAGAAAGAAAGAAAGAGAGAAAAAAGATCTCCTGAACAAATGTTCCTGTCTACTTTTGTTTTATGTACTAGTTCTCTCAAATATCAAGGTTATTGCTTTCTTTCTCTGATATTTATGGAAAATTCATAGAGTTCTAGCCATAAAGCTGTAAAAATTTGAAAACATAATATAAAACTTCCCAGAACTCTGTATCGCTGAGACACAGACACACAGAACTAAACTTGTTACACTTGCAAGGGCTGTTGTGTTGAGAGTTAGGGTATATGCGCATTGGCCTAATGGAAGATAAATAAAATGGATGCATCATATAATTTTCCTCACACTAAGAATAAAATAAGGTACTGACATTCCCAGAGCAGACAAAACAAAACTTCAGTCCTAAAGTTTATAGCACTAGTCTTGGCAGTTGTCCTTTGGAGCAAACGAAAATATATTTTAACTGATAACATGGAGGAAAATAGCTTTTCCTCATAAAACATGTTAAAAGTTTCACTGGAGGACAAGATGTCACAGCAACACTGAATGGCAAAAGAAACTTCTATGTCCCTCCTGCCCCAAGGACTAAGAAGTTTACTTCCGAAGATAACTTACTGTATATTACTTAACATTTCAATGGTTCTAAATGTGTTTACTCTTTCAAATCCAATTTGAAAAACTTTAACAAAATTGCCTTGAAGAAGTTCACCCAAGAACAACTATAAATAGACTTGGGAAATATACTTTACCACTTTTTAAACTTTTGGAACATAAGAATACAATGTACTTGATGAGCTAATGTCAAATGAAACTTGGAACTTTGCAACTTGCAACTTCTTAAGATCTATCATTTCTTTTCTATCAGATGAGTCATAAGTTTTAGAACCACCTTTGTTATCAGAAAGAATAGAAGTAATGTGTGGGCATTGTGTTTATATAATTACAAGGATTGCAGGGTTCTCTGGTAGGAGGCAGAATTTTCTTTTCTTTAAATAAAACTTACTAGCATTGGTAAATGGTAACAAAAATATTTCTCCTAGCTTTCTTTGATTTGTGCTATACACACTGAGGATTCTTAAATTCAGTTATTTCCTACTGAGGAATATAATTTGAGTCTTAAAAAAATATCTTCAGCTATGTGTCTGTGTGTACTATGCTCTAGTGTATCCCCGAAAATTTGTGTATTGGAAACTTAATCCCCCGTGGGATGGCATTTGGAGATGAGGCTTCTTGGGGGGTGGGCAGAGCCTTCATGAAGGAATTAATGCCATTATCAAAAGGGCTTGCAGAAGAGCTTTTTCTGTCTTCTGCTTTTCTGTCATGTGAGAACACAGCATTTGTCCACTTTTCACCCTTCCATCCCTTCTGTCATGTGACAACACAGATTTCCTTCACCGTGAGGATGCAGCATTAAGGTGCCACCTTGAAACCAGAGAGCAGACCCTCATCAGTCATCAAACCTGCTGGCAACTTGACTTGTACTTCCTACGCAGCGAAACTGTGAGAAATCAATTTTTGTTCTTTATCAATAACACAGTCTCAGGTATTTTGTTATAGCAGCACAAAACAGACTCAGACAACATGGTTCTCCCTTTTTGTAAGTGTTTGCTCATTTCTTGTAGATTGAGGTATATTTTACACAGTATGGTGTACAGAAAAAAATTATTCCTTTCCCCCCCCAAAAAAATTTCCAAATTCTAATCTGTGAAACCTGTGAATATATTATTTAAGCAAGACAAAATGGAACTTGTAAATGTGATTACATTAGGGATACTGAGATGAGGAGATTATCCTGGATTATCTAGGTAGGTACAACATGTCCACAAAAGCTCTTATAAGAGGCAGGAAAGGCTGAAACAGAAATGAAACAATGACCACAGCGAAACCCAAGATCAACTTGATGCAGCCATGAGCCGAAGAACATAGCCTCTGGAAGCTGAGAAAGTTAAAGGGAAAATTCTCAGAGCCTCCAGAAGAAATATAACCTTTGATTTTAGCGTCAAATGAAACCTTTTTAAAATTCAGAACTCTATAAGGTAATGAATTTAGTAAATTAGTTTTTAAACCACTGTTTGTGGTAATTTGTTACAGCAGCAACAATAAACTGATACACAGTAACATATACAAACTTTAGACTCATAGTTAAATAGATGTGTGAGTGTGTTTGTAAAAACAAGTTAAAAAATAAGTAAAAGTGAATATCTAACCTAAATAGAGCTCCAAAGGAGAAATTAAGAATGAGAAAAAAGCACTATTTTAAAAGATGATGGTTGATGATTTTTCAGAACTATAAACGTTACATATTCTTATATTCAGGAAATCAGCTTTGTTTATCTGTGAAAGACGGACATTCTGAAAACTTGTTTTCTAAAAGCAAAAATAAATGACAGAGGACATAATAGATTAATGGTTTTAAAATATGAAGAAGAAAATAATTATTTTTAATTTGGAAAGTATCTATTCCTCCAAACTAATTTCTTCCTTCTTTGCCTCCAAACCACAACTAGATTATATTTTCTTATTTTTCTTGTAATCAGGTAACACAGTCCAAGTAGTTCTGGTTGGTGGATGTTGGACAAATGGAGGTAACCACTTTTGGACAAAACTGTTTAAGAAGTAAACCTTCTCCATGATATCTTTTCCTTTCCACTACTTTCTTGCATAGATTATCAAGACTGTAAAGGACATAGAAGCCAAGAAAATTGAATGAGCTTCAGTTTCTGGATATACATTTGCAGATCTAACTGCCAGCAAGACACACATTCTGGGCTATTAGTTAATTTTTGTTAGATTTTTGATAAATTTGTTTTGAAGCTCTTCTAGAAAATTAAGGAGGAAAGAATATATACAAAATCATTTTATTAGTCCAGCATTACCCTGACACCAAAGCCAGACAAGGACATTACAAGAAAATCATAGTCCCATATTCCTAATGAACAAAGATATGAAAATTCTCAACAACATACTAGCAAACAAAATTCAACAGTGTATTTAAAGAGTCATTCACCATTATCAAGTGGGAATTATCCTTGAGATTCAAGGATGGTTCAACATATATAAAGCAATAAATGTGATACATCACATTAACAGAATGAAGGACAAAAGCAATATGATCATCTCATTAGATGCAGAAAAGGCATTTGACAAAATTCAACATCATTTCATGATTGAAAAAACCTCTCTACAAAGTAGATATAGAAAAAATATACCTTAACACAATCAAAGCCACATATGACAAGCCCACAGCTAACATATTCAACAAAGAAAATTTGAAAGCCTTTACTTTAAGATCAGGAAAAGAAAAAGATGCCCAACCTTTCCACTTCTATTCAACACAGTACTGTAGGCCAGGTGTGGTGGCTCACTCCTGCAATCCCAGCACTTTGGGAGGCCAAGATGGGCAGATAACTTGAGGTCAACAGTTCAAGACCAGCCTGGTCAACATGGTGGAAACCCATCTCAACGAAAAATATGAAACTTAGCTGGGTGTGGTGGCACATGCCTATAATCCCAGCTACTGGGGAGACTGAGGCAGGAGAATCATTTGAACCTGAGAGATGGAGGTTGCAGTGAGCCGAGATTACACCGTTGCACTCCAGCCTGGGTGAAGAAGCAAGATTCCATCTCAAAATCTCAAAAAAAGAAAAAAGAAACAACATAGTACTGTATGTTTTGCCAAAGCAATTAGGCAAAAGAAAAAAAAGTAATAAAATGTATCTGAATAGGAAAGCAAGAAGTAAAATTGTCTCTATTTACTGAGACATAATCTTATATATCGAAAACCCTAAAGATTCTGCCAAAAAAAAAAAAATTATGTTAGAACTAAAGTTGCATAATACAAAATTGTCATTCAAAAATAGTATTTTTATATGGTAACAATGAACCATATGAAAAACAAATCAAGAAAACAATTCGGTTTAGACCAACTACAAAAAACTAAAATACCTAGAAATAAATTTAACCAATGAGATGAAAGATCTCTGAACTGAAAACTATAAAGCATTGATGAAAGAAATTGAAAAAGGCACAAGTAAATGAAAAGACACCCTGTGTTCATGGATTGCAATAATCATTATTGCTAAAATGTCCATAGTACCAAAGCAATCTACAGATCCAATGCAATTGCTATCAAAATTTCCATGTCATTTTTCACAGAAATGAAAAAAATCCAAAAATTCAAATGGAACCACAAAGTCCTTGAATAGCCAACGCAATGTTAAGCAAAAAGAATAAAGCTGGAAGAATCACATTACCTGATTTCAAATTATATTATAAAACTATAGTAATCAAAACAGCATGATACTGGCATTAAAACAGACACATCAACCAACAGAACATAATAGAAAGCCTAGAAATTAATGATACAGGAGTTAAGAAGGAATTAGGCAGATAGTGAGGGTACAGAAGTCTTTGATAAGCTTTTCCTTTTAATTAAAAGCAGTCCCAAATCATTTTTTAACAAAAAGCAGCCTGTAAAGTCCAGCTACAGATATAGACAAGCATGCTGGGAGCTTGAAGGGGTGAATGCCAGCAGGAAAGAACTACCTGGGACTAGACATGTTCAAAATGGTGGCTCCATCTTCCCTTCTCTGCCAGCCACGTGTACAGTAAGAAGCAGACAAGATGGTGCCAGCCCAAGGAAAAGTTCATTTGCAAAATAAGATTAGGGTGAGGCAGCCAGCCTTCGCTGTGTGCTATGTAAACATCACACCTGATTGAACCAATCTGTGAGTCTTATGCAAATCAGACACTGCCTCTTCAAGCCTGCCTATAAATCCAGTGCACTCTGCTGCCAGCCAGCATTTTCTTCTGGGAAGTCCCCTCTCTCTCTCACTAGAGAGAGTTGTTTTCCTTCTTCTTTCTCTTTCTTTCTCTTTCTTCTGCCTATTAAACCTCTGCTTCTAAACTCCTCGTGTGTGTCTGTGCCTTAAATTTTCTTGGTGCAAGAAGATGAACCCCGGGTATCTACCCCAATGTAGCTGCTTCATTAACTGACGTGTCTACAGTCAACAGATTTTTGACAAAGGTGCCAAAAACACATAATGAGAAAGGGACCACCTTTTCAATAAGGAGTGTTGGGAAAACTGGATATCCTTACGCAGAAGAATGAAACTGGATCCCTATCTCACACCATGTATGAAAATCAACTCGAAATTGACTGAAGGTTTAGACATAAGGCCTGGAGCTATGAAACTAGTAGAAGAGAATATGGGAAAAATATTCATGATATTAGTCTAGGCAATTATTTTTGGGATTAGACTTTCAAAACAGAGGCAACAAAAGAAAAAAAGACAAATGGGATTATAAAACCAACAGGCTTCTGCACAACCAGCCAGGGAAACAATCAATAGAGTGAAGAGAAAACCTAAGAAATTGGAGCATATATTTTCAAACCATATACTGGGTAAGGGTTTAACACCCAAAATATATAAGAAATTCAAGCACCTCAATGGCAAGAAAACAATTTAATCTTTAAAAGGCCCTGAATAGAAATTTCTCTAATGAAGATATACAAATGACCAAATATAGATAGATAGATAGATAGATAGACAGATATGATTTTTTTAAATGGTACACCTGTATAGGATATTTACCATGAAAGAAGCTTGTAGAATTAGAAGTTGCTCTGCATAAGTCTGTAAGTATGTGGTGAGTGAATGTAAAGGCCTAGAACATTACTGTACACCACTGTAGACTTTATAAAAACTGTATACTTAAGCTGCACTAGACATAGAAAAATAAAGTACTTGCACTATTATATTAAGTCAGTAGGGACCTCACCAGGTCATAGGAATTTTTCAGCTCCATTATAATCTTATGGCGTCACAACTGTATACATGATGCATCATAGACTGAGAAACATTATGCAGTGCATGACTGTATTGATATCTGAAAAAATAGATTTTAAGACAAGAAAGTTTTACTGTAGATGAAAAGGATCCCTTTTTATGTCTCTATAATTTTCCCAAAGGACTACAAACTTTTAAAGCGCAATAAAAGTATTTAGATCTTTGACTGCAAGCTGCCCATTAAGCATGTATTTAAGTGTAGCTGTTTTGACAGCTTACTCTTTCCAAATGATTGGGAAATACATGTTTATTTTATTAATAACTTATGTTGACATGCTTACTTCATCATAAAAGAAATTATATTCTTTTTTCACTGAAAACTCTGGTATTTCCCACTTACGCATACATTTATGTTAAGACGTTCCCATCAGACAGAACTAAGCTTGAGTTCCTACTTCAACAACTACTAATTGAGTAGTCATAATCATGATATTTAATCATCTAAGCCTTAATTTCCTTATCTTTAAAATGGGAATACCATCAACAAGATTTTTGAGTATTAAATAAGACAATATGTGTAGATAATATAGTACAGTGCTTCAGACACAGAAAAAAAGAATGTTAGCTATTTTTATTATTTTATATATTTTTTTTCTTTCTTTGACATTTCACATCTCTTAAAATAATATGTCTGGATGAATTAAAAATAATTTACCCAGAAAAATAAAAATAGAAACATCCAAATAATACGATTGCTCGAAAGCGATGCTTCCTTTTTAATGAAAAATCAAATATTAAAAATGCCACTACAAAAATTAAAGAATGAAAACCTATAATTTTCAACCCAGCCTTTTCAGACAAAAATAGTTGATGGTTATTTTCATTTTATTAATTCATTTAGCAAATGTTTGTTAGAATATGTACCTACTCTGCCCTTAGGGTGCAAAGGTGATCAAGGTAATTTTAGAACATTCCTACTTGCGAACAGCTTACGTTCCTATGGGGAGCATTAATAGGCAAAGAACAGATATAAAAACAAAATAGTGAAAGAGAAATGCTCACATGGTAGCATATAGACTTCCTGAGGGAACACCTCTTCCAAAATAGAAATATGTGATGGTATCTACTCGTGGCAATAGAATTACCATCTATTTATACATTGCCTCTCTCTGAAAGCAGGGACGGTAAGATCAGTTTTACAAGCTGTTTTATCCCCATTCTCTGTTACAAAGCCTGTCCCTGGTACATAACCACATTTATTAAATGTCTGAATAAATGAATGCGATTTATTTGTTATTTTGCTATGCTGTATCATTTCTTTTTATTATGTTGTTAATTCACAACCTTTGAAATGCACCCTGAAATTCATGTAATTGTCATGTAGCAAAGAGTTTATGGGAAGTAATTTACAAAATTAGGGAAGTGCATCTAAATAAAATGAGAACAGAGCAGATCTTTTATAATGCATCTAAATGTAGGTGGTGAATCCTCAAATTTACTGTGTATGTGACGATCTATTTTAAAGATATGTGACTAATCTGGAATTCAGCTTCTGACACATAAAGAATACTGTTGAGAATCCAAGTTCACATACATCCCAAGTATATTGATTCTTCCTTTCTTTATATTCAGTATATCAGAAATAGCTTAGTTGCTATCTAGAAATTCTTATTATACTCTGCTGTCATTGTATGTGTTGCTATAGGTTTACCAACATTTTCTTTAAATATGGGAATAATTACATGTTTGGAAGGATGCTAATATCTCAGTAATAAAATTTTTTGTATCTTTATTACAGAGCAACAATTAAATTTTTCCTTTGCTGATATAAAATGTTGTAAGTTCAATAGTTGTAAATGCGAGCGAACCTGATTCAGTGGGAAGTGTAATGTCAAGATTAACATATGGTAACTATATTTCAATAACTTGCAAGTTGCTTAGATTCTTCTTAAGTAATGAAAGCAGAACTATGCTTTTCAGGAAGCACTTTTTAATTTTATATACAATATTCTAGATGTAGCAGACACATTGTTACCACCATCTTCTGCATTATTTTCCAACAGTCTATCTAAATCATGAAAATAGTGTCTTTGAAAGAACCACACCATGTCCAGAAAGCCTTATGAAACTTTTTATGTCTCATTTAAGTACTTTTGAACAATAAGAATATGAATAGAAACTACTCGAGTTTTTGAGATTTAGTTTGAGTCTCTGAACTCATGAATTTCAAGTGAAATTAAATTGGCCCAGATAATACCACAGCTAGTTAAAGCAGCCCGCATTCACCCTTGTAAGCCAAATAATGCTTTTACATGTTCCTAAAGAGTCCCTGCTGCCATGGAAAAAAAAAAAAAATCTCATTTTTGTTCACAATAAACAGCCCTGATGGATTTCTGTAGTCGGTCCTGAGTACCTGTGTGCTTCATTGTCTTTCAGTCCTAAGAACATGCATCTTACAAAGACACAGATGCAGAGGCCTAAAAAGCAACACCCAGTGCTCCATTAATGTCTGATAGTCAGGGCCGTTTCTCACTAATTTGGCAGCCTGTGTGTTGTACAATAGTTTAAAATGATGAACAATATTTCACTGTCTCCCATATTGATCTCTCAATAAAGCAGTCAAATGTAATGTTTTCTGTAATGATAATTAAGTTCATTTAAGAAAGGGAGACACTGACATCTGCCCAACAAACAGTGTTACAGGTAAGTTATAGGATTCTAATCAACACCAAAATCAGTTTATTATAAATCAAATGAAAGTTTATTAACTCACCATGTCTCTGCTATTTGACATGTTCATAGTAAACGTTTTCTTTTTTTTTTTTTTTGAGACAGAGTCTGACTCTGTCGCCCAGGCTGGAGTGCAGTGATGCAATCTCAGCTCACTGCAAGCTCTGCCTCCTGGGTTCATGCCATTCTCCTGCCTCAGCCTCCAGAGTAGCTGGGACTACAAGCGCCCGCCACCACGCCCGGCTACTTTTTTTGTATTTTTAGTAGAGACGGGGTTTCACTGTGTTAGCCAGGATGGTCTCGATCTCCTGACCTCGTGATCCGCGCGCCTTGGCCTCCCAAACTGCTGGGATTACACGTGTGAGCTACTGAGCCCGGCCCATGGTAAATGTTTTTAAGATTAGAGAGTCATACTTTCAGTGTAGAGAGGTATGGGGCAAAAGCAGATATCAGAGAAGGAAATTTCAAAATCAAAAGTGATTTTTGATGCCCCAGATTGACTTGATAGATTCATTATTCTGTATATAAATTCACTCTACTACCTTGTTCCCCGACTTTACAATAGACTGAGAGAATCTGTCTTCTAGAAAAAACATCATTTCTAGGAAAATGTGCCTATTGAGAATAGAGTAAAAGAGAGAAATGCTAAGTCCTTATGGTGTTTTAGTTTCACAATGCTATGATTTTGGAGTATAAAATTTTATTTTTAGGATTTTTTTTTCTTTTTTTCCCCTGAAACCCACAAAGTGGAGGGGGCTGGTTTAGTAAGAGCAAATCAATGAATCTGTGTCTAAGCATGGCATTTGCATGTGGATACAAACAATGAATATTGGATACACTATCTTAAAAATCACAAAGAAAAAATTATTCCCCAGTTTTTCCTCAATGATCTGGAGATTTCATATATAATAAGATTGAAATAATCTAAGAACTCTCATTAATCCCTTTTGCTATAGCACAAGAAATATGTCTCTATACAGCACCGTGCATAGAGACTGACTGGGAACCAGCAGCTAAATGAATGGCAAGGATAATCATGATGGCAAGAGTGATGACTAAGGTTGAAGATGATGGCAGAAATAATGCAGTGTTGGCTTATTGAAAATCTAAATAGGGCTATTTAAGTTAAGTTCTCACTGAATAAATTTACAAACATGGACAGTGATTCCTTAAGAAGTTAAACATCTGTCATGAATGTATGTATTTTAAGCTAGATTCCTGATCAGTAAATACATGCACACTTTACTACTGTTTGTAATCAGTGAACCACAGCATGCATGGAAGTCAAGAAAAAAGTAAGGACCAAACTGTAGAAACTTTGAAAGTATTTGGTCTAGAAACAATAGTAACTTAACCATAGAGAATTTCCACTTGTGAGTTTTGTAGTAGAAATGAAGCAAAGCTTGCAGGTTACAGAATATTTCCCAATAGAGTACTGTGTGAGAGCTACGGATACAATCACTTAATAGCTTAATGATACATTATAATTGCAAGGCCATTTCAAACACATTATTAAACACATTATTTCATTGATGATATAGTGATAGGTAATTTTAATATTTATTTATTTATTTTTTTTGAGACGGAGTCTCTCTGTTGCCCAGGCTAGAGTGCAGTGGCACGATGTCAGCTCACTGAAACATCTGCCTCCCAGGTTAAAGCTATTCTTGTGCCTCAGCCTCCAGAGTAGCTTAGACGACAGATGCACCATCATGCGTGGTTAATTTTTTGTATTTTAGTAGAGATGGGGTTTCACCACTTTGCCCAGGATGGTCTTGAACTCCTAAGCTCAGGCAATCTGCCCACCTCAGCCTCCCAAAGTGCTAGGATTACAGGCATGAGCCATACCACCTGGCTATTATTTCCATTTTAAAAATGAGAAGATTGAGGCTTTTCTTATATTTGCCTCTAAATATTAATGGGTAATTTGAAGTTATTTGGTTTATTCCTTTTCTCTCCTATGTGTTAGCAAATTTAGGTAATTTTTCTACTGTATATCTGCAAATGCATCCATGTACAGAAGCACCGGTAGACTTACATTTACAAGAATATATCTACATTAATCTTAACTACAGACTAGCTGTTTTCTTTTGGACTCTCTGGACT
This sequence comes from Chlorocebus sabaeus, assembly GCF_047675955.1. Taxonomy (NCBI): domain Eukaryota; kingdom Metazoa; phylum Chordata; class Mammalia; order Primates; family Cercopithecidae; genus Chlorocebus; species Chlorocebus sabaeus. The sequence continues at coordinate 60,457,334 of NC_132927.1, forward strand.
TCAGTCACTTTATAAAAAAAATTCAGGAATAAATTTCCTCCATAATAACGATTTTAAGTATATTAGGTAACAAAAGATCTGTGAATAAGCATTACATATTTTAGAGTGATTTATAATTTCAGAAGATGTTTGTGAAATTTCTATAAAAAAGGCCGGGTGTGGTAGCTCATGCCTATAATCCCAGCACTTTGGGAGGCCAAGGTGGTTGGATCATTGAGGTCAGGAGCTCGAGGCCAGCCTGTCTAACATGGTAAAACCAGTTACAATTCAAGGTGAAATTTGGGTGGGGACACAGAGCCAAACCACATCAGGATATTTTTCCTTTTGCTTATTAAAAAAAGATAAATGAAATCACAAATAACATATAAGTATATGCCGATGGTATCCTACTGAAACTGCCACCATGGGCTCTATCATCTAGTCTACCCTCCCTATAGTTCCATCAGTCCTCCTGCTATTCACTGAAGGCTGTAATTATTATTTCTGTTTTCTACCCCAGCCTTTCTCTGATCTGCATTCCCAATAAAGTCAGAAACTAACCGATATCCTGCTCTCCCAAATTCTTCAGTACTTTTTCCTCATCCCTTGTTCTCCAAAACTTCACCAATCTCCAAAATAATACCTTCAAAAAGCTACTAGTCTCCCTCCACCTCTCCATTCCTTTCAATTAACTGACTGTAGTACCCTCTCTGCTACAAATTCCTCCATGCTATGTAGACCAGCAACGAATAAACTTTTCACTTTAAAAGGCTATGTAGCAATGCCTTAGTTATTTTCAGACATTTGTTTTCTGTCACTATTATGCAACTCTGCCATTGCAGTAGGAACATGAACACGTACATGGGTACATATTTGTAATAGGTGAATGTGGTACATATTTGTAATGAGTAAATGTGGCTGTGAGACTTGAAATTCATTTTCATAACATTCAGCCTGGCACCCAGTCACCCTTAATGTATGATTTATGTATCTACATAGATGGTACCCAAATTATAATGATTAGACTTAAAATGTTTTGACTTAATAATGGACTTATCCAGGTGTTAAATATATTCTGACTTACAATACTTTTGACCTAATGATGGACTTATTGGGGTATGAAATGCATTTTCAACTTACAATACTTTTGACTTATGATGAATTTATCAGGATGAAATCCCATTGTAAGCCAGGAAGCATCTGTATACATATTTGTGTGTGTGTGTCTGAGTATGCCACACATATATGTAAATTACTATATGCATTGTCTGTACATATACAGACACATATATGTGCATATATTTATTCACACTCATGCATAAAAGTTGCTAAATAAATTTATATATTATAATCCTTATATGCATATGTATGTGTGTATGTTTCTCCTACAACCTCCCTATGCTCCACATCATTTGGTAGTAGCACTTCTTCAGAGCAACATCTATACCCACCATCTCAATTTCTACTCTATCTTCTTAACATCTCTTAACACTGATTCAACTGAAACTGCTGTAGATCAGGTCACAAGAATTTTACTCTTCTAAATTCAATGAAATATTTTGTGACTTCATGTGGTTCTACCTCTTTGAAGCAGTTAGCAATAATGACCATCCTTCTCCCACTGCTATAGCCCCACTCCCAGCTCTTGACAAAGTCTTTGTTTTGGGGTCACATGACACCAATCGTTCCTGGGTTTTTGTTGACTTCATTAGCTTCTCTCCTTTTGTTACTCATTTATTTTTGTACCCCACTACTAAATTTGGGAGAGTTTCTGGACTTAATTCTCAGCCCTCTCTCATCTTCCTTCTTTACACTAATCTAGGTAATCTTACTAATTCTCATGACTCTCTTTACTGTGAGACATGTTCCAGAGTGTCTGCAACCCTGATGCTATGTCTGAGATTCACAGTCATTTGTTTCAAGCTATTTGACATCTACACTTGTCTGTCTTGTGGATATCTTAAAATTAACACGTCAAAATTGACATTGTACACATACACACACCAAACACTTGAAACAATCATTAAAATAATTATTTGGGCCTCTCAGATTCTCCTATGTCACATTAAATGACATTTACAAGGTTATCAAATACAAAAAAAATTAAAATAAAGTGAAGTTATGTAAGATGCTGTTTTTTTCAAGCTCTTTTACTATCTTCAAAATAAATCTGAAATCTCTCCAACTCCATTCATCACTGCAACCACTCTACGATAGCACGAGCATACCAAGGCTAGACTGACCTTCCTATTTTCACTTTTAGTGTCTGAAATCTCGTTGTTCGAATATATTTATATTTCTAGAGATAGCCAGACCTGTAACAATAATCTGACCCCCAGTGTTCTTATCTGTTTCCTCCAAAATACATGCTCATGAGACTACAAACTCTGTTTCTGAAAAAGAAGTTGTTGTAATGAACACTCAGTAGCCATCTAATAAAAAAAATAAAATAACAACATTTACTGTGCATGTGTACACACATAATTTTATTTAATTCAGATGAATAACCTCAGTGTTATTTTTAGTTTTAGTTTTCTTTTTTTTACATTGAAAGTAAATGAATAAGCTCAAGTTTGTCAATTACCTGCTTGAGCACACTTAACTTCTGTCTCTTACATACACGAGGTACTTAGAAAACTCAGAAAAGATTCTAACAAACTGCATGTCATAAGTATAGTAACTGTAGTTGAAATAAAACACACTTATACGTATCTAGAAAATGATTCAAGACTTCTTCAGAAATAGTTTCAAATTTCAGACAGTAGTGTAAAAACAATTAACGCACACCCCGCAACTCAAAACTAAAATATACTCAGGCTGAATCCAAATCATAATTACACAGCCCTTAACTCTCTTTCTTCATCCCTATCATTTTTTTGCAAATACTCATCCCTTGAACACATATTTACAACGTTTTTCTCTACTCCCTTTGTGCGTTGAATGTTTCTCCTCCTAAAAGCTGTTTATCTCAATCTACGCTAGCCTGAAATCCAGACCACCTACCCCGCAACATATAAAATGGGCGTGCGGGCTGTCAAGCTTGTATGTGTGTCTGAATGCATCTGAGTGTGTGTGAATTTGTGTTAATTACCTGCAGAGTCAAACAACTATGTTTTTTTCAGCCAGGCTACCTTCCCAGAGGGATTATTTTTATTATACCAGTTGGAAAATACATAAATGATAGAAAGGATCTATATATGACGAACAGAAGCTTTTCATTTATAACTATTCTTATGAATAGAGTTTTAAATGAGTTCTATATAACCTTTCTAAATGTCTAGAATATTGGTTATGAGGTACAATCATTTCTACCTAGACATAGTCATTGATTTTTCAAGTATTCTGTTATGCTAATGCGGTATGCTTCTTGTTCTCTCAAGTTATTCTAAGAGTCACTTGAAACAGTGATGAGCAAAATCAGGCTTCTATCAAGTACTCTGCATAGGAATTTAGAGAAAGACAGAGAAGGTAAAGGGTTCATGATTTTATTATAAAAGAAGTTATACTCTCCATCTAAATTTGAGAGAAATTTATTCCTGAAAGCAAATGATAATGAGATCTCACACTGAAAATCTGTAAGTTTAAAAGGCAATTAGCTTGTCTATCTTACTCACCTACGGGGGCAAAAACAATTCAGTTCTCACTGTTAAAATGGATTGCAGTCATATTGGATTTGAAAACCTGACTTTTTAAATATTTATGAATATCTGAGCCCTGCATAAGAGTAGAAAAAGAGGGCACATACAATTTAGAAAACTTTCATTCAGCTGAATGACTTCATGTAGATTTTTTATTTTATTGAAACACAGATTGAAATATAAAATTTACTATCTCTGTTATAAAAAATCAAAATAAATACATTCAAAATGAAAAAGTTATAGGGTACCTTTTTTTTTTTTTTTGGAAAATAGACTGTCAGAGTAATTTCTTAAGATTTGTTCTTTTATTAGAACATTCTAAATTAGAAATGCTTTTAGAGAAAAGAGTTTTAGATTATGCATTCTTATAACCATCCTGACTGAAATATAGATGAGGGTGTTGCCACACAGATCAAAGACAATGTTTTATTATGAGAATACAAAGTCAACCCCTAGGGAATATAATTTGTTTAATGTTAATGAAAATATCTGTATTTAGATAAGCAGGTTGGTTGACTATATGCTTGTATACCTTAAAAACCATTTCAGCCTGGGCATACTGGTATGAAAATTGGCTATGTATAGACAAATTATACAAATCAGTTATATTTGTCCTACAACGCCCAATCTCATACTTTTAGTACATAAAATAATTATTATGCTTTGGGAATAATATTTGCGTAGTTTATTGAAAATCATGTTGATAGTTTAAGTAGGTTTCTAGACCAGAAGTTGGCAACCTTTTTGCATGAAGGGTCAGACAATAAATTCTTTGGCTTTGAAGGCCATAGAGGCTGTTGCAACTATTCATCTCTGTCACTGTAGTGAAAAAACATTGACAATACACAAACAATGAGCACCTGAGTGCTAATAAAACTTTATTTACAAAAACAGGTACAGGTAGTGGGCTAATCCTACTCTAGGCTACCACTAGTTATTTCTAAATGCTTTCAAAATTGCAAAGGAAGAAAAGGTCTGTAATTAAAATCCTACCTATACTATCTCTTAGTTTTTGGATATGGGAAGAAACGAAAAAAACAAAAAATGATCAAATACATGTGTTGAAAAGTGTTTAGCAGCGAACTGACTAATTACTACTATCCATAGCTTGTTAACTTGACTCCAGCCTCCAGGATGATTACATCATTTCAGCTTGAAAACCTTGAGTGATGAAGAACTCAGTACCTAAAGAGGCCTGTCCCTACTGTCTTCAATTTTTGGACAATTCTAATTATTAAATACTTGTCACTTATCATTTATGTTGTGTTCAGAACAACTTGCAACAGTTGAACAGTGATTCAGTGTGAACTTGCCTAACATATTGCACCCATTTAGATATGCATAAGCTAATTTTAATTATCTAGCATCCTTAAAATTAATGGCCTGTCTTAATTTTTATCAAATAAATACTTTTAGGCATATTTTTGGAATTAGGATTTTTCTTTAAATATAAAATGCTTGCGGAGCATTTGTTAAGTGTCAGATTCTGTTCTAGGCATCAGGAATAAAAATGCAAGTAGATGGAAAAATGCTCTAGGAACTCACCGTCTAAGTTAAATTTTCCAGCTTCCTGCTGAGTCTTCTAATTGCTCATGTGAGCTACCTACACGTAACTGTGATCTGCTAGGAAGAACCTTGCCAAGAGATTATTTCACAATGATGGCTTGCTCATTTCTTTATCACCATATTCTCATGTCATAGTCATTGTCACTCAAAATACTCATTTATCTATTATGACTTTTATCTTTTAGAGAAATTGAATTTATTTCCTGAGATAAGTTTTTGTTGCCTGATTCATGCTACTCATGATTCATTCTAAGCAAATTTAGCAGAATCAAATATGTTGTCAAATCCTCCACCCCTTTATCAGGAAACTCAAACAGAATTTACAAATATGTTTTGCCAGGATTGACAGTGTGCAGCGTGGGGTGTGCATTAAAATTTTATGTTGCATGGTCCAGATATTTTCATACCTACTTCTTAAGATTGTATAGATGCTTCTCCGACAGAGGCAGCTCTAATATGCCACTTTGATTTTGTGACTTTCACTAATATTATCATTTTTTTTCTGATGTCAAATTTGGAACTGATAATATCTGATGAATTACCTGTGATTTTCAGTTACCAAACTGTGCTAAGGGACCATAGCTAAAGCATGACTCAAGAATTACTCAGCTTGGAGTCTATGAGGTTATGCTTTGTCTACTGTTTCCTAAGTATGAAAAGAAACACACCTGGACTGTGTTATCTTCTGTTATCAGAAATGGGAAGAAAAATAATGGGGGTGTGTGTGGATGTATTAATATTTGTCAAAAATAAGCTGCTATGTCAGGAATTTTGCCTTTTTGTTTTGAAGCCCAGCCAATATTCACTCAACACTATCAACATACTCACTTCCAGAAATTTAGAAGATGGGACAAAATTTATAAACCTGACTTGACTTTCCACTATCAGAGAAAACAAACAAAGCACATTACTTAATTTAATGTTAACACTAGAAGTATCATGGCTTTCTGTGTTTGCAGAAGTTACTGTAAATGTGCACACTCATTTCTGAGACAGAAAAATGAAGTCCTTAAAAAAAAGAAGTCTACATTTATTTCTACATGCATTTATTTGGTTTCTCTAATCTCTTAACTTTTAGTCCTTCATTTTAGGAAAGGTTTTTTTTTTTTCTATAATCTGTGAAAAGATAACGTATTTAAGGAAAAATGATGCCTATTATTTTATTTTTTACATACTGAGAGCTTTCAGGAGTGAAAATTAATACAAGAAATGAATATGTTCTCAAATGAAATTTGTATTTGAAAGGAAAATCTCGTACTTCTCATTTTTTTGTCTATTTCTTTATATGTTACTTGTTTATTTTTTTAACTAAAAAACTGAGTGTGCTGTATGAAGGCAGAAATTCCATTTGTTAGCAATAAAAGTGGAAACTTTCTCTATTCTAGTCTAAAACACCCTCAAAGAGCGATAATATTCACCATCTATGGCTTTGATGCCTACAAACCAGAAGAAAAACGCTGCGTGTGTGCGCGTTTTTGTGTGTCCCAAATTGAGAGAGAAGATGAGATTTTGCTCAGGAGGCACTGCAAGAGCCATTCTTGAGTAGAAGGAACACATTTTCAGTCCATTTCCATCACTTAGAGACTTCCTTTTTTCCTCTGTGAAAGGAATCTCTAGCGGTGCATCATTATAGTGTGCAGTGGTAAAGAAAAGAGGAAGTGAGTGAGAGGGAGGGCTGCAGGGAGAAGGAACTAAAGGAACTATAGAATCAAAAGAAAAGGTACTGCGCTGTAAGATGAAAAAAATAATGCCACTTCCACTTTGAGACCAAACCTTTTTAAAGCTTGTAGTAATTTTCAACCTTTATTGCTACTATGCACACCTGCAAGAATATGGGCTTTTGTATATAGGAAAAGACCACGTACATCACAATGCACACTCACCCACTTGCTAGGAGCTTATACATCCAGTCAGCTAACATTTAGATTTATCTGTGTTCACATAGCTCAACTGAAGGATTTGTTCATTTTCAGTCTTTATAGAGGACTTTCCTCATTTCTATAAACCATATTGTACTGGTTTGTACTAGAAAATGGAATTTCATAAATGTGTTGACACTTTTGTTCCCAAGGTTATTTTTTGTGTGTTTTAAACTTTTCTTTACATGTTGTTAATTAAAATACCTATTGATTTTTTAAATACAAAGCTATAATATGATATGGAAAAAAACCAATATTTTGCTGATTCCCATTGAAAAATTTCAAAGCTAAATGTGTGACTATGAAGTAAAAGAAAATAAGCATCTCTATTGAAATACTTAGAAAACCAGGATTACACAAAATTCATGTTTAAGACAAAATTATAAAATTTATTTTCCTATTTAAATAAATAGAATCAGAATTGTGATCTGTACTTTTGTTACAGAAGCTGCTAATTGTTGAGTATATACTATGTAATCCTTAAAGTAACAGTTTAATAAAAATGCCTAAAAATTAAAAAAAATAAATTATTATTGTCTTGTACTTTTTTGATATCGCAAATAAATTGATGTTTTGGAATGCTTTGAACTGAGGAAGACTAATCTACATTCTGAGATCTGTGTCTGCCAGTAGCATAGATTGTTTGTTTCCATTTGACCTAATGCATAGACAGCTAAAGTTGGAAGAAATTTCTGAGGACTCGTAACTCAAAATGCCCTTCACTGTATCATGCATAAGGCAGAAGACACTCTATTCCACCTGTTAAATCTGGCTAAATGGAATTTAGCAAAAAACTGAATTAAATAAAAATTCCCAGCAATAGAGCGAAGCGGAATTCATGAACTGTGTTAGCTTATTAAAAGGAAGGACATCTAAGCAGAAAATAGTTCTTTTAGAGGCCTAAAATGTGGAACACCCAGACCTCTTGGAGATCATTTAGATGACAGTGGAAAATGACACAGGTAGTAGGCAAGGTCCTTAAAGTTGGACATGGCAGATTTTTTAATACTGTTCCTGACAGCATCATCCTTACATAAAGAAGGATGAATATTAACAATTATAACTGTGTCCAGAGGCCACTATATTGCCGTGGGCTGTCTCTAGTCATTCCACACCCAACTTGATGCAAAATGAACACGTAGTCATGTTTCCCAGAAAGAAAATTTGCCTCTAAAAGCAAGTGTTAGTAATATATATTTTACTGAAAATTTTCTGAAGGGGAGAGAAATAAGATTTACATTATAGAACAAAAAGCACAATTTAATAATTCATTATTACCATCTCTGTTTTCCTCTAAATCTGTCTCTAAGTATTAAAAATTTCATCTATTTTTCCCCTTCCCTTATGTGTCCTTTCAAATGTCATCTATTATGTCTCGTGTGGTAGCCAGTGCTTTCTGTTTTTAAATCCTGTACAGTAATATACTACCCTGGTGATTGGCATTTGCCTCCACCCCTTTTTAGAAAGAAACTTGATCGCCCAAGCTTGCTCCTATGGGTCTAGTTATTTAACACCTCTTATATAGTTTAATGTTTACAATAACAATGCTATAATAGTGACATTTATACATTAATTAAATGTATTTAAATTAAATACAAAATTAAAAGAGGCTGGGCACAGTGGCTCGCACCTGTAATACCAGTGCTTTCGGAGGCCGAGGCGGGTGGATCACGAGGTCAGGAGATCGAGACCATACTGGCTAACACGGTGAAACCCTGTCTCTACTAAAACTACAAAAAATTAGCTGGGTGTGGTGGTGGGTGCCTGTAGTCCCAGCTACTCCAGAGGCTGAGGCAGCAGAATGGTGTGAACCTGGGAAGTGAAGCTTGCAGTGAACCAGGGTCATGCCACTGCACTCCAGCCTGGGCAACAGAGCGAGACTCCATGTAAAAAAAAAAAAAAAAGGCAAACTCTGTTAAAAAATGTTAAACAAGCAAACAAACAAACAAACAAACAAGGTAGCTTCCTTTGCTTTGTGGGCCTTTAATAAATAGTGACAGTGATGTAGAAATTTTGTTGAATGTTAAGACAGCATAGAAAAAAAATATAAAATGCAACTCACTCATTAGTGATCAAGCTCCAGTGTTTCCTCCTGGGGCACCACTGTAATCAAAATGTTCAAAAGCCCAGGCAGATGTTAACAAATGATTTTTGGATGGAGGATGATTGAGTTGTATACTTTGTCTCGGCCTGTCATTTTGATGGATCTTTGCTCATTCGCTTTTGTTCATTTTCCATTTAACAATTAACAACATGCGTAAGGACCTCATGTTTGCTACAGGTTCTGTGGACACAAAGATGAACACTACATTGCCTTGCTTTGGAGTTTGTAAAGCAAGCTGACAAGAGTTAGCAATACACACCAAGAAGCTACAATGTACAGCATTTTATGCAGTGTGAAGGAGATGGAATGAGAGAAGAATATGCTTTATTCTGCTTGAAGAAATCAGTTAGTAGAGTCAAAATGGCATGTGACCTGAACCCGACAGGCCGAAATAGCTCTGACAATTGGGCAGGACATGAAGGTAACACTGGAGAAAGAGGATGAAGGGAAAGGTTTGTGAAAGAACATAGTGATTACACGAAAAGCAAATAAATTGGTGTTGCAGAGAAAAAGTGTCATAAGCACACACTCAAAAATTAGTCACTTTCAAGCTGCACTTAAGATCTGAATAACTAAGGACAAGCTACTTAGCATATCTAATTCTCAGCAAACTCATTTCGAAATTGAGGATAATCATAACAACTTTCTCAATATGAAATGGTTTAATAAGTATTTGGCACATTGCTTGTCATGCTAAGTGTTTAACAAATATTAGCACATCTTCTTCCCTTTTTTTGCCTTTTAATTTGTCTTCTCTTTCTTCTTCTGAAAGTGTTACTAGAGTTGAAGCTTGAAGTACTGAAAGAGTTGAAGGTGAAACAGAGTATTATCTGTGCAAAGGAGATTCATCGAGAGTGTAGGTAATTGTTCTAGAGCTTTAATTCTTTGAATGTTGTAGAAAAGTAATTTTTTTCTATGATGCTAGAAAGTTTTAAGGATGGATTTTCTATATTTATAAATGGGAAAAAACAACTAGCCAAGGGAAAGATCAAGCTCACAGTTTTCCTAATATTACTGAAAAATCAAGTCACAGATTAATTGTATAAGAATCAATAATAACACAAAGATCATTTAACAATTTGGATGTTTTTATGGGGGAAAAAGTTTGAGCAATGTTTTACTTTCAATGATTATTTTGACAGTTAATATCAATTAAACTTAATATGAATATAGATAAGGAAAGAAACTAAATGCTATAACACTATTTCCAAGTTAAAGTATAATTTATTTGTACTGTTACCTTTTATAGATCATATTTTTAATTTTATTTTTTAATTTTTATCTATCTATCTATTTATTTATTTATTTATTCTGAGACCAGGTTATGAGACTGGCTAATTTTTTTATTTTTGATAGAGACAGGGTTTTGCCATGTTGCCCATGCTGATCTCTAACTCCTGGGCACAAGCGATCTACTGGCCTCAACCTACCAAAATCTTGGGATTATAGGCGTGAGCCATCACACCCAGCCTATTGGCCTTTTTTTAACGTCAAAACAGACAGTATTAAAGGATGTGTATTTTCAACATCTTAGTCAGAAGTTTTATTTTTCTTTTCTTTCTCTCTCTCTTTTTTTTTTGATGGAACCTTGCTCTGCTGCCCAGGCTAAAGTGCAGTGGCACAATCTTGGCTTACTGTAACTCTGCCTCCTGGGTTGAAGCAATTCTCCTGCCTCAGCCTCCTCAGTATTGGGGTTATAGGCATGTGCCACCACACCTGGCTAATTTTTGTGTTTTTTGTAAAGATGAGATTTCACCATATTGCCTAGGCTGGTCTCGAACTCCTGACCTCAAGTGATCTGCCTGCCTCAGCCTCCCAAAGTTGAAGTTTTCTTTTAATTGAATAAAGTAAACAAACAAATAAACTTGGCTTGAAAATACTTCTTTTAGAATGTTCCTGTACTTGAGATTTTTTGTTTTTAGTTTATCAAGATTGATTGATTAGTAATGTGGTTTGACTGTGTCCCCACCCAAATCTCATCTTGAATTGTAACTCCCACAGTTCCCACATGTCATAGGAGGAACCCCAAGGGAAGTGATTGAATTATGAGGGTGGGTCTTTCCTGTGCTGTTCTCACGACAGTGAATGAGTCTTACAAGATCTGATGGTTTTAAAAAGAGGAGATCCCCTTCACAAGCTCTCTCTCTCTGTGTCTGCTGCCATCCAAGTAAGACGCGACTTGCTCCTCCTTGCCTTCCACCATGATTGTGAGGCCTCCCCAGTCATGTGGAACAGTAAGTCCATTAAACTTCTTTGTTTTGTAAATTGCCCAGTCTCGAGCATGTCTTTATCAGCAGTGTGAAAACAGACTGATGTAGTTAGCAATAATGATCTGGTAATAGTTTTCTTAGAATTATAAGAATAATTAACAATGATTATTCGATACATAATTGATAATATGATTAGAAAGAAAATTAATTGTTCTAATTTAGTTCCTACTGGGCAGACATTTTTATATAACAATGTCTTTTGATTACAGTCATCTAAAAGTACATTGGATGCTAGGTTAGTTCCATTCAGGAGTTCAGAGATTGAAGTGAAATAGGTACATTGACTCTTAGGTTCTCCATTTAGTGAATGAAGAGGGTGTCTTTCATGTCATTACTAGTTTACAACTTTTGGACTCTTCTTCATGTATCAAATAAAGAAAAACATAAGAAGTAAATTAATGGCAACCATTATAGCTTTATGATACATATACAATTTCCCCCTTCCCCCCTTTTGTTTTTGGACTTAGGAGAATTATATTCCCATCAATAGATCTTTTGGTTGGTTATATATAGAATTAGAATACACTTTTAATTCTACCAATTCATTTGGTAAAATAATCTTTCCACATAAATTCTGTGAACTCCAAAAATCTGAGACAAGTCTCAGTTAATTTAGAAAGTTTATTTTGCCAAGGTTGAGGAGGCATGACTGTGACACAGCCTCAAGAGGTCCTGACAACGTGTGCCCAAGGTAGTCAGAGCACAGTTCGGTTTTATACATTTTAGGGAGATGTGAGGCATCAATCAACATATGTAAAATGAACGTTGGTTCAGTCCAGAATGGTGGGACAACTCGATGTGAAGGTGGAACAACTCAAAGTGAGCAGGGGGCTTCCAGGTCATAGGTAGTTAAGAGACAAGTGGTTACATTTTTTTTCAATTTCTGATCAGCCTCTCCAAATGAGGCAATCAGATACGTATTTATCTCAGTGAGCAGAGGAGTGACTTTGAATAGAATGAGAGGCAGGTTTGCCCTGAGCAGTTCCCAGCTTGACTTTTCCCTTTAGCTTAGTGATTTGGGGGCCCTAATATTTATTTTCCTTTCACATTTTCTTCATTAATTCTTCTCATAAATCCAATAACCCTTACTTACAAATTTAATTAAAAACTTCAAAGTGTTTATTTTCATTCTCAACAGGTTTTTTTTTAGCGATTCATAAGAAGCAAGCATGAACTACTTCTCTGATATAAACATGCACAAATTTAGTAGAATATTTTTTTTTAATTGTGGAGACAAAACTGATGTCAAGGTGTTACTTAGCAATTCTTCTGCTATGTATGTCTGAAAATCTTTTACCTAAATATTATCTAATTTCCTAAATGTCTCCATAATAAATGACTTCAGTTTTATATTCTCATTAAAGATGATTAAGAACTTATAACAAAATTGTGTGTGATATTTATGCAAATCATTTAAATTTTATGCATATAATCATGTTTTCATATACATATAATTTTTATCTCAAAGTAGAATACAGTTTGGAGTAAGTATTATGTTCAGATCCGTTATATATGAAAGTAGGCATAATAGTTGGATAAAAGAGTTTCACTTTAAAATATCTTTCTCTGGTTTTAGTATTTACATTGTTCTTATAAACCAGAAAAGTGGCAATATTATTTTTCACATTGAGTATACTGACAGAGGCATGAACAAAATAACTGTTCCTGGTAAGATATAATAATTGTTATAAATGGTAAAATCTAGATGACACAACAAACTACTAAACACAACATTCTCCGTAAAAGTATAAGACCTGAATACCAAATTATGAATGATGATTATGGAGGATAATAGAAAATTGAGATCAGGGCTACTGATAGATCCAGTAACTGGTGTCCCCATTTTCCCTAATAAGGAGTGGAATAGTACAATATGGACTGAGGGCTATGTCTACCCAGATTGCAGAGAAACGTAACATAGCATGTGACATTTTGAGAGAGTTATTTAATCGGAAACTCTGTGAAGGGAGACATAAGATCCAAAAGCATGTGTGTATGTTTGTGTGTGTATTTGTTTGTGTGTGTGTGTGTGTGTGTGTGTGTGAGAGAGAGAGAGAGAGAGAGAGAGAGAGAGAGAGAGAGAGAGCTTATGCAATGAGAGAAGTAGTGGTTGGGAGAGAAGTGCTCCAGATGGTAAATAAGCAGAGAGTAAACTCAAGAGATTATTCTGAGTTGTGTGATTTAGTATTGTCCTTGGGGCACTTTTAGCTTAAAGCCTTTCACAAACTTTCCAAGTTTTAAGAAGCCCAATTACCAATCCCTAATTCTTGTACTGTTCCCAGACCAAAGGGACTCTTGGATACCAGAGGAAGAGTTGTTGGTAGTCACCAACACATCTGCATAAGAACGAGAGATTTTAATTGATACTGGAAGACGGCAAATACAGACTAGAAAATTAGAATAAAAAGCACACTCTTTAGATACCAGTTTTGTTGGAAAATGTCAGTGAAGAAGAAAAATTGGTTGCTCTTTATTTTCCTCCCGGTCTAACATGAAAGGATCAGTCTTCTGGCACTTTGAAAAAATGGAGAACTCATCGAAATTACCGTGATACCCAGGATGACTAAAATAAAAAGTTAGTTTTTCCAGCGAAACAAAACTAAAGGCATTATCAGAAGCTGTAATAAAAGTGCACCATGAAACAGTAGGAGGAGAAATTTAATTTAAATCTGCAGAGATGCTCTTCCATTCATTGTAATTCAGAGACAAGATTTTTGCCCTTAGGGTCCAAATTAATTAGTAAATTAAGTGTTAATAGTAAAAGTGGAGTCCTTGAATCCTTGTGCTTTAGGTGTAGGCTGTACTTAATGAATTCCTTCCACAGAGTATAAAAAGACAAGAGATACTCTCTTTACTATAGAGAAATCTGAAAAGTACTACCTCATTCAGAGGATCAAGGTAAAAAAAAAAAAAAAAAAGTCATACATCATGTTAATAGCATGTACTCTTGCTAGAATGTGACAAAGGGCACACAACCTGTCTTGTCTTCCTCTAAATATCTTATAACCCAGTACCAGAATGATCTGACCAGTACTCCTTAGCACTTTTAAGGCCATCAAAAACAACGTAAGCCTAAGGAACTGCAATAGTCAAGTGGATTATAAGGGATATGACAACTAAATGTAATGTGGTATCCAGAAACAGAAAAATCTATATATTGGGTAAAAGCAAAAAAGTCCAAATGCAAGTATGGATGTTAGTTAATGATAAAATATTGATCAATATTGGTTGATTTGATTATAACAAATGTACCATACTATACAAGATGTGAATAATAGAGGAAACTAAGCTCAGGGATATGCAAATTCTCTTTACTACTTTCAAAACTTTTCTGTATATCTAAAACTGTTCCTAAAGAATAATTTTGTCTTAAAAAGCCAATAGAAAGGCTGAATAACTAAAAAAAAAACATGACCACAACAAAGTTACCGATCAGAAATGTCACTTAAATTGTCACAGGACATGGTCCAGAATGACAAAGACATGAACATTATTATTCAAAAATAATAGACAAAGGAGATCTCAGATCTGTTGGTAACAGTGTCTGAAAGAATTTTAGTAAGAATGAACTGTAGAAATGACAAAACAAATAATAGAGATTCATGATACTGAATACTATAATACTCAATACAATAAGGGACTACAACACCAAATGACCCCTAATTTTATACATATGGGTGAAACTCATAATTTCCAGGAATATAGGTATTATTTTATATGCTTACAAACAAACAAAAAACAACCTTAAAGAAATTAATCAAGACTGTTTTAATGTTCCCTCAACTTAACTAAACTTTAGACAGGTTTATTCCCAAATATAGACCACTGACTTCTCTTTTATTAAAGCATTTTTCTTGGAAAACTTGCAACTGTAAACTCTTTCTCTGCTTATTTGAGATATAAATCTTATATAACCTATAAATGAATGTCTTTCTAAAAGATCTGGGGATCATTTATTTAAAATGTAATCATCAAAAAAGACAGTGGCTTTATATTTCAGTCTCTGTGAGAGGGTAGGAGACTAACTTTAGTTCCACTCATGTCTTCCAGTACTTCTCCACTAGCTCACTCTAGAGCTTGAAATTCCTGGGGCTTTTGTTTCTGCAAAGTTCAATCTCCAGTTGAGTTTAATCTCAAGTTGAGTTCGCTCTCTCCCCCATATTGCAATAGTCTTGAATAAAGTCTTCCTATCATGTTTAAATAGTCTGATTCAGTGAGTTCTATCACAGAACATAAATCAGATTTCAAAAAACTGATTGTTGACAAAATATTGATGCTAAAGGATTCTGACTTTAGATTTAGATTCAGTTATAATGATATATTAAAATATGAGAGTCAAATAAAGACATCTTCAATCATGAAAGAACTTTGAGAAATGTCATATAGGTCACACACTCATAAAATAAATCATAAGGAGATATTCCAGTAAATCAAAATTTGATACAAGAACAAGAAGATGCATAAAAGATAATGGTAGTAAAGGAATTCACAAAACAATAGTTAATTCTAAATTATTATTGATAATATTGGCAAAATATAATCTAAAGGTTAAATAAAATTATAAAACCAGAAGAAACCTAATATAGAAGTGTTTTTAACAATCTGGAAAAATGTCAGATGATTTTCGACTATAGCTGGAAGATAGTGTAGTGGGACCTAGGAAGACTATTTTTTTATCAACTGAGAAATGTGTGTCTGGCTTTATGTAGAGAATATATAGTTAGTATGTTCAACTGTTTAAAGTTCCAGTTTAACAGAGGAATGACAAGAGAAGAAAGAAGAAAAAATAATCTACAAATAGTCAGATAATAAAGCAAAAGAGATCAATGCTCAATGATAAAAAAGGCGAAAATAAACACCCATAAGAAAAATGTTAAACTCAAAAAGTGATTGACATTGGAAATGGATAGTCAAGCCAGAAGAGTGAATGTAAATGCGACTAGATATGCAACATTTGCTTTATCTTCATTATTAATGAAGGAAATGCAAATTAAAGTAACTTCCACATTTGGCAAGAAATAAAAATAAATAAATAAAAAGGCACTTCTATGAATTTTGATAGGATCATAAATAAGTATAAAGTTGTGCAAAGCAATTTGGCAGATTCTATCAAAATTTAAAACATGTCTAGTCTTTGTCCCAGCAATTTTCTTTTCAGCAATGTGGTCTACAGAAATAATTACACAAGTGCACAAAGAGATGTGTGATATAAAGTTTACTACGGTGACTGTTATAACAATTGAGAACAACCTAAACTTTATTAACGGATAATTTATTTTATTTTATCTGTTTAATTCACAATATGGTACATAGTACAACTGCTATAAATAATAAAATGGATCTTTAGATTAATATAAAGCATTATCTATAAGATTATATTTTAAAAGCAGATTTTTAGAACATTCCATATTTAATTCTTATTTGAAAAAATCATATTTGTAGGTATACACACATTCTTGCATTAACATACAGAAAGAGTACAATTGTTAAATGTAAATAACAAATGATGGATATTGTTTAACACAATGTGAAATCTGTTTATTTGGGGAAGGATTAAAGGGCAAGGGATAAAGGTTAACTATTAGACTACAAGTCTATTTGAATTATTTCAATTGTTTTACAACCCTGGTGTTTTTATTACCACAGGATAAAAAAACTGTTTGCACATTAGTATATACAATGTAAACAGACCATTTGTGTATATACACAATGTAAATGCACACATCCTCTCTCAGAATATGAAAGGCATGTTGATGTTAGATGACTTTAAAGTTGTATTATGTGCTAAGTAACTATTTTATTAGCTTAGAAATTAAAATATTATATACAGCATGTTTTCTGAGAATTTATTTTAAATTACCATACTGAAAAGTTTTTTGAATATACAACAGTTAATAAATACCTGTATAATTGAAAGTGTTCTTTAAAATCATTTCTCTCATTCACATCTTTTTGATAATGTTTCAAAAATTTGTTTCTTCTAACTTACTCTTGCTTAGTGCTAAACTAGGTATTTTTTTTTTTTCTTAGGGGATATTTTCATGAATAATTTTACATTATTTTCTTAGTGTTTTCTTCCACTTTGTAGGAAGAAAATTCACTCTCTGAGCATTTCTTTCTTTAAACATGTTATTAAAAACAAATACTTTTTCACATTGGATAAAGACATTCTTCAGATTATACCCTTTTCCATTACACACACATACACATCACTTTGTTTTAAATTGTATTTCATTCAAAGAACAAAATTTGTAATTACTGAAATTTTAAAAACATAAAATACTGTTTCTTATCCCTCACCTCTGCATTGCTTTGCTGAACACTCACCTTTCATGGGATTTGAGGATGTGGCTTAAAATTTAAAACACTTTTTCCTGGGCTCTTAACAAAATTCTTACCAGTGATGTCTTTAGCCTTGACAATGAGAAACAACTTGTTTATATTGTCAGCTTTATTGAGAAAAAAAAAAAAAATTAGGTTCTTACCTCTAAGAGGAGACGTTCTTGATTTATCGTTAAGCAAATCTTTATTTCTCTTTATCCAAAAGCTTTAGGGTCTAATATGCCCTCTTACTGACAGGCCTATGAGAATACAGTTCTATGCATTCACTTTCCCTGAAATACGCCGTCTGTAAGGTTCTATGTAGCCAGCAGCTCATCAACCAGAGTCCGAGGATTTCCAAGGCACAAACCATGCAGCTAGAAAATTACGGGTGTGCAGTGTAGATAAAGTTTTATGTTCATTCCCAGGGACTTCTCTTTGTACCTCCTGGAGGACCAAGTTGTTTTTCAAATTCCAAATTATGTACGCATCCAGCACAGCTATGACTTCTGCCAAATATTCAAAAAATTGTTAAAATAATGCATTTTATCTGGAAAGTTTTTCAGGTATAAATGTAAAAATGAAAATGATTTCTTCATCCTTTTCTAATGGGAATAATTATTGAGTTTGGCCTGAGGAATCAAAGACTTCTTGTTATTCATAAAAAAAAATAGATGAATAGAGATACAGTTAGAGACGGACAACACTTAGTGCTCAGGATCCTGGCACAGCTAATGCAGGGAGAAAAGATGGAGCCAAAAATGTTGGATTTAGTGAAAATCACCAACCTGAAAGGTGGAAACAGCAGCCCCTGTCTCATTCTGCATTTGGAACAGGCATCCCAGAACAATACAGATTACTTATTTGAGAACCCAAAAATATCCCAGAGAAAGAACCCATCTATAGATACTACAATTTTGTGTTGCTACCAGTGGAATATAATATTCACAGCCAGCACACCACTGAAATACAGGAGACAACTTTGCCTATGTCCACTGAGTTTCCAAACCATTTTTAGTACCCCTTT
This sequence comes from Chlorocebus sabaeus, assembly GCF_047675955.1. NCBI lineage: Eukaryota > Metazoa > Chordata > Mammalia > Primates > Cercopithecidae > Chlorocebus > Chlorocebus sabaeus. Next base: position 60,476,158 of record NC_132927.1, read on the forward strand.
TCTTGTCTTTTCCTTTCCTTCCCTCCCCTTCCCTTCCCTTGTTTCCTTTTCTTTTCTTTTGACATGGTTTTACTCCCATCTCCCAGGCTGGACTGCAATGGCGCGATCTCTGCTCACTACAACCTCCACCTCTCGGCTCAAGTGATCCTCCTGTCTCAGCCTCCCAAGTAGCTGGGACTACAGGAGCATGCCACTACTTTTTTCTTAAGTATGAATGAGTACTAAATACAGTATCACACCGTTTAAGGAAAGTCTTCATGATGAAAAGAAAGATAAAATTAATAGAGGGAATTTAGAAGAAACAAAACATAGAAAATAATACAAAAATCAAATCAATTATAATTAATATTTCAAAGACTTGCAAGAATTTTTTTTTTAAATTAGAGAATACTATATAATAAGACCAAAGAAAAAGAATCAGGATGTGAATTTTGTGTGTATGTGTTTGTGTGTGATAGCAAAAAGAAATAAAAATTTACTGGAAATATCAAAAGATAATTTAGAGAATCTCCAGGTAAGCAGAGGAGAGCAACAAAAGGGTAGGAGGAAATAGAAAAGATAAATAAGGAATAATCTAACAGTCCTATTATTCCACTAATACAAACTTTTTGAAAAAATTCATAACAAATGAAATGAAAGAAAAATGTTTTAATGTAAATGTTTCCTAGAAATAAGAGCATGATTTTCTATATTATAAAAAGCAACACATGCACACATACAAACATCCAGTAATGTAGATCGCTGACAAATTTCGGAATAACAGAAGCAGTGGTCAGTTTCTAAAGATGGTCCTGCAATAAACCATACTTCCAAGTACTTGCTTCCTTGTCTAATCACTATCCCTCCTTTAATTTGGACTAGTCCTGTAAGAAATAGAATGAGGCAAAAATGATGCAGAGAAATTTACATGGTTGGGTCATAAGAAGCTCTCTAGTTTCTGCCTTAGGACACTTCTTCCACAAATAGTTTCCATGCAATGAAATGTCATGGCACAAGGAAAGGCCACAACACATGTAGGCACTCAAGGATGGCCCTATTTGGTACCTCAACTGATAATAACTAGCATCAACTGCAACCCGTGAGAATGGGCCATCCTGGACATCCCGACCAGTCACAATTTTAGATGACCTATATGCAACCACTGTTGCATTATCATGAAGGATCACAGGTAAGTTCAGCCAACCCATACAATCATGAAGAATAGCAATAAATTGTTGTTATAAGGCACTGAGTTAAAACAAGCAAACAAGCACAAGACGTTTAGAAAAGTGTTGAGACTGGTTAGGACTCAGAATAGCAGCACATTTATTAAAGGCAACTCCAGAACCTAAAAGGCAATGAAGAAATGGCTTCAAAATTTTAAGGCAAAATATTTGTATCCTAGAATTTCATATAACTTAAACTATCAACAAATGTGTGGGTTAAAATAAACTATCAAACAAATAAAAAAACTGCTTTAAGCATAAAGAAAGGCTGAAAATATTTACTTCCCAAACATGACCGATACTTAAAAAGTATATATGAGATGCAGGAAAATGGAAACCTAATAAAAATAAAACCGAAGAGTCATCATAACACCAAAACTTGACATCAGAGAATCACCAATTCAAATTAAACCAGGAAATGGAGGGTTTGAAAAGTAAGAGCTATAAGAAAAGAAAGAAAGCTCTAGTAGGTAACCTGAAACATTTGAGGTTTTGTAAAGAGTACCGATGGATTGATGACTGATTTATTAGGATGTTTGGGTATAACTAATGGTAGGTGATAAGAACATAGAAAGCAAGATTTATATGCTATTAGGTTGTGAATATGGACTATTGATTCAATAACAAATTATGATATAAATAATTATGGGAGAGAAAAGAATTTTTTTTTTTCAAGATGAAGTTTCACTCTTATTGCCCAGGCTGGGGTGCAATGGCGTGATCTCGGCTCACTGCAAACTCTGCCTCCTGGGTTCAAGCTATTCTCCTGCCTCAGTCTCCCAAATAGCTGGGATTACAGGGGCCCGCCACCATGCCCAGCTAATGTATTTTTAGTAGAGACAGGGCTTTACCACATTGGCCGGGCTGGTCTTGAACACCTGAACTCAAGTGATGTGCCCGCCTTGGCCTCCCAAAGCGCTGGGATGACAGGTTTGAGCCATCATGCCCAGCTAGAATTTTAATGCAGGTGGAATAAGAAAGCTAATCCCCATCTTTTGTCTATTGACAGAAAGACAGTAGGTAATATATAAAACTAACAAATCAATATAAAATAATATAAATCTAACAATAGTAATTCAAAGGTAAGTAAGAAACATAAACAGAGATACAAGTGGAAACCTCTGGCAATGCAAATTGGTGTTGATGATGAGATGAAACAAGCTTTACTATTTTTTTAGAAAATTTTAAATATTAATTGATTTTTTAAACAGTAATAAAATACCCAGAGCAAAAACTTTTATAAGCAAACATCTTTACACTGTCTTATGCTGTAAATGCAAATAAATATGCAAAGATACAAACTAATAACCAAACAAAAAAGTGTATGAGAGATGTCTCCACTTACTGAAAGAACAAGAAGTAGTATCATACTTCTAAATATTTTCTCACCTGATAGGCAAAAAATAGCAACAGAATGTTGAATTAATTTATATTTACCTGATTATTTCTGAGTCTGGACATCTTTACCAATGTTGATTCCCATGTTTTCTCTAGGAAATATCTTAAATGCCTCTGTCCATTTTCCATTGAGTCACTTGTATTTAGGGGAATGCGTGTGAATGCTACTGTGGGTCTTCCAGGCACTCTATAGCTATAGGCTGAAATTCTCAACTGATAACTTGGATTACCTGTGCAATCTTTTCCTTCTCAACAGTCATATAAAAATAATACTTCTCAGTTGAATTTTATATTTTCCTAACTTTTTGACTAAGGTCTGGGTTGTTTTTCATTATTTTTATCTCTTTTCTCCCAGTTACCTGTAAGGCAAATACCTAGTTCAGTTCTTGCAGACGTGTTTCAAACACAACTATGTGGCACAGTATCCACAGGAAAAATCACACATAGGAGGCATTCACACATAAGCATATTCTTTTTTTTTCTTTCTTTTTTCATTTTACTTTAAGTTCTGGGATACATATGCAGAATGTGCAGGTTTGTTACATAGGTATACATGTGCCATGGTGGTTTGCTGCACCTATCAACCTGTCATCTAGGTTTTAAGCCCCACATGCATTAGGTATTTGTCATAATGCTCTCCCTCCCCTTGCCCCCGACCCCTGACAGGCCCCAGCGTCCCTGCATGTCCCATCCATGTCCCATCCATGTGCCTGCAGAGGACATGAACTCATTCTTTTTTATGGCTGCTCTTATGATGAGTTTGCATGTTGCCCTGCTTCCATTCTCTGTTCACTTCTCTTTTTGGCTCTTTGGTAAGCGCAAGGTAAGACCAAGAAGTTCACTCTTTTAAAAACATATCCAATTGAGGAATGGACCATTATATTCTCATTCTTTTAGTTAAGACCATTTCAGCAAATAATTTTTTTAGGCACATTTGTCTTGGTAGGCAAGTGCAAACTTCCCCCTCCCCTTCCCTATGTGGAATAAGGGGAAACATCTCTAATCACAATCTTGTACTCCCCATAGAGCCAAGTATAAGATAATTATTTACTTCTCTTCCCTATGCTGGGGAATTTCTCATATAGACCCAGGTAGGCATGTGTAGGTTGGTGGTGGGAGGTTTGGTGTTTATTGATATTAAGTCATAGGAATAAAAACATACTCCTGAATGTTGCCAGCTTCCTTTAAATTATGCGTATTAGCTATGCTTGTCATTACCATTGGTTCCTATCTTGAGACAGTAAGGCAGGAACAATTCCATTTAATATCCCATTAAATAAATATTTTAAGTGTTCAAACTGTAGTTTAGAATATGCTAAAACATTTCATTCAAGGGTAATTTTTTGTTCAGTATCTTTTCAAAATATGCCCTAAAATAAGAATTTAGGTGTTGGTAACATATTTTGGAGTTGTTTCAAGAAGCACAAGTGAGGAGCATGATGCATGAATCAACAAAGCAAAAATATACAACTAAGTGTTCAAGAATGTATGATCTACTGCAGTAGGACTCAGACTCCCTGGGGACAGCCTGCAGAATTGGAGGCATACACCTCAGCATTGTCCAACTGAGTAACAAGGACAGGAAAGGTGATATATTAACCTTAACACCATTTTCCATTCCTTATTAGACAACAGTTGCTCTGGGAGTGTTAAATCCCAGCTTCCATTGGGCTACCTTTCTCATGTGTTTAGCAAGCTCTAGAGGCACCAAAGTGCTGAGGCAGAGACAGAAAGGCACAAGCAGTTACAAATAAGAAGTTCTTAGCTTTCTACACACTCCCCACCCCAGATGCGGGTGCATTTAAAGGAGGACTGAGTGGAATCACAGTCTTAACACCATTGGCGGTGGTAAAACTTAGGCACACATCTCTGCTTTCTGATTCCACGTCCAGTTGTCTGTATGCTTCCAGTCATCTACATTTTAACTATAAGACAAAGAAGTGTGGTTTCCATAAAAGCCTAAGAGACATAAAAATAATGAAAAATTCCAGTCTGTCTTTGATTTTTGTTCTCTTATCAGCTGTTTTAATTTGACTAATATGTATCCACTTTCCAAAGGGAAAAAAATAAAAGATTTCTTTGTTGAAATGATCTTGTATTTGTGAACAAGTTGAGAAATTCAACAGGTTGTCTTGTGTTTTTCTTCAACTAATCTAAATTAATAAGAATCATCACTATATTTTCATAATAGATGCTAATATATTTAAATTTTGAAAAATTCACAATGTGTGGTTAAAACCTAGGATAAGAAATTCTGGTGTCTGGATACAGCATCTGTGATTCTGCTCCATGCTTGACGGTGTCTCTTTAGTGTCATATAAGGATGTTCTGTAAATAGCTTTGAAAATATACTTGAAAACTGAGTGGACATATTCCATAGATAGCATACCTCATGATAAATGTAGAATATACTTTACATAGGAAACTAGAGAGTGAATTAACTAAGCTCTGTGCCATAACTTCTACTAAAGAAAATGTTCCAATCTTCTGTGAAAGCTGAGTAAAATGAAAAATAAGAAATAGAAAAGCATCACATTGTATTTGTTAAATAGCCACAGGTTTTTGTGTATTGAACATACTGTAATAAAATGGTTAAAGAAAAAAAAGGAAACAGATAAGCTGGCAGCAGACACAGAAAGAGGAAAGCGATGACGGAGACAATGCTGGAAAGAAAGGGAGCAACTTTTGCCTAGTTCATCTGAAGCATTCAAGGACAATTTAAGACAGTGAAGAGGTTTATGGTGAAGATACCTAGGAAGTAGAACTGGAGAATAATAGAGACTTCCTTGACTAGAGAGTATTCCTGTCTGAGAAATGGAGAAATTTGTTGGTTATGGAAACTTCTTAAGACTGGACTATTGTGACAAACAATAGTATTCCGATCCTTTACAAGCAACCTACAAAATTAATGTACTTCAGATGCATATATTTTCTGTTAATTATAAATCATCACTAGGTGTTTGAGTTTTTGAGAGGCTGTTGGGAATCTACATTTCTTGATGACTTATAATTTCTAAGGTGTGCCTAATTAGGACTTGTCATGCCAGACTCCTTTTGACTCTAATAGGGATGGCACCATGTCTGAGAGGCCAAAGAAGAGACTTGGAGACAACCAACAAGATGTATGGTGTTTTGGGAGTACTTACGTACGGGGACAGTCCAGTAGCAGCAGGCTGGACAGCAGAACCACTACTGTTTGTGAAAAGCATGGAGTTTATATAGAATTTTCACTTAGTTCCCTTCACATAGCAACCTCCATCTAACCCAAACAATGAGCCACTATCTCCTGCATGGCCCATGTTTCAAGCAATGGGTCAGGGGTTCAGATGTTGTTCGTAGATAAGGAGTGAATCTCTGGGTTGGCCACTGCTGGATTCTATAACTTGGAACTTCAAATACACATTCTTCTTAGACCCCAGGGTCTCACAGAGTAAGCTTAAGTTATTGCTGTCTGGTGCATATGCCACACAGGAGTAAGTGGGGTGGAAGATGCTAATCAGCAAATAGGATCCAGGGGGTATTTGAGGAATGGGTAGGAGATTCTTAACCTTGGAAGTAGAGTGTGTTTATGGCCCAAGTTAAAAAGCTGATGAGAAAAACTCGGTTTCAAATTAGGTACGGGAAGACAATCTGACATCCTCTTTATAAAAAGGAAACGTATAGTTAGATGTTTAAATTGTAACATGGGTGGAAATTACTCTACTCAATCTGTGGATAGCAATAGGTAAAATAGGCAAAAGGAGGCTCCTGGCTCATAAAGTATATGAGAAAAAAAAACAAGGCTGAATTATGGGCTAAAGCAAGAGACAATGTAAAAGAAAAATAGACCTTTTGTGACTGCAGTAAAGAGATAGTGAAATGGATTAAGCAGGAGTATTACTTAATTTCTTCATTAACTTATTCGTTCAAGACATTAATTGAACAAATGCCATGTGAAGATTATTTGTCAAACAGATCCTGTGGCTGAGGAATCTCTGAGATATGTTTTAAATGCTGCGTAATTAAACATTTTTTCATTGCTATAATTCCTCATGTAGCTAGTTTATCTCATGATAAATCTTCATGTCTTTAAAATAAAATAGTTTTGTTCAAGTAGTTTTAATTTAAAAAAAGAATAAGAGATAAGAAGAGAGATAATCTAAACTTGCTGTGCAAAATTATTTTTACATACATTGTCTATTTTTAACAATAGATTCATTCAGTTAAACCAATATCTATTGAATGATCATGATGTCACATACAGTGTACTAAGCTAAATATTACAGTCTTTTTTTTAAAAAAGAGTAAATTATGGTGTCTGCCCTTGCATATAGTGTGAGAGATAGATACAGAAGCAGATTATTTTGATCTACTATAATATGCTAAATATACTGATAGAGATCTGCACAGGATGCAGTGAGATCGAGGCACATGGTGAGATCTGTCAAAACAGTATTATTATCCTATTTTATAGGTGACAAAAATGAAGTTCAATATGCAAGTGACTTAGAGTCACACAAGTAATAAATGACTACATTGCAAAGATAGTACAGAAGACTCAGATCTTGAAAAAAATTAGGTGCTCTTTATTGGAATAGAAACCTGGTCTTTCTTGGAAAGATTGTTAGTGAAATTGACATGGACCAGAGGAAGTAACAGGAAAATAAGGAAGCTCCAGTAGAAATTGTGTTGCCATAGTCCTTTGAGTATAACTTCTTTCTATTTCCTTAGTATTATTTTTATTTCTGCATACAGAAGCTATGGTGGAGGAAAAGAAGGGGGCATTCTTAGAATCCATATTTCTAAATGCTATCGATACTTTCTCACCTGACTCATTTCTTTACCATGACTTACATTAAACTGGGACATAGAAAACAAATGCAGAGAATATCTTTATTCATGTTTCACTCATATTTTAATTGGTCCAAAGTCTAGCCCTTAGATCTAATGCATTTGAAATGTATTCATTTTATTCATATATGTCATTTCCTAAAATATGTACATGTAGTAATAAATTAAGTATACATTCTATACATGTAATTAGAAATTTAACACATCAAATATCAGAACTTTGCAGAACATGCATTTAGTTGTTTTGTAAGGTATCACAATCTAGATCCTCTTTTATATGTCAGAGATACATAAATATTAATGAGATACAATTCTTTTCAGTAAACATAAGTAAAATTTGAATTTTCGATATTGTACACTTGTTCTCTCTTTGCAAAATATTACTAATTGTGAGTCCACGCATAATTATTAGTTAGAATTTGTCCTTATATTTACAAAGTGCTTTATGGGAAATTTTCATAACCATACATCTAAAATCTATATTCATATAGCAAATTTACATGGTTATATTTATTAGATTTAATGTTTTCATTTGTACTAGCCTCTAAGATAAAACAAAGTGATATGATTGTCAAAAATAATTAAATTACTAACCTACATAATGTTGAATTCCTCAATATCAAAATGTGACTATTTCATTTCTTAAGAAATATTAGAAAATAATATAAAATAATACATAAGTCTGAAGTATATTATTTCTTGAAGAAACATTACAGCAAAATTGGACAGGTTGATGAAAAATTAATGGTCATTAACATAGGGGACAAGCCTGCATCAGGATTCAAAGAGCTCAAAAACAAATTTCAAGAGGAGATTTACAAACTACCTGAACCTTACCTTTTCCACAACCAGTGAAAGACCAGGCACAATTGATATCCAAATAGCTGATATTGGTAGGAAAATGTGAGTTCTAGAGCTTAATGAGTGTATATAGTTTAACAGAAAAACTAGGAATGCCTGAGATTGGAGACATGCATTATCATTCACGATAGAGTGCTGAGACACATTCAAAGCTGTCAATGTGTCTAGGGAAAAAATTCAGAAACAAGAATAAAAGGTCAGAGGATCAAGATTTGATTATTAACTAGGAATCGTTAAACGTTCCCCCTTCTAATTGAATTCAACATTTTAGTCCATTAACAAAGCATGGCTTAAAATGACTGTGGAGATCATTTGCAAACTAATATGGATTGTTAAACCATGTAACTAGTTTATTTGTTCAATATATTCTAGGAATGATGGATAATCAAAACAAGTGTGTGCTTGTGTGTGGATGGAACAATGATTCCAAAATGCCATGAAGAAAGATTTCATGTTTTGAATAACATTCATCTATTAAAATAATCTGCATCTATCACTTAATACATTTTAAAACTTGATTACACATTTGTTTTTATACCTAGCAGACAACTTAGCAAAGAGTAGGTATGATGCAAAGACTGTCATTCTTTCAATAAAGCTTTTGAAATTACTGAAATTAGCACACACAAACCAATTTGTAATGACAAGAAGTATTAGAGATTTATTGGTACATTATCTCTGCCCTCAGGGAGATTACAGTCATATAAGGACATAATATTCATATATTTATAGTCAATAGATAATATGAAATGATATGTTAAGGTAAAAATTGTATAGGCTGTACAATTCAGAGATGACCCATTAATTGATTCAAGTCATTCAAGGAAGACTTTTAGAGGAGATAGTGTGCGGGCTTAGAAGTTTAGTTGATATACAAATTGTCTGGCAGATTGCAATGAAACTTAATTCGGAGAACTGTTGCAGGTGTGCTTTGGGATAAAATATTCATAGCACCTAGTTTTCAACAATGCATCATTTTTGTTCTCACTTTTTTCTCAAAGGATAGCTGGTGATAGCAAATAAAGTAACTATATTCAAGGAGATTAACACAGAAAATAATGGTTATATGTGGGTTTGTTCAGATCAGTTCATTGCATACATAAATTACAGTTTAATTAAAAAACATTTAAAAGTCATTTTCCTTACGAGAAGAGTGAATAAATACAGGAAGTCTTCAATTAAATCGGAAATTAACAAAGATTTATAGATTGAATGAAACCCTCTTCCCTAGGACTGAGCTGAACAGCAAGAGAACAGAGATATAAGACCTACTCAAGACATTTAGTTTACTGGATGAGATAGTAAAGTAATAAAACAATCAGCTCCTGCTGAAGTTATGGATAGGTCCTCTGTGAAGATCTAGGAAGGAATCTAAATTTGACTTAGAGGTGAGCAGAATGTGCAAAGCTTCCTTGAGAAGACGATATATAAAATACTCTATAAAGTATAAGTAGCACTTTTAGTTCACTGAAGAATTGTTTAAAAAAGGGAGGGGAGGGTATTCCACATAAAGAGGCAAATGTGAAGAAAGACATGCAGAATTGGAAAACAGTTGTAGCAAGAAGTGTATGTGTGTGTGTGTGTGTGTGTAAGTGGAACGCATACATTTTAGAGGAGATTGTATAACATGGACATTAACAATACTGCTACATCATTAATATTTGTTAAAATCTTTTCAAGATACATTTTAATGGTATTCTTTCAAATGCATTTTAATGGTATTCTTTCACATGTATGTTTCTTTTAGCTACATCCAGAAATCTATTTTAATCCCTTTCTTATTTGTATTTGTGTTTGTGCGTGTCCATTTGTGTCCTTGATACACATTATAAAAACATTTGTGTAAATTTATTGTAATACATATAATAAGGGAAAATTAATTACATAAATAAAAGCATGAAATACAAACTTAGTAGTCTTTAAAAATGTTTGTTTTATAACATATTTCTCTGACTCAATTTTGTGAACATTAAATTTTTCATGTATTTATGTATGTTATTATAATATCTTCATTAATGTCACTGAGCTCTAAATATAGATTATCATGGTTTTACCACTGAAGAAAAATATTTTGAAATAGTTACCATTTACATAAGATCAAAAGTAATATTATTATATCTATGTAACCTTAAAACTTCTTATGTTGGTTATTTCACCCATATTTAGTTTTATTTTGTTTGTGTTATTTGTTCCTCTATCTGCTGAGGCTCTTTGTTGAAAAACTTCACCAAAGATGTTGTTCACCCTGCCAAATACCAAATGGCAATAAAGATACTTTGTTTCCCTGGTAATAACAGTTAGTGCAGTTTCAGTTTGGGATTTATTCATTTTATCATTAAACTAAATTCACTTACCTAACTGGAAACAAATCCAAAACAAAGACTTCCTTGATTCTTTCTTCTGAAGCATCTGATAGCTCAAAGTTATTGAGTTATCAATATTCAAAAAAACGCAATGATGACTATTTTCTCTGGGATTTATATCTGGACTAGTTCTAACTGCCTCACTTGATGCAAGTTCCAAACTTCCATTAATTTCAAAGTAGACTCAGTGGACCACAGAAAATAAAAAGAGAACTATGAATTATGTAGATAATTTCACGTAGGACAATTTCCAGGGTCTGACACTGGATTTGCGAACACGCGAACATCAGATCCTAAAAAACAGATTTTTGCAACCAACAGCTAGAAAGGTCCAAATTTCTACTTTGATTTTTTTGAAGAAAATCATCTACAATACGAAATATATGCAAGAGAACTATGTTTTCTCTGTGAAAAGTGAAACAAATTATTTCAAATAAAATAGAAAGAAATCTTTGCCTGCAATCTTCCTGAAATGCCATTTTTTTTTTCTCTTCGGTAGAATATATTTAGGGGCTTTAGCCAGTATTATGATGGATTAGCTGAATTCTGGCAGCTCTTCTTCCCTCAACAGGCCGCCCTTGAGCAGTTGCGTTAACTTATAGTGAAATCAATGGAAGGATGATTTGTTTGTACTGGAGATATTTGTTCTTGGAATTGAATACTTATTTGCCTAAGAGATTTCTAACATATCATATCTTACTGAGAGACAAACATGGTTTATTGTCCTATCAGTAAATGGAGACTTGCATTAAAATACAAACTTCTTGAGTACGTTCTTTATTATTTGGGGAATTGTTAATTGTACAGAAACTGGTATTATCATAACTCAGGAGCCTAATAGAACCTCCACAATTACAGATGTCTCTGTTTTACTGGAGAACTGGCACGCATTTTAAAAACACGTCTATTAAGAACTACTGTGTCAGGTACAATGAAGTCTATAAAGAAGTATAAGTCTGCTTCCTGTCACCAAGACTTTACAAACTCTGAAGAGGTAACAAACAAAATAAAGTAACAAATAACAGAAAAATAATAAACACAACTTTGTACAGTACAGACTACGAAGGGCAGCAAACCATGAGAGAAGGAAGAGTTTTTAAAGACTCAGATATGGAGAAAACATCTGAAAACATCAATGGACCCTCAAGAGATAATTTACATGACAAACGGGATTTGATTGGCACAAAAGAATGTGGAAGCAAGCTTTGTTTCATAAGGATCTAAGAGCAGCGACGAGGAGGTACCTAGAGCCCGGTACATGAAGAAACAGCTAGTTCACAGGAATGAAAGGTAAACGAGAACAGTAGGTTTCCTGTTGTAAATAATGTTGAAAACATCACACACCGGGGCCTATCATGGGGAGGGGGGAGGGGGGAGGGATTGCATTGGGAGTTATACCTGATGTAAATGACGAGTTGATGGGTGCAGCACACCAACATGGCACAAGTATACATATGTAGCAAACCTGCACGTTGCGCACATGTACCCTACAACTTGAAGTTTAATAATAATAAATAAATAAATTAAAAAAATAATAATAATAATGTTGAAAACAAGACTGAGCAATCAATCTAGAATTCATGGCAGTGAAGACACTTTTACATTCATGGGCAACAAGGTGGTTTTGAAAAAGCATATATGCAAATATACGTTTATGGTGGCAGCAGGGGCCCATCTGGAGCGGCCACTGTGAGGAAGCCAGTTGCACCAGGCTGTGGGGAGCTACCAGGGGTCAGGAGCAGGCGGGAGCCCCGTCCCCTACCAAGTTGGAGGGAGCGAGAGTCCAGTGCTCCTCAGCGCAGGTACTGTCGCCAGTCGGGGCTCTGTACGAGGCATCCTTGCGTTCTCAGGATTCAGGAAACCCCACTTCCCCCACAGGCTCCGAAGTGCCTGCTCCCGCTCCCTGGCTTCCCGGAGCTCCTAGAACCCTCTGATATCCGAACACAGTTGAAGTCAAGTCCAGGCGCTGTAGCCCGGACCTTTGGCACCTGATACCTGTTTCCTGTGTCTCTTATTTTAGTAGCTCTGCGTATGTTCTGGATATAAACATGGAGATGCATGTTTGAAGAATATAATGCAGAAAATTTATTATTCTTTACTTGAATATTTTAGTCGTATTATTTTTGCATTTATTTTTCCTGTTTTATTCCTTTACTTATATTATAAAGATATTGTTTTCTTCTAATACATTTAAAGATTCACTATGTTCATTTATGTCATTAGCACAGCTAAAATTTATTTTTATGTCGTGTGAGATAATCAGATTTTAGTTTTTCCGTATGAACATCAATTGCCTCAAAATGATTTATTTAAAAATAGATTCTATTATTTTCATTTATTTCATGATAGCAATTGCTAAGTATTTTAACTCTCTCTAAGCATAGCTCCATTTCTCAATCTTATTCAACTAGCATTTGTAAATTTGTCTTTTCCTTTTAAACAATGTAGATTTCTTAATTCTGGACATCTGGAAGGAAATGTTTTATCTTTGAAATTTCTTTAATAATCTTATTTTTCTCCCTTTATCTACTTCTTTATTTTGCCATATACATTTTTAAAAATTAGATTGCCAAAATTTTTAAACCATAATATTTCCACTACTATTGCTTTGCATTTCTCATTTATTTGAATAGGAATAACATGCTTTTATGCCAAAGAAAAAATATTCATTCTGTGCCTTTTATACCTTTCGATACATGTAATAGATACTACAAATTTTTGTTATGTTTAATTTTTTCTTATATAAATTATTTGCATTATTCTCATAGGCTATCATATTGTAAGTGTACTATTGATATTGTTTGTGTTGGAGCACGGGAAATATGTGCTTGTATCTAAAATAAGAGATCAGAGAGAAAGAGAACTTGTTTTTCCCATCAACTAAAACCTTTCATTGGCATAACATTTAATCATTATGTGTCCTTCGTGTGCTCTCCTTCCAGCTTTCTCTGTCTTGTCTTATTTTGCATGACTTCAACAGTTTGAAAATTACTGGTCTGATATTTTGTAGACTATTCCTCACTTTAGATTTATACAATTCTTTTTCATGATTAGATTGGTGTTAGAGCTTTTGGTAAGACTATCACAGAAAGTAAAGTGCCTTTTCACAGCATCGTATCAGGGTAACATAATATCTACATGACATCATGGTGACACTAACCTTGATCACGTGGGCAACAGGTTTTTGGCCAAGCTCCGCTCCAATGTAAAGTTATTATTTTCCTTTGAAAGCAAGTCAGTGTGCCCAGCCCATACTTAAGAAAAGTAGGTGATGTTGTTTGTCCCTGTTCCCACCCAGAGATTTCATCTTGAGTTGTGACTCCCCTGATTCCCACGTGCCGTGGGAGGGACCTGGTGGGAAGTGGTTGAATCATTGGGGCGGGGCTTTGCCGTGGTGTTCTGGTGACAGTGAATAAGTCTCATAAGATCTGATGGTTTTATAAAGGGGAGGTCCCCTGCACATGCTGACTTTCCTGTTGACATGTAAGATGTACCATTCTCCTCTTTCGTCTTCCACCATGATTGTGAGACCTCCCCAGCCATGTGGAACTGTGAGTCCATTAAACCTCTTGTCCTTTATCAATTACCCAGTCTCAGGTATGTCTTTATTAGCAGCATGAGAACTAATATAGTGGGATTAGGCTCACCTCTTTGAGGGGAGATTATTTATGTATACTATTTGGAATTCTTCTGTAAGAATGATTTATTCTCTTCCATTTATTTAATCATTCAATTATTTATATTACTATGGACTCATACATGTGTATTTTATCTTAAAATTTTATTTTAATTTTTTGTGTGTTACATTTTAAAGAACCTTATTACTATTACCATGAACTCATTAAAATAATTAGAAAACAATTATTGCACTGTGTTCTGAAATAGAAAAATAGAATTGAAAATACCCACTATACTCATTCCTGAAGGATTTAAAAATATTAATCTATGCAGCTACCTGGAGGGATGGATAGTAATGCTTTCTCAGTGTTGTTTTCACAGATTCTTCTAAAACTTTAATGCATTTGACTTTTCTTGAGTCAAGAAAAATCATATTGCTTGATACACCCAAGTCATATTGCAAGTCATACTGCCTTGATACACTCAGTATGTCCAAAAACAAGACGTTTAAATTTACAATCAAACTCTTGTCTCTTCTCTTAAATGTGTCTTCATTAAGCTTACATTCTATAAGTTCAATTTTACCTCCCTTTTATATTCCATTTAGAGTACTTAAACCATGCATCAAATCATGGGTTTTGTTTCACTAAACACAGAATTTTTATTTGTGGCACATGCATAAGTTACAATTAAATTCCTTCTTTTCAGTACAGTTTCTTAAGAAGTATAAATGCAGATTGTACTAACTATGGATACACTAATGTATGCTTATCCAGAAAGTGTGACCATAACATTCGTATCTAGTGATATTAATGGACGGGCAAACTTGCATTCCCAGTGGCAAGCAGGTTATCTCTCTCTCAAGAGTTTTGTGACTTACCATATTTGTGTTGACACGCTTTCTCTAAAATGATATTATATCACTGTGTTTTGCTCTGTTTTAGTATTACCTGCCAGGCAAAATTATTCTTCTTGACAGTAAATTGTCTCTTGAAAAATCAGTGTTCCCTGCTTTAAAATTCCTTTCATCTCTCATCATACCCCTATTCTTTCTTTAATTAGATTTTTCTTAAGTTTGAACAATATTTTAGATTATTTCTCATGGAGGCTTACAAATTAACCCTTCCTTCTTTTTCTATCCCTTCTTATTAGCTTTCTTGGGTTTCTTTATTCACCATTAATGTAGTATACATGGATCTGTAGAAGGCATGGCCTTCCTCTGGCATCTCTCACTATTATGTGAGGCTTTTTCCCCCTGTAGTCTTCCTTAAAAACTGTTCAGTAGTCAAAAACTTGCTTTAATCATCTCAGGAAGAAAAATATATATAAATTGTTTTGAAAACTTAACTTGCATCACTCAGGCAAGAAAAAAGGAAAATAAAAAAAGAAAGAAGAGGACACATTGTCAAAAGAAAGAGGCAAAAAATATGTGTCTGCCACAAATTAGAGACCTTTCCAGGTAAGACATGATAAAATACATCACCAGGACCGAGTGCCAAGGACATATCATTCTTCCTACTCTAGAGCAGAATTATTTACTAGATAGGAACTATAGGTGATTTTTATTCAGCCATGATTGCTTTGTGCAAATTGAACATTTTGCCAGTTTTTCAACTTGTCTAAGGTATATGGAAAACTTTCCTGTTGGAAGCCTTTCCTGTTCCACCAAAGTGGAGTATAATTAGGTAGCTGGAACTAGCTTTAAACATGTTATGCAAGATGAAGAAAAGAAACAAGATAGTCACGTGTAATAGACTTTTACTTAAATCTCTGAATGATGTTATAACCACCATGTACATTGAAGACAGTGTTAAGTGAAGAAAATGAATTCCTCAATCTATATCTTTTTACTGATTGTACAGACTGTTTTAAACCTGTCTGTACAATCAGTAAGAAGGCAAAATCACATTTATAAGTGTGAATTAGATAAAAGTCTACTTTATCTTGATTTTATCTTGTAAATGACTTATATATGCCGAAGAAACCATGCTGAGAGCAACTCTTCTGTTAATTCTGGAGTGATGATGGTCAATTTATAAAGACATCTGAATTGCATAATGGAAAACACTATAATATTTAAATAGCGTAGATGTGTGACCTTTGACAAATCACTTCATATGTCTGGTCTATGATCTATAGGATTTATTCCAATTCTAAATTTTCAGTGACTCCAAAGCAATGTTATTTGATATGTGATTCCAAGGCCGGCAACATCAATATCATCTGGGAGCTGGTAAGAAATGCAATTTTTATTTTATTATTTATTTATTTATTTATTGAGACAGAGTCTCGCTCTGTCACCAGGCTGGAGTGCAATGGTGCAATCTCAGCTCACTGCAAACTCTGCCTCCCAGGTTCCAGTGATTCTCCTGCCTCAGCCTCCCGAGTAGCTGGGACTACAGGAGCACACCACCACACCAATCTAATTTTTGTATTTTTAGTAGAAGCAAGATTTCACCATATTGACCAGGCTGGTCTTGAACTTCTGACCTCATGATACACTCACCTCGGACTCCCAAAGTGCTGGGATTCCAGGCGTGAGCCACCGTGCCCAGCCAAAATGCAAATTCTTAGGCCTCACTTCAGAACTATGAAATTAGAATCTCTGTGGGGAGGGTCAAGTAATCTGTTTTTACAAGTTCTCCAGGAAATTCTTACAAACATTCAAGTTGAGAAGCACTACTCTAAGACATTTGTTGTCAGTTGGAAATAAGCAGAAGACACAAATACACAGGCCACAAGGAACAACAAAAGCTATACTGGGGGAGGGGTTTTTCTCTATGTATAGGAGCACAAGTTAGACAAAGTTTATAATACATTTCTTGCTGTGGTGCAATACATTTTGAACAAATCTAAACAAAATGGATCACAGTTGTCCACTTTGCAATACTCTTTCTCTTTCTTTTGTGAAAGTAGCTGTGTACCCACAGTGCAGGGTACATTCTGACTCCAGAAAAACAAGCAAGAATGGAAAACTCTCCTACAAAAACCTTGTCAAACAAGTAGTGCTGACATTCTCACAGTGAGCTTACCCTTAAGTGGCACTCTGGAGGCTAGTGCTTCTGCCATGAACCTGATGCAGTTTTCTGGTCCCCAAATGCATGAAAGGCCATTTTTTTTCCTCATGACATTGAGTATCACACTATAGACTGTATAATGCTGCCAATACTCTAGCTCCTACACGACACCTTGTGAGGAATAGATCCTACTGTTATAACAAAACTCACTCTCCCTTTTTGCACAAGGAAAACTCATGATTCAACAAGAACTTCCTTTGGCACTTATAATACAAACTTTACTACACCTAAGGCAGTATAAAAAAGCAATAGAGAGGGAAGGGAGTCAACTAGAAAAACAAGCCAGAAGCAAAAGAAAAAAAATGTCTTCCATAAGGCAAAGGAATTGGACTATCCAGGAAAGAAGATCTGATGAGCTAAAACAGTCGGCACACCTGGTACCAAGTAGAAGGCCCACAGTCATGCTTCTGAGCCCTTTTTAATCAATCGTTCTTATAGAAACTGTTCACTTAATCAGCACTTGTGGAGTTTCATTTTAGTAAAAAATAGAAATAATAAAATCTGAAATCCTCAAAGTGGCAGAAGTAACAAAACATTATTCTCATAGTAAGCCCAAAATAAGTCTTTACAGAATACACGAATGAATGAATGAGTGGATAACAATGTGTACAATTAGGTTTTGTCAAATACAAAAGCAACACAGAAGAAAAATACTTTATCTCAATTTTTCAAGGATAACAGTTTTATTTTCCCAGTGGATTGTTTAAGACAAAGGAGACTTTGAGGAGTAATACAGGTGTGAAGACAGTTTAAATGTTCTCAGTGGGAAGATATCACATTGTCACTGTAAAAAACTCAGGCACTGGTGTCATACTACTTGTGTTCAAATTTTGACTTTACTACTTACAAGATGGATGCTATAACCTGTCATATGAAATGGAGACTAAAAATTAAGAAAGTCACCATTCCATCAACTTGTTTTGTAGATTAATATGGTAATGAATGTACATACATTGATACATTGGGTACAGCTCACTAAATTATTAATCTATTGTTATTTTGTCACTATTAAAGACTTTATGAGAGGGAAATTTATAGCACTAAATGCCCACAAGAGAAAGCTGGAAAGATCTAAATTTGACACTCTAACATCACAATTAAAAGAACTAGAGAAGCAAGAGCAAACACATTCAAAAGCTAGCAGAAGGCAAGAAATAACTAAGATCAGAGCAGAACTGAAGGAGATAGAGACACAAAACACCCTCCAAAAATCAATGAATCCAGGAGTTGGTTTTTTGAAAAGATCAACAAAATTGACAGACCGCTAGCAAGACTAATAAAGGAGAAAAGAGAGAAGACTCAAATAGACACAATAAAAAATGATAAAGGGGATATCACCACCGACCCCACAGAAATACAAACTACCATCAGAGAATACTATAAACAACTCTACACAAATAAACTAGAAAATCTAGAAGAAATGGATAATTTCCTCGACACTTACACTCTCCCAAGACTAAACCAGGAAGAAGTTGAATCCCTGAATAGACCGATAGCAGGCTCTGAAATTGAGGCAATAATTCATAGCCTACCAATCAAAAAAAGTCCAGGACCAGATGGATTCACAGCTGAATTCTACCAGAGGTACAAGGAGGAGCTGGTACCATTCCTTCTGAAACTATTCCAATCAATAGAAAAAGAGGGAATCCTCCCTAACTCATTTTATGAGGCCAACATCATCCTGATACCAAAGCCTGGTAGAGACACAACAAAAAAAGAGAATTTTAAACCAATATCCCTTATGAACATTGATGTAAAAATCCTCAATAAAATACTGGCAAACCGAATCCAGTAGCACATCAAAAAGCTTATCCACCATGATCAAATGGGCTTCATCCCTGGGATGCAAGGCTGGTTCAACATATGCAAGTCAATAAACGTAATCCAGCATATAAACAGAACCAAAGACAAAAACCACATCATTATCTCAACAGATGCAGAAAAGGCCTTGGACAAAATTCAACAGCCCTTCAGGCTAAAAACTGTCAATAAACTAGGTATTGATAGAATGTATCTCAAAATAATAAGAGCTATTTATGACAAACCCACCGCCAATATCATACTGAATGGGCAAAAACTGGAAAAATTCCCTTTGAAAACTGGCACAAGACAGGGATGCCCTCTGTCACCACTCCTATTCAACATAGTGTTGGAAGTTCTGGCTAGGACAATCAGGCAAGAGAAAGAAATAAAGCGTATTCAGTTAGAAAAAGAAGAAGTCAAATTGTCCCTGTTTGCAGATGACATGATTGCATATTTAGAAAACCCCATCATCTCAGCCCAATATCTCCTTAAGCTGATAAGCAACTTCAGCAATGTATCAGGATACAATATTAATATGCAAAAATCACAAGCATTCTTATACACCAGTAACAGACAAACAGAGAGCCAAATCATGAATGAACTTCCATCCATTCACAATTGCTTCAAAGAGAATAAAATACCTAGGAATCCAACTTACAAGGGATGTAAAGGACCTCTTCAAGGAGAACTACAAACCACTGCTCAGTGAAATCAAAGAGGACACAAACAAATGGAAGAACATACCATGCTCATGGATAGGAAGAATCAATATCGTGAAAATGGCCATACTGCCCAAGGTAATTTATAGATTCAATGCCATCCCCATCAAGCTACCAATGAGCTTCTTCACAGAATTGGAAAAAACTGCTTTAAAGTTCATATGGATCCAAAAAAGAGCCCACTTTGCCAAGACAATCCTAAGTCAAAAGAACAAAGCTGGAGGCATCATGCTAGCTGACTTCAAACTATACTACAAGGCTACAGTAACTAAAACAGCATGGTACTGGTACCAAAACAGAGATATAGACCAATGGAAAAAACAGAGTCCTCAGAAATAATACCACACATCTACAGCCATCTGGTCTTTGACAAACCTGAGAAAAACAAGAAATGGGGAAAGGATTCCCTATTTAACAAATGGTGCTGGGAAAATTGGCTAGCCACAAATAGAAAGCTGAAACTGGATCCTTTCCTTACTCCTTATACGAAAATTAATTCAAGATGGATTAGAGACTTAAATGTTAAACCTAAAACCATACAAACCCTAGAAGAAAACCTAGGTAATACCATTCAGGACATATGCATGGGCAAGGACTTCATGTCTAAAACACCAAAAGCAACGGCAACAAAAGCCAAAATTGACAAATGGGATCTAATTAAACTAAAGAGCTTCTGCACAGCAAAAGAAACTACCATCAGAGTGAACAGGCAACTTACAGAATGGGAGAAAATTTCGGCAATCTACTCATCTGACAAAGGGCTAATATCCAGAACCTACAAAGAACTCAAACAAATTTACAAGAAAAAAACAAACAACCCCATCAAAAAGTGGGCAAAGGATATGAACAGACATTTCTCAAAAGAAGACATGCATACAGCCAACAGACACATGAAAAAATGCTCGTCATCACTGGCCATCAGAGAAATGCAAATCAAAACCACAATGAGATACCATCTCACACCAGTTAGAATGGCAATCATTAAAAAGTCAGGAAACAGCAGGTGCTGGAGAGGATGTGGAGAAACAGGAACACTTTTACACTGTTGGGGGGATTGCAAACTAGTTCAACCATTATGGAAAACAGTATGGCGATTCCTCAAGGATCTAGAACTAGAAGTACCATATGACCCAGCCATCCCATTACTGGGTATATACCCAAAGGATTATAAATCATGCTGCTATAAAGACACATGCACGCGTATGTTTATTGCGGCACTATTCACAATAGCAAAGACGTGGAATCAACCCAAATGTCCATCAGTGACAGACTGGATTAAGAAAATGTGGCACATATACACCATGGAATACTATGCAGCCATAAAAAAGGATGAGTTTGTGTCCTTTGTAGGGACATGGATGCAGCTGGAAACCATGTTTCTCAACCCAAACTATCGCAAGAACAGAAAATCAAACACCACATGTTCTCACTCATAGGTGGGAACTGAACAATGAGATCACCTGGACTTGGGAAGGGGAACATCACACACCGGGGCCTATTATGGGGAGAGGGGAATGGGGAGGGATTGCACTGGGAGTTATACCTGATGTAAATGATGAGTTGGTGGGTGCTGACGAGTTGATGGGTGCAGCACACCAACATGGCACAAGTATACATATGTAACAAACCTGCACGTTGTGCACATGTGCCCTAGAACTTAAAGTATAATAATAAATTTAAAAAAAAAGGCTTTATGTTACCATATAGCCTTTGAATAATACATTTGTCTAAGAGAGATGAAAAATACTACCTGTTTTTCTTTTACCTAGTGTTTCAATTGCTGATCAGAGATAAGAGGGAAATACTTAAGGGAAGGAGACAACAGGCCAGACCTTGTTGCTCACATGTCAGTAAAGACTAAATATTTAAGGAGTTAAAACTCAGGCAATGCTACACCTGTGACTTTAAACAGTCATCAAGGTTTATTTATTTATTTATTTATTTTATTTTTTTCCCCTAGTAATCAAATTTTCCACATCTACTCAAAAAGAGAAAAAAGATTATGATGTTTTTACTAAAAGAAGGAGTCAGAACAAAGAAGTCACAATCAGAGCACATAGAGTGTTCAGAACGAAGAGAAAATGCATATCACAAAGCCACAGCAGCTAAGAGGCACCCAAGGTCACATGAAAGCTAGAGCTTATGAATTGGGCAATCTATTAAAAAAAAAAAATGAAGGAAAGTAGTAGGGAGGGAGTAAGGGAGAGGGGAAGTATGGCAGGGGGTGGAGGTTGAGAGGGAGTGGGAGATAAAATGAAACAAAAATTGCTTATCTAAAATGTAAATGGTGTTTTCAAAGTACATAGGAGAAAAACAAAGCCTTTTTAACAATGTTATTGATAAAAACTCATGCTTAAAGGAAACTTTTTTAAATTTAAAAATGAAATTTTGCTCTGACAAACTTTTGATTAAGCAGTTAAACAAATACAAATGTTTTTCTGAGAAAAGTAATCAGGACCCTGATACAGAGAAGTGAAATTGTTTAATAAAAAGATATGAGACAAAACGAGGTAAAAACAATATCCAAAATTGAACAGACGAGAAAAATTGAACTAATACCAGTAGTTTTTAGAAAGTACTAATTTCGTAAGAAATAAAGTTGTAATTAGTACAGTATGACTTGTCTGGATTTCATATAAAATCATGGTTATGATAATGTATAAAAATTATATAATAACTCTATGGCTATCATTTCTTGATGTGGATTCAGCGATTCTTTATTAATTTTCAGCTATGTGGGTCATTCTGTATTAAAGAAAATTCTAAATAACTTTATAGATATTTACTTTTTTAGAGTCAATCGTGTCTGACAATTACAGGAAAGAGTCCACTGAGAAGATCAGTGGATAGAATCTACTAGAAACAATTTTCAGGTAATACCACCTTATCACGCTCATTTTTTACTGTTTTCTGCTACATAGTATGCAACTCCTGGAGGTTTCAACTGTTGACTATAATTAGATTGTTGTTTTCTCTGCAGACCTGCAATACCCCATATAGAAATAGCCAGAATATCAAGAATTGGGCTCACTGATGAAGAGAAATGTATTGGAAATACTCTCTCAGAGTCTTCTTTGATAATTAACACTAATAAATGAAACAGCACCTAATATTTTCTGAAGTATACTTTATGCCAAGGCCCTCGCTTCGTGTGAATTATTATTATTTAATTCTAATAAACAGCCTATGATTTAGGTATTGTTATGATATCTTTATTGTTGAGGGAGAAATAGAGGCAAGAACTGATTAAATAAATTGCCTGAGGTCACAATGCTGCAGAAGGAAAGGCTGGGTCTCAAAAATGCATACTTGTCATACATTGATATTCTTATGATATCAAATTGTAGTTCAGTGTAAAAGTTGCTTCTTTTAATTATTTCTTTTTTTATTTTACATGGTAGCTTTTATGAAATGGACACTTATTGAGTACTATACAGTAATTATAAAGCATATGTTAGGAATCAGTTGCAGATTTTTTTCTTAAATATGTAATTGGATTACTCACAGAAAATTTAAAATTAAAAAAGATTATACTCTTGTAAATTAAAACACAAAACAAAACATCAGCATGTACATTCATCAACGCAGGTAATTCTGGTAAAAAAAATGAAATAAAATAAAACATAACTCAGACTATGTCAATGTAAACTTCTTTTTTCTTGATTCTTCATTAAGAAACATGATTTTAGCCAACAGAATGGATCTGATCAAATGATTGTATTTTATGGTCTCTGAAGAGTTCACCCTTTTTCACTTATTCAAGTTAAATGAAAAACAATACCCTTCAACTGATAAAAATTGTTACAAAGTTTCTATTAAAAACACAAAATCTTATCTTATGGGTTAAATTGGAATAAAATATTTAAAGAAGCACACCGTTAAATTTAAATTTCGAAAAATGTTTTTTAGTATAAGTTTGTGCCACGCAATATTTGTGGTGGTAGACACAATATTTGTGGAGACAGACTGAATCTTCTTGTATTTTATTTGGCAGCCATAGCATAAGTACCAAAATTAATCAAATAATTCATCAAGTTTCTGAAGATATGTCAAATATGTACCTTCTCAAGTAATAAAAATGGCATTTGATGAAATTAAAAATCTGAAGGATAGACTTTTTTACTCTAGACTAGACACTTTCATATTCCAGTTTAATTAGCTGCTGAAGTGCTTCCTGATGAGTTCCTTTTTAATGTTTCTTTCTTTTTAAAAATCACTTTGCTCTTTTTGTCCTGGATTATCATATTTAATGTGGTGAAACTGGGACATTTTATTTCATGTTTAGGAAAGGAAGTAGCCTGATAAATAATTAAATCTAGGCTGTGGAATTTTTAGAATTGCCTTAGGATGAGGCACCGTTGAACTATCCTGTCTACCGTTCAAAGGATGTAGATAGAGACATCAGCTATCCTTACTCAAATCCTGTTAAGATAAGATGAACAAAAAATAGGTCGAAAGTCTTCATCTTGTACCCTACAGGTTTTTCTGTTTAGACAGCCTCAAAACCATTCTTTGCAAGGTTATTTTACCTTAGAGTATGGGGGAAAGAGTATGGGGGGAAAATCAACCAAAGAAAGACCGTATTGAAAGATTACTATCTGTAAGACAAAGCAATGACTATGTTTCTTTATACTCCATAAATGAATCATAAAATATCTTAGTGCATTTCTCTGACAGGTTAAATTAAGAATAATAATTACTCAGTGGCTAGAATCAAAACATAAAAACACATTTTATATTTGTCTCCATACCCAAAACACCTGGCTTGGGTTCATGCTGATAATAATAGTTAATATGTATAGGGTTCTTATTTTATGCCAGCTTTTTTCAGTGCTAATTGCTTTACGAGAATTATCTTCTTAAACCCACCAACATTATGAAGCCGGTAGTAATATTAGTTCCTTTTAATGATTAGAAGACTTGCCTAAAATCACATAAATAATAAGTGACAGAACTTCTACAAGATATTTTTCTAAGTGAGAAAAACCCTCTGTAAAGTAGTTAATGGGTAACATAAATTGTTCCTTAAAAAATGGAGAGGGTGGTACATTCTACAGAAGCCTCCTGAACTAAGCGGACAATCTTCTTTCCAGTCTCTCTATTGACTAGTTCTAATCCTGATTATTAATAATTAGTTCTTTAATCACAATCCAAGAATTTTTTTGGAGATGTAATAGATTATAGACTTTAACAACATCCAACCTGATATTGTGCTGTTTATTCTTAAGGGATTAACGTGAAATCACTTTCCAGTGCTTTTCGACCTTGGTTACCTTTAGAAACTTCTGGGAAGCTTTAAAAAAATTCTGATGCTTGAGTCCTCCACTGGATTTTGTTATTCAATTGATCTAGAATGTGAACCAGGCATCAGGATTTTTAAAGCTTCCTAATTGCTGGAAACCAAAAAAACAAAACAAACAAACAAACAAAAACAAAAAACATTAACATTGTCTCTATATGAAGATAGTTTATTGTGTATACTAAACCAGTGATAAGTCTTAATGCAGTTGTTTACAGCAGTCTTTGAAGGTGTCCAAATAACATTCAAATTGACCCTGAAGCTTTTCTAGAGTATATGTGAGCTATTCTTAAAAAGGCATTACTTTTAACAGACATATAACTCAGCTTCTCTTTGGAATACAGAACTAGAAAAATAGGCTTTATCTATTCTCAGAGGAGGGTCAAAAGAAGAAAGAGGAAAGTGGCAAAATATATGAAGGTATGAATAAAGTTGCTTAAAATCACAGCAATGATAACAATAAAATTAAAATGAGAAGACACGGTTTCTCCTCAAGAACTAACATTTCAGCAGACTGCCTGACTTCTCAACGTCTGGGGGTATTAGTGCAGTAATCCCAGTCCCCAGCCCCCAGTTTCTAGCTCCAGCTTCTCATAGCAATTGGCATTCTTATGAGAAGAGCAAATAGGTCCATGCATGAAGCCTTTAACCTCTTGAGGTTCCCAGAAAGCAAATTAATCCACATGCTAGATTAAAAATATAAAGAGGAAAGCAGGGGATGGTGACTCTCGGTGGCGGCAGGAATAGACACTTGATGATTTAAGAATGTGTAAGTGGCTCTTGGCAACAGGGGTTGACTGTGGGCTTTGAGGCCCTCCGGGCTTATTGGCTGTGGGAGTCCTAATTATAAGCATAACAGATAAACTCATCATGACCACAACAAGCTACTTAATCTGGTCCTGCTAATAACAGTCAATTAAATTTGCATTATGAAATTATTTCTAGAATTGAAGGTAGGTGGACTTTTAATTATAGATTGTTTGGAAACATGAAAGATTTTGAATCAAGGGCTTGAAGCATTATCTTTGGTATGTGGTAATAGTTCTGATCCTTCCAAAATTGTCTCCTGTCCCTATAACAGAAAATCAATGAGAAGTGGAGTCAAATTGCTGAATAATTTGGATATAGGAAATTAAGGCTATGTGTTTATATTATTCCTTCCTCTAGACATTCTATTATTTCTGGTTAACTTTAATCAAGATGCCAAATGGCCTTTTATCTCTATATTTTTTCAGCACTGAGTCTAACTACCTAAGATTTGTTTGAATTTGGATTTAAATAGATGCCTTCTTCTCAACCTCTACAGCTATAGCATTTGAACTAGTGGATTAGTAATGAAGATGTATAAAGATAAAAAGGGAAAAGGAACATTAGAATTACCTATATTAGGTCTGCAGTGTCTGAAGATGCCTACAGTCCTTTTGATTTCACACTAGCTGCCTGGGGAAGCCTAAGATGAATAAGTATTAAACAACATATTTCAGATTCTGAGATCACAGGGGAAGGAACCTCATTTAGCCACAGGTCTCTTACTGTAAACACAATTTCCAGTCATAGAAGTAAAAGAAGCATTGTTTCCACATGCACATTTTGGAATTCCTTCACTGGCTTATTTTTGTTTGCCTTGTTTGTTTATCTGCTTGTTTGGCTTTTTCTCTGTAAGGTTCCATCTTTAGATGCATACAAGAATAGGAAGGTAGGTATCTCTGGAGATGTTAAACAGAAGAATATTTACTGGTGAAGTAGATTTAGGTGTAAATTGGTGTGCTGGTTCTCAAATTTTAGTCAGGGTCATCTGAAGGGTTTTTATAAACACAGATTCCTGAACCTTACCCCCATTTTTCTGATTCAGTAGGTCTGAGATGGGAACTAACAATTTATCTTTCTAAGAAGTGCCCATGTGATGCCCCTGCTGCTGGGCCAGGGATCGCACTTTGTACTACAGATCTATTAACATTAATGAAAGAGTAACATTGAGGCATACAGTCCAGAAATGCATGACCAGAGATTTCAGGATCTAAAGTCTCATTTGATTTACTCTAAGAATGTGATTTCATCAGGGACATCAGATGTTGTAACTTTTCCTTGAACCAATCCAACACATGAGAATGTATTCTGTGATGCTAGTCAATTTCTAACTTCTGTCTATATGTTACTGGCATTGGTGGAATGAATATATGATATCCTTCTACTTTGTTATTATTACCATTACTATTACTATGTATCCATCATTATATGGTACAACTGAGGTAAAAATATTGTTACTAGGTTCTAGGCAGGTAAACTCAGTACTATGGATCCTTTTTTTTAACGAAATTTCTAAATCCTAGCATTACTGTGTCATGTTAGAGGCATTCCCTAACCCTGAAGATGATATAAATAACCTCAGTATCAGGCACAGCAAACTTTTCTAATAGTTCTTAAAACCACATTTCTGGAGAAACCCAGATTCTTGGCCAATGTTATTGTGTAACTAGACATATAAATGGTCAAAAAGACCAGGACCTGATATGAATACACAACAGAAACGCAGAGCCAGAAATCCTTACATCTCAGACAGCAACAGTCACTGAACAAGCTAAAGCTAACACATCAAACAAGCAAACAAATGAAAAACAACAACAAAAGCCTTCATCTGGGCCAGATGGGCACCAGGGTTTCTATAGTATGTTTCACTTTAATGAACCAATTAAATTTATTTCCGATTCCTATGCATGCCTCATACATAGGGACTTCAAATTCCTTACAAGTTTATTTCTTACCTTATGTTTAGAACATTTCTCTCCTCAATCATATTCTTACCTATTCCAGTCCCGTGTTACTGGGAGTTTTTGTATATTATGGTCCTTCTAGAGATGACAATTACCAATGATGGATCATAGATATTATGAAATGTTAGAGCAGGGAAAACCTGTGGTGATGAGCAAATTTAATTTTGTTATTTTACAGCTAAATGTATTTAGGTAGTGAAGGGTGACAGTCACAGAGCTGGTGAGTGATACAGATAATAAAGAAGGGCTGAATTGTGATTTCCTGCATTGTGCATTTTCTCTTAATATACTTCTTAAGGACTTCAGTTGTTCTGAAATATGCTTGTCAAGTCTAGCCTTATTTAAAGCTGTAGATATTGAGAAATTGATTTTTTGTGTGTATATTACAGTGGGTATTAGAGTTCTGATTCTCAAAAAAAAAACAAAAAAACAAAAAAGCAGAACCTATATATATAGGTATCTGGCCCATCCATCCATTCATCCGTCCATCCATCCATCCATCCATCCATCCATCCATCCATCCATCCTATCTATCATCTTTCTGTATAGAGAGACCTTTATATATAATTGATTAATGTGATTTTGGTAGCTAACAGGACTGAAACCCATAAGGCAGACAAGCAGCCTGGAAATTCATACTGATAAATCGAGGTGAGAATTGATGTTGCAATCTTGAGTCTAAATTCTTCAGCATAAGCCAGCAGCCTGAAAATACTGGCAGGGTTGCTGTGTTTCAGACTTAAGACAGAATTTCTTCTTCCTCTGGAAACCCTTGTTTTCATGCTCAAGGCCTTCTACTGATTGTATGAGGTACACCCACATTGTGGAGGGGACTCTGTTTTATTTAAAGTTAATTGATTGTTGACTGGGCACGGTGGCTCACACCTGTAATCTCAGTACTTTGGTAGGTCGCAGCACACAGATCACTTGAGGCCACTAGTTTGATACCAGCCTGGCCAACATGGTGAAACCACGTCTCTACTAAAAACACAAAAATTAGCCCACTGTGGTGGTGCATGCCTGTAGTGCCAGCTACTCAGGTGGCTGGGGCACTAGAATCGTTTCAACTTGAGAGGTGGAGGTTGCAGTGAGGCATAATCATGCCACTGCACTCCTGCCTGGGTGACACAGGGAGATTCTGTCTCAAAAACTACTACTAATAATAAATAAAATAATAAAGCCAATTGATTGTAAATGTTAATCACATCCACGAAGGCTTCACAGCAATGTCTACCTTGATGTTTGACTAAACACAATGCTTCATGCTACTCTTCCAACTGTCTCTCCACCCCCTCCACTTCTGGTAGAATTTGCAATCCTAAACTTTGTAGGAATAGCAAATGTGAGGTTAATTTAGAAATTCTGGAGAATTAGTCCCATCTATTCTTTGGGAGTATATTTGTATATATTTTTAACATTTTTAAAGATTTTCTTGAGTAAATTTTCCACCCATATTTTTCCTGTAAAAGAAAGTAAAAAGTTCTTTTCTAATATTTAGAAATCATATAGTTGTTGTTTTAAAGATGTGAGTAGATATAACCAAAAAATAATTTAAAAAAATAACAAAGTATATTTTACTATACTCTTTTCTGGGAAAAATTCTATACTAAGAAATGCAAAAAGGTCTGTAAATTATAGTCATAATTTATTCTAAATGTAATAAACCCAATACTAGATTTTAAACTTTCCTGAATCTTAATGTTTTAATTATCCCAAATTGAGAGTTCAGGGATTTTTTTTCCCCACTTTTGTTTTTAAATCAGAATAGATTATTTTACATGAACTGTGAAAATCTCATACCTGTTTTCACACATGCAATCGTATTGCCTGGAAATGCTACCACCTTCTTCTATATGTGTATCTCAAAAATTGTGTTTGTTTGTCTAACAGATTTTACTGTATATGCGTGAGGTTTACAATATGACATTCTGGGATATACAGAGGTACTAAAGTGGTTACTATAGTGAAGCAATTAACATATCCATCATCACACATAGTTACCTTTTGGGTGATAAAAGCAGCTAAAATCTATTTCTTTAACAAAGATCTTAATGCAATATCATTTTATTAAGTACAGTCCTCAGGTTGTACATTAGATCTCTAGACTTGTTGATGCTACAGATCTGTTTCTTTCTATCCTTTTTCCTATATTTACCCATTTCAATATACATCACTCTGTTTCTGGGAACCACTGTTTTATTCTCTAGCTCTGTACGTTTGACTTTTTTTTAAAGATTCTACTTATAAGTAAAATTATCTAATAGATTTTTTTCTGTGTCTGGCTTATTTCTGAGTCCGGTTTTAAAAACTACATCAAGTGTCATGACTTCAATCCGTGATTCTACCTGCCACTAAATCACTCTCTACTCAGTTTCCAGAACAACATTTTGTTCTCCAAAAGGTCTTATCTTATTAGGAATAGCTACCATATGTTAGGCGCCTACTACGTGTCAGGCACTTGCTTAACATGGTCACATTTAGTCTTCACAAAAGTCCTAAATAATTGATATAAAGTTCCTGATTTTAGAGATTAAAGGCTGAGTGCTAAATTACTTAAAGGAGGAAAATCTTGCAATTTATAATATGCAAAGACAAAATTTAAACCCCCTACTCGCAATCTGTATTTCTCCACCCACTTAGAGTTCTGTCAGTACTATATTTTATTTATTCGTTTATACCCAGCTCTAAATGCAGCCCATGGAACACAGTAATTATTTAATAACTCGAGTGACTAAATGACTGAGTGGCTGAATGATTGAGTAGATAAGCTCCTTTTTTAAAGCCTAGGTCTTTTCATAGCAAATTTGAGGAGAGTCACAAAGTATAAAAACTCAAATTGATATCATTTATTATCCAGCTCTCCTATAGATCCTATAACAAAATTTCTGCCTACAGGTTAGGGCTTTTTACCTTAGATACTAGGTTAACAGATAATTATCTCTTTATTGTGAAAAATGTGAAGGTTATCATAATAAATGATAGAAAAATTCAACTAAAAGAATACATCCTGTGAAATACAACAGTCTGAGGGGAGAAGCTATCCAACACTGCGCCTTATTCTTCTGCAAAACATGTAAGTAAGATACATCAAATCACATATAATTCACATTTGTAAAGCCTGTACAAACTTACCTGAAATTTTGGCAGGTAAAAAATGGGATGAATCTGCTAATATGCTTCTTGATTATTTATAATAGAGTGGCATTTTATGTTTGCCTGCTTTGCAACCCTACACAGACAAATCTTTAGAAGCTTAAAGTCATGTCATGTCCAGCTTCTTGAAAAAAGGACTATGATCCCTTCAGAATGTCTATGATTAGGATTCCAATGAATAAATATTATTTCAAACATAAAAAATGTGGGGCACAAAATCTGAAGGCTTACATTCCATTAGTTCATGATGAACATAAAACAATTTAATCCAGGAGCATATATGTTAGTTTATGATACCAAAATTTAAGTAACATGTCCCTCCCTTACATAGTGTTATTTCTAGGTGGCAACCTGTACCATGCATTTAAGAAATCTACTACGTTGATATTCTATGGACTATGGAAGGCAGTAAGGGTTTTTCTGAACGTATCTGATAGAAAAGAAATTATTCTAAAATTTCTAAACTTGAATTTGGGCCTTCTCAGATATTTTCCCAGAAGTTAACGACAATCATTGAAGACTGCTTGTAGATGAGTATAACATATTTTGTAGGAAATACAGATGATCATTACTCTGGTTAAAAAAAAATAAACAAAAGATTTTATTAACTCATTAATTAATGACAGAAACAGTA
Organism: Chlorocebus sabaeus; assembly: GCF_047675955.1. Taxonomy (NCBI): domain Eukaryota; kingdom Metazoa; phylum Chordata; class Mammalia; order Primates; family Cercopithecidae; genus Chlorocebus; species Chlorocebus sabaeus. Next base: position 60,507,889 of record NC_132927.1, read on the forward strand.
AGATGGTACAGCTGTTTTGGAGGGGAATGTAAAGAACACATAGACAATCAGGAATGATGACATGAATGTACGACTACATGCGCAATTAGTCAACATTATAAGGCAATAATCAACTACAATCCATCAAACAGAACTTATTTGCATTTCTATGGACTGGAATTATTTGCATTATTATGAGATCTCTACAACTCAGAGTTATAAATAACTCAAGGACAATGAGAGATGAAGATCTGCCATAAAAGTAAGCTTGACAGAATAGGGCATTCAGCTGGTTTTTGCTCATTTTAAAATCTTTTATGGCCGGGCGCGGTGGCTCACGCCTGTAATCCCAGGACTTTGGGGGGCTGAGGCGGGTGGATCACAAGGTCAGGAGATCAAGACCATCCTGGCTAACACGGTGAAACCCCATCTCTACTAAAAAATACAAAAAAATTAGCAGGGTGTGGTGGCGGGAGCCTGTAGTCTCAGCTACTCGGGAAGCTAAGGCAGGAGATTGGCGTGAACCCGGGAGGCGGAAGTCACAATGAGCCGAGATCACTCCACTACACTGCGGCCTGGACGACAGAGCGAGACTCCAACTCAAACAATAAATGAAATGAAATAAAATAAAATCTTTTACAACATGGCCTTATACTTGAACAACAGATTTTGGAAAAAGTTGAAACTTGATTAGCAGTTTGTTAGTAGTTGAGTCTCTGTGGGATATGGGATGTCAGACTGTGTTAAGGTTCTAGAGAAGGAAGTGAGGCTAATTTGAATGAATCAAAGGTAGGATTTTCTATGGTTTCTGACCTAGAGTGCCTGAGGTGGGAAGAAGAGGAACCTAAGTGGGGAAGTTTGTCAGGCTCAGTATGAACCATTCACCAGCTCATCTGAAGTCTCAGCTTCAATAAAGCAACTAAAATGGCAAAACCTTAGTGTGATTGGATATGTAGAGAAATCTGATAGAAAGAATAGTTCACAGGTGTGTTGGGTGTTAGTACTGAACAGGGAGAGCATGTGAGAGCTCAGGAATAGAAGAGCAGAGGGACTTGGAGAGTTCTCATGAAGGTTGGGAGGAAGCTTAGTGCTTATTAAGGCCATTGTGGAATCCAAGCAGTGAGGCAATCCTGTTGCTCTGCAAAGAATCAGAGAGGTGTCCACTCACTTTGGGATTATGTGTAAGATGTTGAAGTCAATATCTATCACAAAAGTTATTTTGAGTAGTAAAATACGTATGTCCTTTACAGTTTTGAAGATTTTACTTGGAAATTAATTTGTGTATTTTATGTAGACATTTGGTTTCGTGCATATCCGGCCCACAACGAATGCTAATATCCTCCGTGACAAAGCCAATTTCTGCCTTGATACTATCGCTGTAATTATTTCAGAGACGCTCAAATGCCTTTTTTTCTCTCCTTTCCTTATCTAATAAATTTCAACCAAATCCTGCCAGTTCCATGGAGTTTACTCTGGGTATTCTTGTGGACATTAATCTCATTTGTCTGAACATTTATAACATTTAGAACCATACTCTGAAATTTCAGTTGTGCTTTTCTCAGTTTGATCATAAGCTCCTAGAAGGTCTAGAACATAATACATAATATGTCTATGCTGCTTCTTCAGTACAGAAGTTCTTCATTTAAGGGGTATAAGTTCTTATTAATGAATTCTGAAGAAAATGAGAGCCATGAAAAAACAATTCTAAGTATTCTTTTATGACCTCTAGGAATTTATATTAAAAACGGCATAATAAAATCTTCTCCGTAAATATGAGCGAGGATCAGGTTAAATAACATTCCAAAATCATTTGCTGACAAATGTTGATATATTGGGCATTGCCATATTCATTATCTCACTTAATTGTGCTTATTTTCCTTGAAGTAAAAATTTTAAGAAGTGAAAATGGATACAGAAGTTAAAATGATCTTTTTTTTTTTTTTTTTTTTTTTTGGAGACGGAGTCTCGCTCTGTCGCCCAGGCTGGAGTGCAGTGGCCGAATCTCAGCTCACTGCAAGCTCCGCCTCCCGGGTTCACGCCATTCTCCTGCCTCAGCCTCCTGAGCAGCTGGGACTACAGGCGCCCACCACCTCGCCCGGCTAGTTTTTTTGTATTTTTTAGTAGAGACGGGGTTTCACCGGGTTAGCAAGGATGGTTTCGATCTCCTGACCTCGTGATCCGCCCGTCTCGGCCTCCCAAAGTGCTGGGATTACAGGCTTGAGCCACCGCGCCCGGCCAAAATGATCATTAAATGGCAGTTTGAGTTCCAATGTAAGAAGTTGTATTAATCTGTTCTCACGCTGCTAGTAAAGATATACCAAAGACTATGTAACTCATAAAGAAAAGAGGTTTAATGGATTCATGGTTCCACATGGCTGGGGACACCTCACAATCATGGAGGAAGGCAAAGGAGGAGAACGGCACATCTTACATGACAGCAAGCAAGAGAGATTGTGAGAGGAACTACCATTTATAAAACCATCAGATCTCATGAGACTTATTCACTACCACAAGAACAGTGTAAGGGAAACTGCTTCCATGATCCAATTATCTCCACCTTGCCCCATCCTTGACCTGTGGGGATTATTACAATTCAAGGTGAGATTTGGGTAGGAACACGGCCAAACCATATTAGTAGTAGTAATCAGCACCTCTGATGTCTGATAATAGGTTGCTCGTATCATAGTTACCTCCCAGTTATGTTTGGGTTACACATAAATAATTCAGAGGAGATCTCAGGCCATAGTAGAATGTGTCCAGAACACAATCAGCCTTCCTGGTACACATCTTTTTATTTTTCTCTTCTCCTCTAATTTTTTTCAATATGCTTCTTCCTTTTTTTCCTGTAGCCATAAGGTAATGTAGATGAAAACAAAGTTGGATTCTAATTATAAACTACATATTCAACCATAAACAAATCAGTTAACTTATGATACTCCTATCTGAATAGTCTAAGTATCCTTAGTTGGAATATTACTTTAGTGATAAAACATTAATCATTTAAGTTTATTAATAATAATAGATACTATAGAAAACTAATGTATCATTTTCATTTTCCCAATTTCACTTTTTTTTCTGCTGCTGTTTATATCTGGGATCTTCCAATGCCACTGTCTGTAATGAGCTACTTAACTCTCTGCTGACACTCAGGTCTTAAATAGTTTAGATGGCGATCTAAATTGGTCTTTGAATTGTCTCAGTCCCTAGAAAGTGTGTGATATTTTCTCTAACTGCTGCCTTTCACAGGATGTATTATTTTAGTTGACTCTTTCCATCAATTCTTGTGATAACCTTCTCATTCTTTAAATGAGGAGATTAAAGAGTTGTATCAAGCATTCAAAAACAAAGACAAACCCTTCTACCTTCTGCATAATATATTAAATAGAAATAACTTTACACAGAGAACTATAACCAAGTCCCCCAAAACCAGACAAGCTGCCCGAGAATAGCTAGAAGAGTACACTCACCTGTGTGGCAAAATAGAAGATTCATGAGTAGCCATGACAAGCCTACCGAGAGCCTGGTGATAGTTGGTTATCCAAGATGGAATCCTAATTCAACTTTAAACTTACCCACAGAATTACCTAATCTTCCTGTAAGTTTAACTGTTAGTCTAAAGAGGGACAGCTCTTTAGACCCTAGGAAACAATCTTCCAACAGAGAGTAAAAAATATTACCACCATAGTTGGCCCCCAAACAGCCACCAATTAAGAAAGCATTTAAGCTCAACATCTAATTATCTTAAATTCTAATCAGTCTACTGAACTCCTAACATCACATTAGACTAATCTATTACTTAATAGAAGCAATAATGTTAATATAAGTAACATGAACATGTTCTCCATTGCATAAGCTTACATCAGACCTGAATAACCCACTGACAGTTAACAGCCTAATATTAATAAATGACATAATAAGCACCCTGTTATTTACAATGTTAACCCAACACAGGTATGCTCTAAAGAAAGATGACAAAAAACTAAAAGGAAATCGGCAAATCTTACCCTGCTTGCTTACCAAAACATCACCTCTAGCATTACCAGTATTAGAGGCACTGCCTGCCCAGTGACATATGTTCAACTGTGGTGGTAGCCTGACCATGCAAGGTGGCATAACCATTTGTCCCCTAAATAGGGACTTGTATGAATAGCCACACAAGGGTTGAGCTGTCTCTTACTTTTAATCAGTGAAATTTACCTAACTGTGAAGAGGCGGATATAAACAAATAAGATGAGAAGACCCTATGGAGCTTTAATGCATTAATGCAAATAAAAACTCAAACAAGCCAACAGGTCCTAGCCTATTATCTCTGCCTTAAAAATTTTGGTTAGGGTGACCTTGGAGCATAATTCAACCTCCGAACAATCTAAACTAAGACCACACTAGTCTAAGCAAGTTAATACACATTGACCCAATAATTTGATCAATGGAATAAGTAACACTAGGGATAACAACACAATCCTATTCTAGAGTCCATACTGACCATAAAGTTTACAACCTCGATGTTGGATCAGGACATCCTAATGGTGTATCCACTAATAAGGGTTCGTTTGTTCAGTGATCAAAGTCCTACGTGATCTGAGTTCAGACAGGAGTAATCCAGGTTGGTTTCTATCTAGTTAACGTTCGCCTAGTATGAAAGGACAAGAGAAACAGGGCCCACTTCATATAACACCCTCACTGCATAGACGATGCTATCTCAATCTAAAAAATCATCACATACCCTACCCAATAGCAGGGTTTAAGATGACAGAGCCCGGCAATTGCATAAAACATAAAACTTTATAATCAGAGGTTCAACTTCTGTTCTTAACAATATGTCCATAATTAACCTTCTCCTACTCATTATCTCCACTCTTATTGCTATAGCATTCTTTACAAACATCGAATGAAAAATCTTAGGCTATATACAACTACACAGAGGACCTAACATTGTAGGTCCCTACGGGCTGCTTCAACCATTCGTTGATGCAATAAAACTTTTCACCAAAGAACCTTTATGGCCCTCAATGTTTACTATTACCCTTTAAATTATTGCTCCAATCCTAGCCCTTTCTATCACTCTCCTCTTATGAACTCCCCTCCCTTGTAAAAATACCTCTATACGGATTTCACTTATGACTCCCCAAAGTCTATGTAGAAGCCCCTATTGCCAGTTCAATAGTACTTGCAGCAGTACTCCTAAAGCTAGATGGCAATGGTATAATATGGGTTACTCTTACCCTCAACCCCCTAACAGAACATATAGCCTACCCTTTCCTCCTATCACCTCTATCAGGAATAGTTATGACAAGCTCTATTTGTCTACCACAAACCCGTCTAAAATCACTTATTACCTACTCCTCTGTAAGCCACATAGCACTTGTGACTATGGCTAACATTATTCGGACCCCATTGAAGCTTTACAGATGCAGTAACCCTTATAATTGCTCATAGACTCACTTCATCCTTACTATTCTGCCTAGAAAATTCAAACTACGAGCAAGTCCATAGCTGAACCATATTACTTACCTGAGGCCTTCAAACACTGCTTCTGCTAACAACTTCCTGATGACTTCTAGCAAATCTCACTAACCTATCCTTACCCACTACCATTAATCTAGTAGAAGAACTTTCTGGTTATGGCCTCATTCTTCTGGTCAAATAGTACTATTATGCTTACAGGACTTAGCACACTGATTATAGCCCTTTACTCCCTGTATATGCTAATCACGACACAACAAGGGACACTTGCATATTACATTGACGGTATTACATCTTCCTTTACATGAGAAAATGCATTAATATTTATACATCTTGTGCCTATCTTCCTATTATCCACAAACCACGAAATTATTATAAGGTCTGCATGCTGTAGCTATAGTTTAACCAAAACATTAGATTTTTTATCTAATAATAGAAGCCTGCAACTTCTTATCTACCGAGAAAGTATGCAAGAACTGCTAACTCATGCCCCCGTGCCTAACAGCATGGCTTTCTCAACTTTTAAAGGATTAGAGTTATCCATTGGTCTTAGGAACAAAACATTGGTGCTTTAAATAAAAGTAACAAACATGTATTCTTCCACTGCTATAACAGCCCTAATCCCCTTAATCTTACTGATTACTATTTTCTTAGTCAACCCCTGCAAAAATGTTCATACCCAAATTACGTAAAACCATCTATTGCATGCACATTCATCATTAGCCTCATTCCTACAACCATGTTTATATGCACAGACCAAGAAGTCATCATCTCAAACTGACTTTGGGTAACAACCCAAACTCTCAAACTCTCACTAAGCTTCAAACTAGACTACTTCCCCACAATATTTATCCCAGTGGCACTATTTGTTACCTGATCTATTGTAGAATTCTCAGTATGGTATATAAATTCAGATCCCAATGTTAACCAATTTTTCAAATACTTGCTTATTTTCCTCATCACAATATTAATTATGGTTACTGCCAACAACCTCTTTTAACACTTTATCGGATGAGAAGGCATAGGAATCATGTCTTGCTTACTAATTAGCTGAGGGTACCACCAAGCAGATGCTAATATAGTAGCCTGCCAACAGTTCTGTACAACTCCATCAGTGATACTGGCTTTATTTTAGCTATTGCATGATTCCTCCTGTCCTCTAATACATGAGGATTTCAACAAATATTTATTCTAGACTCTACTCCCAACTCCCTTCCATTAATTAGGCTTCTCTTAGCAGCAGTGGGAAAGTCAGCTCAATTCGACCTCCATCCCTGACTTCCATCCGTCATAGAAGGTCCAACCCCAGTCTCAGTCCTACTCCACTCCAGAACTATAGTTGTGGCAGGAGTATTCCTGCTCATCCGCTTCCACCCTTTAATAGAAAATAACCTATCAATGCAAACCTTTACATTATGTCTGGGAGCTATACTACTTTACTCACAGCAATCTGTGCTCTAACACAAAATGATCTCAAAAAAATTGTAGCATTCTCCATCTCAAGCCAGCTGGACCCTATAATAGTCACAATTGGCATTAATCAGCCACACCTAGCATTCCTTCACGTCTGTACTCATGCCTTTTATTTTTTTTTTTATTTTATTTTTTTAATTTATTTATTATTATTAAACTTCAAGTTGTAGGGTACATGTGCACAACGTGCAGGTTTGCTACATATGTATACTTGTGCCATGTTGGTGTGCTGCACCCATCAACTCGTCATTTACATCAGGTATAACTCCCAATGCAATCCCTCCCCCCTCCCCCCTCCCCCCTCCCCATGATAGGCCCCGGTGTGTGATGTTCCCCTTCCCGAGTCCAAGTGATCTCATTGTTCAGTTCCCACCTACAAGTGAGAACATGCGGTGTTTGATTTTCTGTTCTTGTGATAGTTTGCTAAAAATGATGGTTTCCAGCTGCATCCATGTCCCTACAAAGGACACAAACTCATCCTTTTTTATGGCTGCATAGTATTCCATGGTGTATATGTGCCACATTTTCTTAATCCAATCTGTCACTGATGGACATTTGGGTTGATTCCAAGTCTTTGCTATTGTGAATAGTGCTGCAATAAACATACATGTGCATGTGTCCTTATAGCAGCATAATTTATAATCCTTTGGGTATATACCCAGTAATGGGATGGCTGGGTCATATGGTACATCTAGTTCTAGATCCTTGAGGAATCGCCATACTGTTTTCCATAATGGTTGAACTAGTTTACAATCCCACCAACAGTGTGGAATTGAACTCATCTCTGCAGCAAGCAGACCTAATAGACATCTATAGAACTCTCCACCCCAAATCAACAGAATATACATTCTTCTCAGCACCACATCGTACTTACTCCAAAATTGACCACGTAATTGGAAGTAAAGCACTCCTCAGCAAATGTACAAGAACAGAAATTATAACAAACTGTCTCTCAGACCACAATGCAATCAAATTAGAACTCAGGACTAAGAAACTCAATCAAAACCGCTCAACTACATGGAAACTGAACAACCTGCTCCTGAATGACTACTGGGTACATAACGAAATGAAGGCAGAAATAAAGATGTTCTTTGAAACCAATGAGAACAAAGATACAACATACCAGAATCTCTGGGACACATTTAAAGCAGTGTGTAGAGGGAAATTTATAGCACTAAATGCCCACAAGAGAAAGCAGGAAAGATCTAAAATTGACACTCTAACATCACAATTAAAAGAACTAGAGAAGCAAGAGCAAACACATTCGAAAGCTAGCAGAAGGCAAGAAATAACTAAGATCAGAGCAGAACTGAAGGAGATAGAGACACAAAAAACCCTCCAAAAAATCAATGAATCCAGGAGTTGGTTTTTTGAAAAGATCAACAAAATTGACAGACCACTAGCAAGACTAATAAAGAAGAAAAGAGAGAAGAATCAAATCGACGCAATTAAAAATGATAAAGGGGATATCACCACCGACCCCACAGAAATACAAACTACCATCAGAGAATACTATAAACACCTCTACGCAAATAAACTGGAAAATCTAGAAGAAATGGATAATTTCCTGGACACTTACACTCTTCCAAGACTAAACCAGGAAGAAGTTGAATCCCTGAATAGACCAATAGTAGGCTCTGAAATTGAGGCAATAATTAATAGCCTACCAACCAAAAAAAGTCCAGGACCAGATGGATTCACAGCTGAATTCTACCAGAGGTACAAGGAGGAGCTGGTACCATTCCTTCTGAAACTATTCCAATCAATAGAAAAAGAGGGAATCCTCCCTAACTCATTTTATGAGGCCAACATCATCCTGATACCAAAGCCTGGCAGAGACACAACAAAAAAAGAGAATTTTAGACCAATATCCCTGATGAACATCGATGCAAAAATCCTTAATAAAATACTGGCAAACCGGATTCAGCAGCACATCAAAAAGCTTATCCACCATGATCAAGTGGGCTTCATCCCTGGGATGCAAGGCTGGTTCAACATTCGCAAATCAATAAACATAATCCAGCATATAAACAGAACCAAAGACAAGAACCACATCATTATCTCAATAGATGCAGAAAAGGCTTTTGACAAAATTCAACAGCCCTTCATGCTAAAAACGCTCAATAAATTCGGTATTGATGGAACGTACCTCAAAATAATAAGAGCTATTTATGACAAACCCACAGCCAATATCATACTGAATGGGCAAAAACTGGAAAAATTCCCTTTGAAAACTGGCACAAGACAGGGATGCCCTCTCTCACCACTCCTATTCAACATAGTGTTGGAAGTTCTGGCTAGGGCAATCAGGCAAGAGAAAGAAATCAAGGGGATTCAGTTAGGAAAAGAAGAAGTCAAATTGTCCCTGTTTGCAGACGACATGATTGTATATTTAGAAAACCCCATTGTCTCAGCCCAAAATCTCCTTAAGCTGATCAGCAACTTCAGCAAAGTCTCAGGATACAAAATTAATGTGCAAAAATCACAAGCATTCTTATACACTAGTGACAGTCAAACAGAGAGCCAAATCAGGAATGAACTTCCATTCACAATTGCTTCAAAGAGAATAAAATACCTAGGAATCCAACTTACAAGGGATGTAAAGGACCTCTTCAAGGAGAACTACAAACCACTGCTCAGTGAAATCAAAGAGGACACAAACAAATGGAAGAACATACCATGCTCATGGATAGGAAGAATCAATATCGTGAAAATGGCCATACTGCCCAAGGTAATTTATAGATTCAATGCCATCCCCATCAAGCTACCAATGAGCTTCTTCACAGAATTGGAAAAAACTGCTTTAAAGTTCATATGGAACCAAAAAAGAGCCCGCATCTCCAAGAGAATCCTAAGTCAAAAGAACAAAGCTGGAGGCATCACGCTACCTGACTTCAAACTATACTACAAGGCTACAGTAACCAAAACAGCATGGTACTGGTACCAAAACAGAGATATAGACCAATGGAACAGAACAGAGTCCTCAGAAATAATACCACACATCTACAGCCATCTGATCTTTGACAAACCTGAGAGAAACAAGAAATGGGGAAAGGATTCCCTATTTAATAAATGGTGCTGGGAAAACTGGCTAGCCATAAGTAGAAAGCTGAAACTGGATCCTTTCCTTACTCCTTATACGAAAATTAATTCAAGATGGATTAGAGACTTAAATGTTAGACCTAATACCATAAAAATCCTAGAGGAAAACCTAGGTAGTACCATTCAGGACATAGGCATGGGCAAAGACTTCATGTCTAAAACACCAAAAGCAACGGCAACAAAAGCCAAAATTGACAAATGGGATCTCATCAAACTAAAGAGCTTCTGCACAGCAAAAGAAACTACCATCAGAGTGAGCAGGCAACCTACAGAATGGGAGAAAATTTTTGCAATCTACTCATCTGACAAAGGGCTAATATCCAGAACCTACAAAGAACTCAAACAAATTTACAAGAAAAAAACAAACAACCCCATCCAAAAGTGGGCAAAGGATATGAACAGACATTTCTCAAAAGAAGACATTCATACAGCCAACAGACACATGAAAAAATGCTCATCATCACTGGCCATCAGAGAAATGCAAATCAAAACCACAATGAGATACCATCTCACACCAGTTAGAATGGCGATCATTCAAAAGTCAGGAAACAACAGGTGCTGGAGAGGATGTGGAGAAATAGGAACACTTTTACTCATGCCTTTTATAAAGCTATATTATTTACATGTTCAGAGTTCATTATCCATAGTCTCAATGATGAACAACACATCTGAAAAATAGGAGGGCTATTCAAGACTTTACCCCTCACTTCCTGCTCCCTTATTATTGGCAGCCTTGCACTTACAGGTTTGTCTTTCCTCACAGGCTTGTACTCTAAACATCTTATTGAAACCACAGACATATCGTACACCAACACCTGAGCCCTTTCTATTACTCTTATCGCCACCTCCTTGACAGCTGTCTACACTACCATATTATCTTCTTCACTTTGATGAGACAATCTCGCTTCGTGATTCTGATTATTATTAACAAAAATAACCCCTTCCTAATTAACTCAATTAAGGGCCTAACAATCCGGCAGCATCTTCCCTGGATTCCTTATCAACAACAGTATTATTCCTGTTTTATCCCCCCAAATAACAGTACCACTCCACCTGAAGCTCACAGCCCTAAGTGTGACCACCTTAGGCTTCTTGCCAGCAATAGAAATTGATCTCATAACTAATAACCTTAAACTGAAATATCCATTACAGGCATTCAACTTCTCCAGTATACTAGGATTTTATTCAACCACAATTCACCATAAAACCTTCCACTCCAGCCTATTCGCAAGCCAAAATGCCTCACTTCTACTAGAGCTAATTTGACTAGAAAAGTCTATACCAAAGACCATTTCACAAACCCAGATTCCAGCCTCTATCACTGTATCTACTCAGAAAGGTCTAATTAAACTCTAATTTCTTTCTATTTTTATTCCATCCCTTCTAACCCTACTCTTAATTATCTAATCTATTAATCTGAGTAATTTCAATCACAATATAAATACTAACAAATAATGGTCAACCAGTAACTACCACTAATCAACACCCATAAGAATCCTCACGCAATAATCCAGCCCTCTCACCCTCAAAAATCATCCAACTCTCTATGCTATTAAAATCAATCGCGACCACTAACCCATCATTCTTAACTATTCACCAAACCAGCACCAACTCTATTAATAATCCTAATAATAAAGCCCCTCAGATGTCAATACCTGACCTTCATGTTTCAGGATATTTCTCAATAGCCATCGCCACAGTATAAACAAAAACAATCACTATTCCTCCCAAATAAATAAAAAAGACTTTTAACCCCATGAAAGCCCTATTGAAATTCAACACAATACCACAACCAACAGCATCACTAATAACTAACCCTGGACACCCCAAAATAGAAGAAGGTTTCAAAGAGAAACCTACAAACCCTATAACCAAAAGAACACAAAATAGTGCATATGCCATTATTCTCACCTGGACTGTAACCATGACTAATGACATGAAAAACCATCATTGTATTTCAACCATAAGAGAACACTAATGGCCAATACCTGCAAAACACCTTTGCTAATAAAAATTATTCGTTACTCCTTCATTGATCTTCCCACACCATCAAATATTTCTATATGATGAAACTGCGGCTTACTTCTCGGTGCCTGCCTAATCCTCCAGATCATTACAGAATTGTTTTTGGCCACACACTACACATCAGACACCTCAACTGCCCTCTCTTCAGTCACTCATATCAGCCGAGATGTAAACTACAGCTGAATGGTTCGCTTTTTTCATGCAAAAGGCACTTCAATATTTTTCATCTGCCTTTTCTTACATGTTGGCCGAGGTTTATACTATGAATCATTTACATTTCCAGAAACCTGAAATATTGGCATTATCTGCCTACTCACAACTATAGCAACAGCATTCATAGGCTACATGCTCCCATGAGGCCAGATATCATTCTGAGGTGCTACAGTGATTACAAATCTACTATCAGCCATCCCATATATTGGAACTGACCTTGTTCAGTGAATCTGAGGTGGATTCTCAGTTAACAAAGCCACCCTTACCGGATTTTTCGCCTTCCACTTCATCTTATTCTTCATCATTACAGCTCCAGCAACTGTTCACCCTTTATTCTTACATGAAAGAGGATCTAACAACCCTTCAGGGGTCTCATCAGATGCCAACATAATTATCTTCTACCCCAAGTTATATGTTAACTTGATGTCTAAGGTAAAAAGCTCCTAACTTCTAGACAGAGCCTTAATAAACATATAGAGGACCTGAAAATTAATGTTCTATCACTTTGAGGTTTAATAGTTTGTGAACATTTAGATATTTACTTTGAAAGGGCAGAAAAATTCAAAATACTGAACAAAAGTCATTAAAATACAAATATTTGCAGTCTCTTTTCAAAGCAGAAACTGTTTTACTAACACAGAAGCATCTTGCCTGTAATGAGTACTTGTTTTGATTTATCAGTCAAACCATATAATCTGTTATGCTGTGATTCAAAATAAATTAGGGTGAAAGAGATATATCATTTGAAGGAAGTGAAATCTTCATTTTTATTTTGGGCCCTGCCAACTGTAAGCTGTATGATTTTGAGAAAGTTAACTTAGGCTCTTTGGGACTTAGTTTTGTTTTGTTTTTGTTTTTGTTTTTTTTAATCTGTAAAATTTAAGTAACACAGTTCAATATTTGATTTTCAGCTTTAAATTCCCAGGCTGCAAGAGGGAAGATTTTCTATGCCCTCAACTGTGACTAGTTTGACGTATAAGTAAATAGCCGGGGCTTTGAAGTATCAGTCTCAGTTATTTCACCCTTTCTAGGGGTGAGTACTCCTTTTTCTTCAAATGTCTCTTGGGGCTCCCCATTTATCTTCTCTCCACATTGTATACTTGTCACATTTTTTTTTTCTTTTTCTTTTGATTCTAATTACCATTTTTCCCCCCAGAGTACTATCTTAGCTCATCTATGCTTAACTATTTGAGGTAACACTTTCCTGTTATTATCTAAAGCAGGTTTAAAGAGAAAAGTTATAGACTTGGCACGGTGGCTCACACCAGTAATTCCAGCACTTTGGGAGGCCAAGACGGGAGGATCACAAGGTCAGGAGTATGAGACCAGCCTGACAAACATGGTGAAACCCCATCTCTACTACAAAAATTAGCTGGATGTGGTGGTGCATTCCTGTAATCCCAACGACTCAGGAGGCTGAGGCAGGAGAATCTCTTGAACCTGGGAGGCGGAGGTTGCAGTGAGCCAATATTGTGCCGTTGTACTCCAGCCTGGGTGACAGAGCAAGATGCCATCTCAAAAAAAAAAAAAAAAAAAAAAAAAAAAAAAGAGAAAGAAAATTTATATTCTTGCTCTCTGTAAATGTACTGTTTTATGTCTGTGTTTGAGTATAAAAAATAACCTTCTGCTTTATATTGTTGACACCTAGCTATACATATGTACTCAAAAGATCTTTGCACTCCTAAGGCAGTGGTAGAGTAAATTCATTTTCTTTGATGTATAACAAATTAACAAAGATTTGGTAGCTTAAAACAACACACACTTATTTTCTCAGTCTCAGTGGGTCAGAAATCTAGGCATAACTTAGCTAGATCCCCTGCAATGCTGCAATTAAGGTATCTGCCAAGACTGGATTCTCATCTGAGGCTTTCCTAGGTCATGTGGGAATAATCTGTTTCCAAGTTCATTCATGTGGTTGTTGGCAAAATTCTGTTCCTTGCAGATGTGTGGACTGAGAGCCTCGGTATTTTACTAGTTACAGGCCAGAAGCCACTCTCAGCTGCTTGCCATGTGGCCTTATTAGTAGGGCAACCCCCCACATGGCAACTTTCTGCTTTAAAATCAGCAAAAAAGAGAGCCTCCAAGTATGATGACAGGTGTTACAATCTTTGTGTAACATAATCACTTTTATCTAATCATATATATCCATTCACCTTTGCCATATCTATTGATAAGAAGCACATCACAGATTCTACCTGCACTCAAGGGGAAAAGATTTCACAAGAATGCTAGGAGGCTAGGGTCTGACCATCACAATGAGCAAAGGGAGGACTTCTGAACAATGACAAAATATTCACAATATTTTTCTGTTTTATTGATTCATGAAGGCCAGATTATTGATAATCTTGTAAATCATATGAGATAGCTTGACCAGTATTAAAAAGACAATGTCACATCATTGAAGATCTTACTGGTAAGGTAATGTAGTCATGCATTTTAGGAAGATCATTGATTACTCTTTGGAAATGGCAATTTAAGGGGAACAAGAATGGCAATAAAAAAGTCAATTATGCTTCCCATAAATCCATGTGAAAGGCAATGCCACATCAGATTAGGAAGTGGTTATATAACTGACAAGCAATGGATACATTTGAGATGCTGTTCTGAAAATACAATTGACAGGGCTTAATGAAGAAAAGAGAATTTTGAAAATGACTTCTCTGGTATGGATGTTGATGATGCTTGTTTGCTGAGATTGAAATCACTGAAAGAGAAGCAGACTGCGTGAAAAGTAGGTTAGTTCAGATTGGAGTAAGACTTTAACCTATAGAAAGTAACTGAAGGCTTATAACCCTAAAATAAGAAATGGTTGAGGATGTTCCCAGAGTAACATTAGCTTTAGATAAGATAAAGAAACCAAGTCAGAAAAGGTACTGTCAGTTAGGGATGCTGTAACAAATAACTTAGGTGGTTTATAAACAATAGAATTTTATTTCTCATGAACAGATACATATGTACTCACAGGATTTTATTTTGAACTCTTAAGAAAGTGGTATAGTATATCTGTTTTATTGATGCATAACAAATTACCAAAGATTTGGTGGCATAAAACAAGTTCTGGAGGCTGGAAATGTGCCACCAGGGCACCAGCGTTGTCAAGCTCTGGTGAGGATTCTACCCTCATAGCCTAGTTACCTCTCAGAAGCTTCATCTCCTAATACCATCACATTGGGGGTTAATATTCAAGCTATGAATTCTCCGAGGACACAAATATCCATACGATAGCAAAGAATAAGAAGGGGCATTTGGAGAGAAGAGGATATCTACACACAATGATACCAGTGGATAATAGTGTTTTGGGAAAGAGAATATATATATATCTAAAGACATTTTACGCATACTCGATTACTGCCGGTTTTGCTTAAGTTACAACTCTTTGGCCCCAAGAGCCTTCTAAAGTTATTTATAAATATAAAAAAACTAATATTGCAAATTAGTTCTTTAAAGTGCTATTTACATTCTACTACTTAAGGTGAAAATCCACCTTAGGATAATTCTATCCTGCATTGAATCTTGAAGAAATACAATCTGCATTGGCACTTTGAAAAGTGATAAATGCTGCACAGCATTTTAGGAAACAGAACAATTGAAACACAAATTATTTGTTCATTTAGAGATTTATTTGGGATAGAAACTGCCATTTGTTTTGTAGTGACATGTACAGGTCTAGCATTTCTCTTCAAATATTCTTGCAAGCTTTTATTTAAGCAATTGCAATTGCAGTACAAGGGATTTCTAGAGATTAATGACTGCCTGGGAGGGGTTGCTCCTTAGTCCATTAACTCCAACCAGTCATTAATTTCCTTGAAAAGTGCTGCGTGAAAGTTATTATTGCCAATATGAACTGGAAATGAAAGAAACATACAGTATGCCTATGGATTTTACTCACTGCCCCAGAATGATGCAAAGTTAATTCATTTATATTAGGATATTCAGGAAAAACGAAACCCTTGTATATAAACCACTCACTTTGCTTAGTCTTATTCTCGGCAGCCTAGTTTTGTCTGTGTTGAAACAATCAACTTACATGGACATTAGAAGAGCACAAGCACCCAGATTTAATCTAAAAACCTTGACCCAATCAATATATGTTAATCTTAAATACAATATGTTATATATAGTAGATTGTTAAAATTTTAGCCCACTTCATAATAAGAACTTTTCTAGTTTGACAGAAATAGTAAGGTACAGATGTTAGCACCTTATAGAAACATAAACTAATCATTCACCCAGCTTAAATACAGAAATATCAAATTAACCTACCAAGAACAAATACAGACCTTTTTCCCAAATATATTCAAAATGCTTTCCAAGATATCACCAGGTTGATTTCTTAGTGCAGGCTGCTATTAACAGAATACTCTGGGCTGAGTAGTTTAAGCTATACAAATGTATTTCACATGTTTCAGGGGCTGAGAAATTCAAAAATCAATGTGCTGGTGGTTTTAGTGTTCAGTGAGTTAATTCTTCGTGGTTTGCAGATGACTGTCTTCTTGTTTTGTCCCCACATGGCAGACAGCAGAGAGAGAAGCAGCAAGCTCTCTTGTGTGTTTTCATGATGGCACTACTTCCGTGTAGGATGATGCCACTCTCATGACCTAAGTAGCTCTTTGGTAGCTCCAAAGAGTCTGATATCATACTGTCAAATCGAGGTTTAGGATTCCAACATATGAACATTGGAGGGACACAAACAGACCATAGTAGTCTATCATGAGAAGAACAGTGCTTCCAGAAGACACAGAATGTGATCAGGAAGTTATCAAAACATACTTTACTTTTTGGACCCCGAAGTATTTTAAGATTTATTATTTAAGACCCATGAGCAAAAAATTATTTTATCTCTTATACATATATTTGTGAGAATAAATAAGTTTGTTAAATCCTATTTTTTTCTAAAGAGGTTATTAAATATTTATTCCAGTTATGGCCTTCACCTCTTTCAATTTATAAAATGTTTTACACCTTTGTCCATCTCTTTACAAAATAAAATTACTATTATAGGCTACATCAACTCTCTTCCAGGCCAATAATTTTTAGCAGTATATGATTTTCTCTTTCATCAAGTAGAATGAAAATTTGATTATGAGACTTCATAATAAAAATGGCACATATATGTCTATATACCCATATACATACAGGTACACATATGCACATGCATGCATATGTAGATAGGTAAAAATACATTCATGTGTCTGCATAAATTCATATGCATACACACTACACACATATGCATGCATACGCATTTGTATGTGCATAAATATGTGTAAATGTACACATGTGTGGTAATTAATCCCCAAATGCCCAGCACATCCATAATACACATTCACCAAAAAAAAAAGCTTTGCATCATACTTTTCACCTCTTTAATAACACAATTATAGCTACACTGTCATTGACTTATTATAAATCAAATAAAAATAAATATATGTTCAGTAATTTATTATGAAATATAAAGCTAATTCTCTCTCTAACTTAAGTTGGTATTGTTAGTAATCTGTATTATAAAATGTGTTGTGTATATTTATAAAAAATGCTTATTCATGTATGTATTTCAATTGAAATATGGAATCAATTGTTCTTTAAGACAAAAAGTAAGCCTGATTTGTCTGATCAGCTTGACCATAAAGATTTGCTTAAACATGTAGGTAATGTAATAATTATTCCCATATTTGGAATGATCTAAACCTCAAACTTAAAAGTATTGGCAAAGTGAATTCAACATCTGTGATAAAAGTATTTTGTTAAAATATATAATGATAATAAAAATTTATTAAAATTAATATTTAGATTTTAAATGCTGAGTGTATTAGATTGAATGAGATGCTTCAAAATAAAAGTGTCACATACATAATCAGCCATTTGATAAGATCTTGTTTTTGGTAAGATTTCCAGACTCTGAGGAAATAAATGCTACTAAAGACTTGATAACAAATAATTTTGAAAATAATATGGTTAACATTTTTTTCTTTCAACACTCTTTAAGGAGAAACTCATTACTTGTCGATAGATCATTACAAAGAATTTTTAATGATATATCATTATTTTAGCTTTTAACAGAAAAATTAAAAAAACATGATTGTCATTGTTATAATAAAATTTATTTAAATTACATCAGTGTTTTCTTACATCTAGAAAAATGAAAAATAATCTTATCAAAAATATGTTTCACAACCAGTGAACACATTGATAAATGAAGTCAAGAACACACACACATATACACAGAACAGCCCAACCTCATTGAAATGCATTTGAAAAAGTCTCATTTTTAGATTTAATCATAATTAGTTCATATTTGTATTGTATGTTTTTAAATCAATTGTTGACTAGTAATATTTTACTTAAAGTCCTTTTAAATGTAGCATCATTATTTCACAAAATATTTTAAAAATTAATTTGCAATTTTTTATAGTAAAATATGATATGTTGATTACAAAAGGCTTTTGATCATTAATTTGTGTAATAACAAGACAAAATTATAAGTAAATATATAATTTAAGCCAATAAAAGATGTTTTAAATGTTCTCACTGCTTTAAAGAATTTGTGTTTTTTTCTTGTTCACAGGTATAATGAGGATACTAAGTGCAAAATTTATCTTGTACATAGGCAGGACTATTTTGCTCGCTTTTTAAAAACTGAGCTTTACTTTTTAGAACATTTTTTGGATATAGAGAAAATTTAAGAAGATTGTACACAGAATCCAATGTGCCCCACACTGAGTTTGCACTGTTCTTAACATGTTATATTAGTATGGCTCATTTATTACAGTTAAAAAAAAAGTATGGATATATTACCATTAACTAAAGCTTACAGTTTAAACCTGCTTTTAAAATTTCACTTAATGCTCTTTTTTTCTTCCAGGATTCTATCCAGGTTACTGTAATACATTTATTTGTCATGTCTCCTTATGCTCTTCTTGGCTGTGACAGTTTCTTCATTGCATCTGATAAACTCAACAGCTTTGAGGGGTACTGGTTGAGTATTTTGTAGAATGTCTCTCTTGGAATTATTCTGATGCTTTTTACTTTTTTGTCGTTTACTTTGTGCTTTCCATGGTTAGAATGGGGTTAGGGGTTTCTCGCAAATAAAGCATATTAAAGAAGTGCCATTTTCATCATATCACGCCAAGGGCACTTTCATAGTCTGTGCTGCATTAAGAGACTATCACAGGCTGGGAATTTATAAAGAACAGAAATTTACCTCTCACAGTACTGGAGGCTGGAATGTCCAAGACTCAGGTGTCAGCATTTTGTCTGGTGAGGGTCTTCTTGCTGTGTCCTCACATGGCAGAAGGCCGAAGGGCAAGCTAGCCCAACACCGAGTGAAGCCTCCTTTGTTAAAGTCCTTAATCTCGTGAATAGGGGAGATCCCTCATGATCCAATCACCTCTTAAAGGCCCCACCTCTTAATATTATCACATTGGCAACACCTGGATTTTGGAGAAGACACATTCAAACCATTGCAGGTACATGTCACAAACATGATTTATGGCTGTTGATGCTGATCTTGTTCTTTGGCTGAAGTGTTTTGTCAGGTTTCTCTATTGTGTAGTTATTGTCTTATTCCCATTTCCATGTTGTGTCTTTAGAGACAGTCACTGTATCCATCTCACACTTAAGGAATGAAGAGTTTTGTTTCACCTCCTTAAGAGCAGAGTTCTTTACATAAATTATATGGATTTCTACATCGGAAATTTGTCACTTCTCTTCTATTTATTTATGTATTCAACCACGTTTAAGTCAAAGTAGACTTCAGTGGATATTTATTTTCTGTGTTGGGTTATAATCAAATATCTCTTTATTTATGTTATAGCTCAAATTTTTCTAACTTTGACCAATGGGAGCTCTTTCAGTAGGCTTCTCCCTTTGACGTATCCCCACCAATGTAAGAGTGTGTGTGTATTTTGAGTACTACTTTACCAGGCTTCTGTTGTATATTTTCTACCTTTATCCTGCTTGTCAGCCAGTTTTCTTCCTTTTATTGTAGAATGGTATTAATAATCAAGATCTGGGTGTTAGGTGTGTTCCTTGATACTGATTTCATTGCTTTTATACAAACGTAGCTGATAGAGCATGAAAATATATGTGTGCATAATAACCCTGTGTACATATATATTTTCCAGTATTTTGGGGGTGTTCCCCTCTGTAGCTACATTGAACCAAATATTAGTTCATACTGATGTCTTCATCTGTAATTCATTACCACACTGATCATTCTAGACTTCTCCCTACCTTCTCCAGCTGTATCTGTAAACTTTCTCTCTCCAACAGTGAGAAACATGGCTCCATGTACCACGTATGTGCTTAATTGCTCACTTTTAGTACACCTGTATTGCAGTATTACAATTGTAAACCCATCCCAAATGGAAGCAAATATAGCAACTTGAACAGAGTGATTATGTACAGTTCCTTTTGCCTTTATTCATATCGACTCCACTAATTTCCAAAGTCATTTAGGTCAGCATCTTTTCCCTGGACCCCTTCAGTGAAGTTGTTTTAATTATTTGTAATGCAGTTAGAACATTTTGTCACAGTGTGCATTCAATCCTGAGAACCTACATCATCCTGAATAGTTTTTTCTCACATTATGTTTCTTTGTGCTGTAAAATTCTGCAGGTTTTGACAAATGCATAAACTCCTGTATTTGCCATTACCATATCAGACATAATACTCCTTCATTCTGAAAATTTCCATATGTCTCATCTATTTAACCTTTCCCCCTTTTCCTAGGACCCCTAGCAACCACTGCTCTTTTTAAGATCTCTTTGTTTGCTCTTTCCAGAATGTCATATTATTTGAATCATACAATCTGTAGTCATTTCAGATTACTTTTTTTCACTTAGAGATAGCTCTTGAATATTTATTCATGTCTTTTTAAGATATGAATTTGTGTATTTTAAAAATTGCTGAATAATATTACATTGTATGGATGTACCACAGCTTATCTAGTTAAGGACACCCTGGTTATTTCTAGTTTTTGACAATTATGAATAAAGCTGCTATAAACATTTATGCGTAAGTTTTTGTGTAGACATAGGCTTTCAAATCAATCAGAGTGCAATTTGCTGCATTGCGTGGCAGGACTATGTTTAGTTTTGTAGGAAATTGCCCAACTGACTTCCAATGCTACTCTCCCTTTTTGCATTCCCAACGGCAATAAATGGGAGTTCCTGTTGCTCTGAATATTCACTAGCATTGCTACTGTCAGTTTGTGTATTTGTTTGTTTTCTAATTTTAGCCATTTGAATTGGTATGGATAGCAGGTGCACTAAGTTCACTGCGATCTTCCTTCTTGCTCTTTCTTTAAACCTAGATATAAAATTCCCATGTGAAATATGCACCATTTTTAGCATAAGGGTGCAAAATTGTGACCCACAGAATTTTGTACAGATCTTGTTAAAATAACTTATATTTTAAGCCTCCTCACATAATTTAGTTGCTTTTTCACAGTTTTTTATACTTTGTGTAATTTAATACATAAGTGAAGTGATGGACTCTAACTGCTTCTTTGGACTTTTATACCTTTGTGAAAGTGCCCGTGTCAAAAAACAAAAACAAAAGCTTTTATTAAATAAATTTGTATGATTTTCTCCTGTTAATTTGTCTAAAGAGAATTTAATTCTTAGGCCCAGCCAGGGCTCCAAGAGGATGGAGGTGGAATTTATTTTCCCCTATAGTGGTGTTCATTGTTATTTTAATTTTCATTTCTCTAGTGAAAAAAATGATGTTGAACATACTTTTGAACACTTTTTTGCCATCTGTATATCTTTTTGTGTGAGGTATTTGTCAACTATTTTGCCCATGCTTGAGTAGTTTTTTTTTTTAATCATTGAGTTTGAAGGATTCTTTGTATATTTTGAAGATTATTTATTTATTAGATATTTACTTAATAAAAATGAGTGACCGCCAGAAGAAAACCTTTTAATATAAACAGATAAGGCCACATTAAGTGAATATTGTTGATCCTATGTATGCAAAGTAAGTATTTTATTTTTCTGACTTCACCAGTTCCAAAGAGAAATAATCAACGTGCTTATAGTCAGAATTCTTTCAATCAAGCTGTGTTAATAAGAATGTTGATATGTGGAAAATACAATTTTACAATTCTGACAAAAAAATGAGTGGCATTAGTTTTGAAATTGTGAGATCACTCAAATTCATTTGGTTATATTTTAAAAACTGTCGTAACAAAAATGTCACTATTTTTAATAGATCAGAAATTCAAATTATGTCCATTTTACTTTTTTCTTTTTTTCTTTTTTTTTTTTTTTTTGAGGCAGAGTCTCACTCTGTCACCAAAACTAGAGTGCCGTGGCACAATCTCGGCTCACTACAAGCTCCACCTCTCGGGTTCACACCATTCTCCTGCCTCAGCCTCTGGAGTAGCTGGGACTACAGGCACCCACCACCATGCCTGGCTAATTTTTTGTATTTTTAGTAGAGACAGGGTTTCTCCGTGTTAGCCAGGATCGTCTTGATCTCCTGACCTCGTGATCCACCCGTCTCAGCCTCCCAAAGTACTGGGATTACAGGTGTGAGCCACTGACCCAGCCTGTTTTACTATTTTAATTCAGTAATTTAATTAACTTTAAATGGGACCTTGTAGAAATCCGCTTTATTAGTCAGGGTTCTCTAGAAAAAGAGAAACAATAGGGAATATACATATATACATATATGTGTGTGTATATATATGTAGGTATGTATGTATCATTTTTTATTAGTTCGTTTTCATGCTGCTGATAAAAGAAATACCTGAGACTAGGTAATTCAAAAAAGAAAGAGGTTTAACTGAACTTACAGTTCCACATAACTGCGGGAGCCTCACAATCACAGTGGAGGGCAAGGAGGAGCAAGTCATGTCTTACACGGATGCCAGCAGGCAAAAGGAGAGTTTGTGCAGGGTAACTCCCCCTTATAAAACCATCAGATTTCATGAGCCTTATTCATTATCACAAGAACAGCATAGGAAAGACCCGCCTCTGTGATTCAATTACTTCCCACCGGCTCCCTTGAACATGTGGAAATTCAAGATGAGATTTGGATGGGGACACAAACAAACCATACCACATATATATCAATGTGATATATAGATATAGATATAGATATATTGATATAGAAATATCACATTGGGAATATATATAATAATATATACTATATATAATTAAATATATTTATATAATTACAATGTGATATGTATTTGTAATTTATATAATTATAATTTTATAATATTGTACATTATATATAATTAAATATATGTAATTATACATATAATTAAATATATACATTATATATAATTAAATATATGTAATTATATATAATGTACAATATATTATATTAATATAATGTATTACATATTAATATATATTATTAATATATTATATATAATAATAGGGAATACACACACACACATATATACACGGCAATTTGGCAATTATGAATAAAGCTGCTATATATATACATATATATATATATAGAGAGAGAGAGAGAGAGAGATTAAGGGTAATTTGCTGACATTGTCATCAAGGCTATAACGTCCCATGATCTGCCATCTGCATGCTAAAGACACAGGAATCCCATGGTGTAGTTCCAGTCTGAGTCCAAAGCTCTGAGAACTAGGAGAATTCTTGGCGTGATTTCCATCCAAGTCCAAAGACTTGAGAACTGGGGGTCCTATGGTATATGACCCTGTCCAAAGGCAGAAGAAGACCGATGTCCCAGCTCAACGAGTCAGGCAGGTAGAGCAAATTCTCCCTCTGCCTTTGTATTCCATTCAGGGTCTTGACTGACTGGATGATGCTCCCCCACACTGGGGAGGACAGTCTACTTTACTCAGTCTACTGATTCAAATATTAATCTCATTAAGAAACACCTGCACAGACACACAGAGAAATGTTTAGCCAAATATCGGGGCATTCCATGGTCCAGTCAAGTTGACACAAACAACTAACCACATCAACTTACAAACTAAAGTGACTTAAAATATGAGAACAATCTATTTTAATTTGACAGTTCTCATATTCTTTTACCAAAGAAACTAATTACATTAATCTAAAATTTGGAGAAATAGATCAATTTTTACTGGCTAAAAGTACATTTTTCATTTAGTAACCTTTTCTATTTCTATTCAAGGGTTCTATATCTTGTTTTCTGTATGAGAACACTAGTTCTATTTAGCATAACACTTTTTTCCTGGAGTAATTTATAAGATACATATGTATGCATTTTAAAATATTAATATTATTGAGGTTATTTTTTAAAAAATAGGTTATCTAACTGCTTTTTAGTAGCACTATTAATGATAATATTTTTTATTACTTTATAGTTTAATAAAACACTTTAAAAATATTTTAACCTGTAAAGAGGTATATAATTGATCAAAATTAATGTGAAGAATAAGTGAACAAATATTTTTGAAAGACATTGACACTGATGTCATAATTTGAAAGACATAAGAGTGCCCACTTCATCTCAAAAGATCTTCCAGTAACATTTCAGAGTGCCAAAATTTCTATTAAACAGCCACAGCATAGAAACGCTCCCTCTTTCTCCCTGGCCTCTAGATCAAAATTACAATCCAAATTACAGTGATGTACTGGCACACTAAATTTTTGATAAGAATTGATACTTCACTATGAATAGATAAGCTCATATTACTTCACAAGCTAACAGTAAGTTAAGAGGACCTGGGGCATATTTACATTTGTTTATTTGAGTGTTGGTAAGTACAGGATGGAAAGAAAGTCTTGAAGCATTATTACTGTGTCCAAGGGAAGGACTTGAGCTTGAGATTTGGTTTCAGTCCAGCTTGATATTTAAAAGAGTCCGGAAGCAGAACCACAGCATATTGAGTTATGCCTGAGGTTTAAGCATGAGGTTTTACATACAAGTAGGGTACAACATATGTACACTGACCTATAGATGAAGATATGAGGCCATCCAAATTGGAAACTGCCACCTCAGTGTGAATCATGCTACTTGATAAAGGTAACATTTTCTACTACAACATACAAGTTTTCATCTACATATATATATATGCATGCATTTAAAATTATATATATAAGTATATAGAGATATGGATGAAATTATGTGTGTATATAAAATATATCATATATACATAAAACTATGTATAAACTAAATTATGTATAATATGTATATACTTTTATGTACACACTATTATGTATATACAATGTATATACTAAAATATATAAAATTGTATGTATACTAAAAATATGTGTAATATACACTTAAAATTAGGCATGTACATATTATATGTATATACTAATATAAATGAAATTATGTATATACAAAAATTAACTATAACATACTTAAAATTACATATATATAATATACACTTAAAATTATAAGTTCATGAAGAAGAAAAGTCACTGAATTGTCTACAGTATTCACATTATAATCAAATATTTCCTTTTAAATGTATCATTGCTATATTCCATATTTTTTGGTATGTAAAAGGCACTGTACTGGGCTCTTAGAATTGAATACTGTATGTTTGCTTCTCTGAAAGATTTTAAATTTTGAATAGAGCATTCATATAAACTATAATTTTAAAAATTATATTTTTATATTGATTAGTTCAATCATAAGACAATTACAGAACACCAACCAAGTGGCAGTAACTATGCTGAGGTTGAGGGTTAAAAAGAAAATTAAAATGTGACTATTCAGATGCAAGAGTTAATACTCCAACAGAGGAGATATAAGTTAAGTCAATTAGCACAATAAGGGAAAAGGATATTTAAAAGACACATTTTATCTCATTTAAAATATAGCATGTGCTGTACTTAATAAATTTGCCTATCAAAATGATACTTCTGGGTACTTTTAAAAACATGCATATTTGTGCAAATAAAAATTGTATTCGTTTTCAGTATATGAATAAAAATCTGTAAGAACTACATAATCTATATTCTGCCTTATTGTGACAATTCTAAAATGCTTCAAAATAATATAAAGATAATTAATTGACAAGTGTGAAGAAAAAAGAGGAAATAGTGTATTGGAAAAAATTACTGGAATTATTACTTTACCAATTTTTTAATATTTGAATAGGTTTGTAAATTATAGATCATGCAATGTAACTTTCTGATAAACAAAGTAGAATGTTTGGAAGCAAAAAGCTCACCAAATTTCCTCCTTTTATATGTCCGTTCTTTTACGTTTAATTATAATAAAATTTATATAGGCTAGGTATTCATTAAAAAGTACACTTATAATAACTATATTTTATTGTATCCAAGATTCCTTCCATTGTGTACTACTAAGAAAGAAAAACAGGCTCTTACAACTCAAGAAACTTGCTAGTTTTAAGGGTAGAGCTTCCATTAGCAGTTCTGTGATGTAAAGTAAATTATTTAACTTCTCTGAATCTTAATGTCCTTATTAATAAAGTAATGCAATAAAATAGGTATCAATTAATATGTATTTTGCAGACCTATTAAACCGTGTGTTTTAATGTAGCCCAGACTGTTTCCCTCCTAAAAGATCAACATCTGGGAAACTAGTGAGGGAAAATAAGATTTGGGAAAAAAATAAACAAATAACTGGGGAAAAGAAAGACTGTTTAGAAATGTTTTCTGTGGTTGCTGTAATTGGAAGAGTGGCATGGGGGCCATTTTGGAGTTGTCTGAGTTTTTCCGTTTCCTTTACCTGCTCTACTTAGTTTAGGAAAATAAATACCTGTCTCCTCACTGCAAAAAACCAAGACCACTGTCTCAACCACTGGTTTAACTTTCTGCAGGGATAATTTGTGCCCAAGACAAAGGCCTGAACTTATGAAGAGATGAAGAAACACCTGTCTATGACTAGCCTCTAGACTGAAATCACTCATTCTTCCATTATGAATCTCTTGATGCTGGCGTACTGCAAAGCCTTATAACACTTTCCCTACAGGCAAGATGTTAAAAAAGAACAAAAAGAGGTAAAAACGAAGTGTTTATTTGCCTGAGGATCTACAACATGGGGACACCCCTTCTCATTCTTTGAGACCACCTGGGTTGACAAAGACTCGATACAGCTTTTATTAGATGCATTATCGAACAAAAACACTGAGAGTTCCCAGGGAAATATGAGCTCAGGAGGACTTTAACTACAGATTTAAAAAACTGAATATCATCAGGAGCAAAAGTATTAACAATTTTAAGATATAGATTAAAAACACAGTAAAAATACAGAAATATATTGGTAACATAAAATAAAAATGTATAGCAAATAATTAAATAATTAAGTATGAAAACAAAAAAACTGAAATAAATAACACAAAAGATGAGATAAATGATATATAGAAAAAAGCTGGAGAATACATAATTGATTGGAAAATCACATTTAGGAACTCTCCCTGAATGAAGTGGAAGAGAATATAGAAACTTATAAAATGAAAGCTAAATTGTAAAAGATAGAATAGGAACGGTCAATATCTAGATAACAGAGAACCCTAAAGGACAGACAAATAAAAATAGAGGCAATAAAATATTTGGAGATATAATGAAGATACATTTCTCAGAATTAAAGACAAAAACATTGAGTTGAAATGGAGTAAAAAATGCTAAACCAAACAGATAATAGCAATAAAAATAATAAATGAAACTTAGACAAATTCAAAACAACTTTCAAAAGCTTTTAAAGAATAATAACAGGCAGTCTAAAAGGGAAAAAAATAACTAGCTTGCTCTTCAATAGCAACCATGGATTAAAGAAGGTGCTAGAATAATATTTTTTAAGTAAAAAAGAAAATATGACTCGGAGCTTAGAACATATTTAGCAAACATTTATTCAAATCTATGGGTATAATTTCTGAAAAACTGTCTCAGGCACATAACTCCTTAGAATGTCTTCTTCTAAATGTATGCTATAAAAATAAGTTTGTAGTCAAAGTTAAAAAATTCTGCAAGACAATGCAAGAAAAGAAGCTGCAAGACAAATAAGAACTTAAGATAATCTCATAGCATCCTCAAGGTAATTATATTCTAAACAATTGCTAAGACCAAATAAAGGAAATATATAAATTCTACCTATAGTTACCAAGAATTGAAATTCTAACTGGACCCTGTGCATATGATGGAAATTATTGTGAGAAGAACAAAACATGTTGACTGGACAGAAGTGAAACTATAAAACTAATTTTTTTTTTTCTTTTTTCTTTCTTTTTTTTTTTTTTTGAGACGGAGTCTCGCTGTATCGCCCAGGCTGGAGTGCGGTGGCCGGATCTCAGCTCACTGCAAGCTCCGCCTCCCGGGTTTACGCCATTCTCCTGCCTCAGCCTCCAGAGTAGCTGGGACTACAGGCGCCCACCACTACGCCCGGTTAGTTTTTTTGGGGTTTTTTTCTAGTAGAAACAGGGTTTCACCGTGTTAGCCAGGATGGTCTCGATCTCCTGACCTCTTGATCCGCCCGCCTCGGCCTCCCAAAGTG
This sequence comes from Chlorocebus sabaeus, assembly GCF_047675955.1. NCBI lineage: Eukaryota > Metazoa > Chordata > Mammalia > Primates > Cercopithecidae > Chlorocebus > Chlorocebus sabaeus. The sequence continues at coordinate 60,536,569 of NC_132927.1, forward strand.
CTGGGATTACAGGCTTGAGCCACCGCACCCGGCCAAAACTAAATTTTTGAAAGTGAGATTGGATTATAAGGGAAGGAAAATTTGGCAAACCGAAATTAAAAAGTAAAATGGAAGAAAAAATGCTGCTCAACTGTATTAACATTACAATAAACATAAAAGGACAAAATGAGGTTGCTAAAAACTAGATTTGGATTAGATTTTTTAAAGTAGAAAATGAGAAAATCCAATTATAAGATGTCAAGAAGATATACCTAAACATAGAGGATAAAGTTATACAAAGCAAAATGAAAGACAAAAAAAAAAAAAAAAAAAAAAAAATTCAGTATAGTAGGAAGCAAGATAGTTCATGATATTGTATTACAGCAGGCAAAATTATTTTAAAAACAAAAATCATCAGTAAATATTAATATTTTATTATACTATTCCATTAGGCTTAATTTTGTAAGAATACATAAAATTAATAGCATGCATGCACCTCATATAACAGTCTTCAACTATATAAAGCAAAATTTGACATAATGACAGAGACATACACAAACCCAGTGTCAGAGTAGGAGATTTTACTATGCCTCCTCAATTATTATAGGTTGAATATGAAAGTTGTGAACAATAGATTTATTCAACTTAACTTGAGAGATGATGAGGAAAAAGAGAGCAAGAGTATGTGTTATGTAAAAAGCAGTGCATTCAGTAATTAGAAATTACATGTTTTCAAGTATACACTAAATATTTAAATTAAATGTGTATTATGTTTTAAAAATTACAATTGTTCTCAAAGAACTATTTATAATTCCCATCAACTACTTTATAATTCTGATTTCAATAGAATTAAGTTAGAACTTAGCAGCAAAAAATAAATTTGAAGTACGGCTATTTGAAAAGTAACAAAATGCCGGGCGCGGTGGCTCAAGCCTGTAATCCCAGCACTTTGGGAGGCCGAGACGGGCGGATCACGAGGTCAGGAGATCGAGACCATCCTGGCTAACACTGTGAAACCCCATCTCTACTAAGAAATACAAAAAACTAGCCGGGTGAGGTGGCGGGTGCCTGTAGTCCCAGCTACTCCGGAGGCTGAGGCAGGAGACTGGCGTGAACCCGGGAGGCGGAGCTTGCAGTGAGCTGAGATTCGGCCACTGCACTCCAGCCTGGGCGACAGAGCGAGACTCTGCCTCAAAAAAAAAAAAAAAAAAAAAAAGAAAAGTAACAAAATAGGCAACCTCCAAAAAGAGTCATAGAAATAAAACTACAGAAAATGCAAATAAAAATTATTGCAAAGAAAAATTGAGACGTGACTACAGATTGACCCTAGACGTTTGTATTCAGTTAAATTGTTATCCAATATAAGGATATAATAAAAAACATTCTCAAGAATGTAATTACAGATGAGGCAAAAAATGTAACCGGGCCATAATTACAGATAGCAAAGGTTAAAATATAATAGGTACTCTATATGCAATTTTATCCCCCAATTTAAAAAAATTTACATATGATAAAAATAAAATCTTAGAAAAATGTAACTTACCAAAAGTGACAGAAAAAGGGACAGGATCTATTGGTAGTACTATGCTTAAGAAAGTAAAGCTGTAACATCTTCCCTCAAAGAGAACTCATAGTCCAGAGGTTTTACAGTTGAGTTTTGGCAATGTTCAAAAACTAATTCATATCTTATAAAAACTCATCCAGATTATACAAAAGGAAGATTCACTATTTATTTCATCCTGTGAAACAAATATAACATTGACACCCAAATCAGAAAATTTCAGAAAAAGAAAAATCATAGGTCCCTTACACTGATAAAAATAGATGCAAAAATCCCAAAGAAGTATTAATAAACATCCAACAATGTATTTAAAGATTATACTTAATAATCAGTGGCTTTCTTCTGAAAATACAAATATAATTTAGTATGATAAGTCTGCAGATACCGTGTCCTACTTTAAATAGAAAAAAACTCTTGATTTAACAAATTCTAGTAAATTAGAAATAGATAAAACTTCTTTTAACTAAAGAATATACCTACAAATACACAACAAACAACAGCTTAAGTGGAAAAATATATACATGTTGGAATATTCTTCCAAAATCAACACACTTGTTATCTCTACTTTTATTAATCACGATCTGGGATTTCTTAGCAAGCCAAATAAAATAATGAGAAATAAATGGCATAACATTAGAGAACAATTTTTCTATGGCTGCTGTAAAAATTACCACAAATGTGGTGGCTTAAAACAACACACATTTGTTCTCTTTCAGTTCTGGAAGCCAGAATTATGAAATGGTTCGCAGTTGGTCAAAATCAGGATGTCAGTAAGCCACATTCCCTCTAACGATTGCAGGGAAGATTCATTATTGGCCTCCTCTGGTAGCTGTCAGCATTCCTTGGCTTGTTACTTAAATTACTTGAATTATTGATCTTAACACCTTGCTTTAATCTTTGCCTCCATGATCACATCATCTTTTCCTCTTGTATCTGTGTAAAATCCCCTTCTGCCTCTCTATCTTATAAGCACAATTGTGATTGCATTTAAGACCGACTTTGATAATCCAGGATAATACCCCTATTTCAAGATCCTTAACCACATTTACAAAGTCTTCTTTTGCAGTATGAGATATTATTCACAGACTGCAGAGATTAGAATGTGGATATTTTTTTGTGAGACCATTGTAGAGCCTAGGAAAAAGAAGAAGAAATATAAAACTTTAACTTTCTGTAAATCATATTACTGTCTACTCACTAACAAAAAAAATCACAAATTATTATAAATAATAAGTGACTGGATATGAGATTAATATTTGACACTTTATTTCAATTATATAAAATGGCAACAAATATCAAGAGAAAATCATTTTAAAAATATAATACATGTTATCAACCAAAATTATCACATGGTAAAATACTTACTTGTAAACATAACCAGAATATCCAAGATTTACAAGGGATAAAATATAAATCTTTATTGAGAGAAATTAAAGAAGACAAAGGAAGAGATGTACAATGTTTATATATGGGAAGAGTTCATAGAATTAATTTAGTAAAGATTACATTTAATAAATATATCAAATTTTTTCAAATTTATCTTAAACTTTAGTGTAATTTTGATAAAAATCTTAAAATTATAGAACTATTCTGAGGTGAATTTACAAGTTACATGAATTACCCAATGACCAAGTATAACCCAGGCACATCTGGAGGAAATTTTCCTTAAAAAGATTAAGGTGGGATATTTGTCCTGTATATGTCAATATTTATTATTAAGTGATGACTGGCACATAGATATATGAATTGATGAATGGCATAGAATTACAAACCCAGAAACAAACATATATATATATAGAATATTGTTTTATCAAGGAAGAGCCATGTTGTATCAGTGGAGAATGGAAAATCTATTCTAAAATTAAAGCAGAACAAAATAGCTACTCACATGAGAATACAAACAAAAAAAAATATGATTTTTGTCTTACAAAATACATCAATTCCAATTATACTACAATATAATTGTAAAAAGCAAAATTTGTCAGTACTTAGGAAAATACGGGTAAATACAAATACCTTTTTAACTTCTGGTTAGGAAAAGCTATTTCAACAAAAAATTAATAAATGCTAAAGAAAAGATAAATTTATCTATATTCAAGCATAATACTTGTGTTCATAAAAAGGCACCTCAAATAACTAAAAATGTAGGTCATAGATATGGTTTGGCTATGTCCTCATCCAAATCTCAACTTGAATTGTAAAAATCCCATGTATCAAGGGTGGGACAATTATCTCTACAAAGTAGAGATAATTGAATCATGGAGATGGTTTCCTCCATGCTATTCTCGTGATAGTGTGTAAGTTCTCACAAGATCTGATGGTTTCATAAAGGGCTTTCCCCTTAGCTTAGCTCTCCTTCTTCTGTCTCCTGCTGCCATTTGAAGAAGGTTGTGTTTTCTTCCCCTTCTACAATGATTGTAAGTTCCTGAGGCCTCCCCAGCCATGTGGAACTGTAAGTCAATTAAATCTCTTTCCTTTATAAATTACCCAGTCTCGGAAATTCTTTATAACAGTACGAAAATGGACTAATGCAGCAAATTGGTACCAGTAGAGTGGGGTGCTGCTATAAAGATACCTGAAAATGTGGAAACTACTTTAGAACTGGGTAACAGGAAGGTTTGGAACAGTTTGGAGGGCTGAGAAGACAGGAAGATATGGAAAAGTTTGGAACTTCCTAGAGAATTGTTGAATGACTTTGACCAAAATGCTGATAATGATATGGACAATGAAGTCCAGGCTGAGGTGATCTCAGATGGAGATGGGTAATTTCTTGGGAACTAGAGCAAAGGTCACTCTTGCTATGCTCTGACAAAGAGACTGGTGGCATTTTTCCCCTGCCCTAGAGATCTGTGGAATTTTGAACTTGAGAGAAATGATCTGAAATTGGAACTTATGTTTAAAAGGGAAGCAGAGCATGAAAGTTTGGACCATTTGCAGCTTGATGATGCAATAAAAAAGAAAACCTCATTTTCTGGAGAGAAATTCAAGCCCCTTGCAAAAATTTCTATAAGTAACGAGGAGCCTAAATGTCTCCAGGACATGTCAGAGATCTTCAAGGAATCCCCTCTCATCACAGGCCCTGAAGCATAGGGGGGAAAAATGGTTTTCTGGGCCAGGACCAGGACCCCCTGGTCCATGCAGCCTCAAGACATGGTGCCCTGTATTCCAGTGGCTTCAGTTCCAGCTGTGGCTAGAAAGGGGCTGAAGTATAGCTCAGGCCATTGCTTCAGAGGGTGCAAGCCCCAGACCTTGGTGGCTTAATGTGGGTTTGGCCTGGTGGTGCACAGAAGTCAAGAATTGAGGTTTAAGAACCTCTGCCTAAATTTCAGAAGATGTATGAAAATGCCTGGATGTCCAAGCAGAAGTGTGGTGCAGAGGTGAAGCCCTCATAGAGACCCTCTGCTAGAGCAGTGACAAAGGGAAATGTGAGGTTAGAGCACCCACCCAGAGTCCCCACTGGGGCACTGCCTCGTGGAGCTAAGAGAAGAGGGCCTTTGTCCCCCAGACTCCAGAATGGTAGATACATCAACAGCTTGCACCATGTGCCTGGAAAAAAACCACAGACACTAAACATCAGCCATGAAAGCAGCCTAGAGATGGGGGAATTATACCCTGCCAAGCCATAGGGGCAGAGCAGCCCAAAGCTGTGAGAACCCACCTCTTGCATCAGTGTGACCTGGATGTGAGACATGGAGTCAAAGGAGAATATTCTGAAGCTTTAAGATTTGACTGCCCTGCTGGATTCTGGACTTGTATGGGCCCTGTAGCCCCTTCATTTTGGCCAGGTTCTCCCATTTAGAATGGGTGTATTTACCCAATGCCTGTACTCCCATTGTATCTAGGAAGTAACTAACTTGCTTTTGATTTTTACAGGCTCATAGGTGGAAGGGACTTGTGTTGCTTCAGATGAGACTTTGGACTTGGACTTTTGGGTTAATGCTGGAATAAGTTAAAACTTTGGGGGACTCTTGGAAGGTCATAATTGTATTTTGAAATGTAGGAACATGAGATTTTGGAGGGGCCAGGGTTGAGATTACATGGCTCTGTGTCCCCACCCAAATCTCACCTTGAATTGTAATAATCTCCATGTGTCAAGGGCAGGACCAGGTGCAGATAATTGAACCATGGGTGTAGTATTCCCCAGGCTATTCTCCTGATAGAGAATAAGTTCTCAGGAAATCTGATGGTTATATAAGGGGCTTCCCCTTTTCATCTGCTCTCCTTCTTCTCTCTTCTGCTGCCATATGAAGAAGGACATGTGTGCTTCCCTTTCTGCCATGATTGTAAGTTTCCTGAAGCTTCCCCAGCCAGGTGGAACTGTGAGTCAATTAAACCCTTTTCCTTTGTAAATTACCTAGTCTCAGGAGGTTCTTTATAGCAGTATGAAAATGGACTAGTACAGTCATAAACTGAGAGAAAATATTTGTAACATATATAACTAACCAAGTGTTAAAAGAAAAAATTAGATAGAGAAAGAGAGAAAAAAAAAAAAAAAACAGGCAAAGGCACTATTTAACAGAATACAAAACACAAGTGGAAAATAGGACTATAAGACTGTAAGATGTTCAGTCTTTATGAGGAAATGTTTAATTTTAGTAATCATGGAAATGTAAATTAGGACCACAGTATGATACTGTTTTATAATTGTTCAACTAGCCTAGGCAAATATTAAATTTGACAAGATGAGAGTTGAAGAAATTGTGAATCAAAGGCCCTCTTCACAAAGCAGGTAGAAGGGCAATTCAGTACAGGCATTTTGGAAAAGTATTTGACGTTTTTTAAGTGAAGATCTATGATTATATGCCTTACAAGCAAGCAATTCCACTCCTCAGAAAAACTTTTGCAAGATGCATATCAGGAGAATATTTCAGAAAGTTCACCAGAATGATACAAAATTTGGGAAAAAAAGTACCCCACAGGAACACATTGGCAATGCAATGAATAAACAAACTGTGGTATTTCAAATCAGTAGTACCCAACCTCTGGTGACTTTTGCTCCCAAGAGGGCATTTGGAAATGTTTTTTGGTTGTTACAACTGGAGGGATGCTGCTGGCATCTTGTGGGTAGAGGCCAGAAGTGCTGCTAAATATCCTATAATGAACAAGGACACTCAGCAAAGAATTATCAGCCCCAAACCTCAATTGTTTTATTAAGGTTGAGAAACTCTGTGTTAAAACAATGAAATATCTAGAAAAGAAATTAATGGATACAACTATATCTTATAATATGGTTGAATTGTAACAGTTTAATATAAAGTGACAGTAATATGGTCCCAAAGATTATTTACAGCATCTTACCTTTAATGATAAAGTTAAAAACACCTAAAACTAAATAATATATGTGTACATATTGGCAAAATGTTTATGCCAAAGCTATATTAAGTAACATCACAGGAATTATGAAAACAATAAAAAGATACATCACTTGGCAAAAGCAGAGATATGAGAAGAGAGACAGGTTGATATAATCTATTGTGACTATTCTAGCTCTCATTTTCGACAGTAGGCTCACAGGTGTGTGTGGGTATGGTTGTGGGTATGGATGTATGTATGTGTGTGTGTGTGTGTGTGAGAGAGAGAGAGAGAGAGAGGGAAAAAAAAGGAGAGACAGAGAGACAAAAAATGAACCATTTATGGACCAGTTATGGAAGTGTGTTATGAACTGAAGATTATGACTAAGTATAAATTTAATTTTGGTATTTCATTAATAAACTGCCATTTTCACAATAAATAAATAAATACTTATGTATTTATTCACCATCTTTGCTTACTATCAAAACACAAAAACCTAAACATCAAGAATACTTTGTTATTTCAGAAACAAAATAAACATTAGTGAGATTTTAGATTCTTTCAGCCTCAAATGCTGTATCAATTAGCTTTTCTGATAATTGTCCACAGTAGTTTATTGTATGTAAGTTATTTTTGGAAGCAAACATACTAGCTAGTAAGCAGACTAGCCATATATAGAGATTTGTCTAGCATGTTTTCCTTTAATAATATATTTTTTAAACAGTATGATTTATATATAAATTATACGTAATTTATAGTTTAAAACAGTATATAAAAATACATATTTTTATGTATTTTTAATGGCCGGGCACGGTGGTTCACGCCTGTAATCCCAGCACTTTGGGAGGCAGAGGCGGGAGGATCACAAGGTCAGGAGTTCAAGACCAGCCTGGCCAACATGGTGAAACCCCATCTCTACTAAAAATACAAAAATCAGCTTGGCATGGTGGCACGTGCCTGTAATTCCAGCTGCTCCGGAGGCTGAGGCAGGAGAATTACTTGAACTAGGACCTGGGAGGTGGAGGTTGCAGTGAGCAGAGATCGCACCACTGCACTCTAGTCTGGGCTAGAGCAAGACTCCATCTCAAAAAAAAAATATATATATATATACACACACACACACATACACATATATGTATATATACACACATATATATGTGTATATATATGTAATTTTTTTTAAAGAGGAAGATATTAAAATCAAAACGACATTTTGGTGTTCCACCAAGCTAAACTGATACTGTATCAGATAAGTGTGCTCACCAGAACTGGTAATGAAAGATCTCTGCCTAAAGGGCAGTCATGCAATTCAGAAAATAAACATACCCTCCTTGGGGTGAACAGACCTAGGAGCACAAAAGTTAGGATGCATAAAATAGATTGAATACAGCTCAGAAGAGAGGCCTGTTGGCCATTGATAACAATCTTGGTAAGTTCAACATTCAATTTTATTTACTTAATGACACCCAAAGTATTAGTATACATTGAATCTTTTCCTATAACTAAAAGTGATAAAGTTCTCAAAATGAGACTAGAAGTTGTTTTTCCTGACTTTACTAAATTCCAGGTTTTATTTTTTGTTTTTGTTTGTCTTGCAGAGGAAGTGAGGTGCAGGGTATGGCAAAAGTCAGGAAGAGTTACAAAATACTAAAACTACACAGATGAGAAATGCCAGCTAAATTCGTGTGTGTTCCAGATGCAGAAAAAAAACAAAGATAAAAACAATGTCAGGATTGAGACAGAGATCGCCTTCCTCTTAGAACAGAATAAGAAGTCTCTGATGTTGAAATACATTCAGAGGCAGCCTCTTCCAATTCTATTTCATTAACGAAGTGGAATGAGGGGGCTGCCTACATTGTTGTATTTGACTAAGTTCACTCAATGACTGTAGTAACAGAACTAGGATCAGAGAAGAATGCTACCTACTCCTTCCACATCTGAGTCAACAGCTAAAATATCTCAGAGGTTGTTGCCTTGAGACACCAAACTTGCTATTTTGTTTATAAGCATATGTACAACAAACCTATTTTTCTTAATATTTATAGATTATGATTTTTCTTTCTCTTGAAAGGCAAAACATGGCCTTAATCAAACTTTACATATGAATTTTTCAAAACACAGTTTAGTGGAAAATAATTACTTCCAGTGAAGCAATTTTTTACGGTGATTTGGAGAAACATAAGCAATTTTTTAATGATCCTAGACATGAAGTCATGTGTTCATAAAATTTATTTATAATTGAAATAGGAGTCTATCACTTAATCTGTTTATTTTATTCTGAGATTCCCCCCACAAACAATGGAAAAGCCAACGTATAACTGGGCTTTATTTGAGCTCCAATTTTATTATGGTACACAGAAGAAAAGTATCAATTCAAAACTGGAGTGAGATAGGCATTAAGGGAACCTATGTGCTTATACTATAAACACAAGGATTCTTGTATTTGTGAATTATTATGGTAATTCTGCAAAGGCATGTGTCCTTAATATGGTAAGCTTAGGTTTTGAGTCACAGGAAGGAAGGTTTCAGCTCTGATAGGGAACTTTCAAGATGTCTATCCAAGGAAGAGTTAATTCACATATTTTCTCAAATTGTAGAGGAAAATCAAGTTGCTAAAGAAAAATTCCGAGGCCCTCTTCCTTGACTCCCACCTACAGTTTAATTTTCTTTATCATGAGAACCAGATGGGATTTAGACACTATTGTCTCCAATTGTCTATTAAGCGAAGCACAACATCATCAAATCCTTACCTAAATAAGATGTGTATCTACTTATACAAGATCTGTAAACTTTCTATTAAATGGCCTTCTTTGGTTAGAGCTCTAATTTTATTTTGTTGTTGCATTTGCTGTTGCCATAAGTCAAGAAGGATTCATGTTCTTCCATGTGCTCAATCTGGTAACAGAGTTTTGACTAGATGTGCCCTGGGTCTAGACATTCTTCCCTGTGGAAGGAAATTCGTAGAGCAGAGAAGTCTCCACACAAATACAAAATAACAGTCCCCACAAGTTTGGTACAGGCTTCTGGCAAAATCTTCAATGTTCATCTTATCCAGATACAGATAATCTCTTGATTTCATTATTGCTTAAACTATTTTCAAAAACATGTCCTTGGTGGAGAGCTGTAGGCCTTAAATTTTGTGAGGCAATAGCACACATCCCTAGTATGGGCTATGCCAACCCATAAACGAGATGCTTTTACTCTAAGAACAAAGCATGTTATCAACTATAGAAAGACAAAAGTTATAAACCTTTCCACACGTCAAAGAGAGATACTTAGTCACCTTGAATCTTTCAGATTGTGGAAGTCCATAAGATCCTTCAATTTCTGAACCCTCTAAACTAATTTTAGCATTTTGTTAAAAATTGTATTAGTTCCCTATTGTGGTGATTATCACAAATTTAGCTCAAAACAACATGCATTTATTCTTTTACAGTTCTGGAGGTGAAAAATCTAAAATGGGTCCAAAGGGTTGTATTTCTTTTTGAGACTCTGGGAGGGAACCCTTCTCTTTTCCATTTTGGCTTCTAGAGGATGCCTACATTTCTTAGCTCCTACCTCCCTCTTCTCTATGTTCCCAGTCAGCAGCATAGAATTTTTCCCTCTTTCTAGTCTCTGCTTCAATTTTCTTTTATTCTCTGTTCTGTTTTTGTTTTGAGACAGCTTTTCGTGCTGTTGGCCAGGCTCTAGTGCAGTGGTGCGATCGCGGCTCACCGTAGCCTTGATCTCTCAGGCTCAATCTGCTTCCATCTTCTATCTAGGAGTTTCTTTATTATAAGGGCCCTTGTGAATACATTAGGCATAATAAGATAATCTAGGATAATCTCCCCATCTCAAGATACTCAATCACATCTGCAACGTCCCTTTTACTGTGTGTAAAGTACATATTTACAGGTTCTAGGAATTAAGAGGTAGATATCTTTGGGAAGGGGCATTATTCTGCTTACCACATAGCCATATTAGAAAGCTATTCTTTTCAAAACTCGTCTTGAAACAATGCAAGATAAAAGGAGCTAACAACATTGTTAGATTACATGTGGTCAAGATGTTTTTACAGATGTAAAGTGTGTCCTCAATGAAACGGAACTGTATTTCTGAGTGAGAAAATAAAATATCAATGACTCTAAATATAGTAGCCTGGAAAACTCTTCAGCGGAATATAAGTAATCCATTTGAGGAGGGTACATGGCATGAAGAAAAATGATTCTAAAAAGAAGGAGCTAGATTTAAGTTGCTGAGTGCAAAGCATTGTAGGGAAACTTGGAAAACAACAATTTCATGGTGAGGCCACCATATCACAACTGCCTTTGGGTGCTGTTCAACTACTTATCTCTAAAAGGGTGATGGTGGAAGGGAGAAAACAGACTTGAAAATAGCACAAAATAAGTAAATAAATGAATACATAAATAAAGCTTAGATAAAATTGGTAAAGGAGTAAAGTCATGCCTGTCACTATGAGCCCGTTTAGCATTTTATGTAACTGTTCCCTTGCTTCTTAGTTATTCAGGATTTTGCAGAAAATGTTTATATGAATGTTTTGATTTAACCCATGACAGACACACGGACAGATATGGCAATAGTGCAACACCATATAAAGGAAATTTGTGCCTAATGCTTATACTGCACTTTTAATTTATTTCCCCTTGAAGCCTTTTTACAAGATGGGTCCATTTACCGCCGCTGGCTATTAAGCAGATATGGATATTAAACATCGGTAAGAAAAGAAACATTATTGTAATATCTCACATATGTTTTTTGTGTATATAGGGGTAAAATGTGTTACCTGGTAGTTACCGGTATTTCCTAAAACCAGCTGCTCTGAGTATAAAAGTCACAGTCACTATCCGTGGTTTAGTAGTTCCAAGCAATTTGTAGGATGTTTTATATCTTGACAGTGGTCTAGAATCAGAGAATAAAGTAGTGTATTAGCTGTCTGTGTTGCATAACTAATTACCACGGACTTGTAAGCTTAAAAAAAAAAAAAAAAAAAAACCATGAATTTATTTTCTCACAGCTTCTGTGGGTCAGGAGTCCAGATACAGGTTGGATGGGTCCTCTGTTTAGGACAGCATAGGGCAATCCAGATGGCAGCCAGGACTGGGTCCTCATCAGCATCTCAAGTCACCAAGGTTATAGATTGCCCTTAGATTCTTTGCAGAATCCATTTCTTTGTGTATGTGGAATTCATGGCAGTTTTTTTTTTTTTTTAAGAAGAGAAAGAAAGAGGGCAAGTCATGTGAAATGGAATGAAATCCCTGGAGTGCCATCCTATAGCCTGTGACATGTTCAATTGGTGGGAAACAGGTGACCAGGCCCACCCACACTCAAGAGGAAGTAGAAAGTGGGTGCAGACATACCAGGAGCTGGGATAATATGGCCACCTTAAAGTCCTGACCTTCACAGGGAGAAAAATTTAGACAGAATGGAAAACAAGACCCTAGTAGCATGGCTCATGTAACCAATTGGAGACCTCACATAATTTCTATAATATGTAAAAAACATTGTTAAAACTGCAAATTATGATTGCATACTGTGGTTAGTCTATACCAGACCTAAACCTTCCCTATGGCTACCCTTATATATTAGGAAGTATAGATATACACCTAGAAGGAAGAAGTCCAAGAATGATGAGAAAGCCCAGCTCTTTTTAAAAAAATCATTAAAAATGCAAATTATGATTGCATATTGTGATTAGTCTATACCAGAACTAAACCTTTCCTAAGGCTACCCTTACATATTAGGAAGTATAGATATGCACCTAGAAGGAAGGATTCCAGGAATGGTGAGAAGACCCAGATATTCTTCAAATGATGTCTCTTAGTTAGATTCTGACGATCTAACTATAATAAATTAATTCATTTTGAAAGGCTTTGACTCACTCTAACACACCTCCAGAGAGTAGTATGATCTCCAGCTGCTCTTATTCTTTTATACTTTGATATGAATGGTGGATTTGATTAACAAGTTCCAGTTAATTTGGACTGAACCAGCAAGACAGCCTGAGGCATGAGAAAGAGTAAAGAGGAAAAATAAGGAGTTTTAAAATGTCATGATGTTGTTGAGCATTTTTTGTCTTCCTATAGAAGATTATGATGCATATGGGTAGTTACTTCTGATTTTCTCTAGACAAAATTCCAGGCCATGTAAAGTATGATTATCTATGTATTAATTTACACAACAAATGAGTTTAATGGTGGGATGGGGAGTGTAGTAAAGAAACAAGCATATTAAATGTAACATCTGATTTAAATGCCATGAGGTAATTCCTATCGCTTCTAGCATCCTTAATGTGAACAATGGGATCAAAATGGCAAGATGTCTAAATCCTAATGAGGGAATCAGGAAAGGTCTCAGAAGGTAAGGACATGACGAATGGTCCAGCTATTCATTCAGAGGAATACAAACAAATGAACCAACAGTAAGTTTACACTTACTCCTTACTAACTTTGCACTTACAAGTCTGTTCTTCTGGACTGGGAAATAGCTCTCTATCCTGAGCACTCGAGGTACTTTGTATGAGAAGCTCAGTGTCAGGTTGAGATGAAACTTTTCAGTGGAGCAAGAAATGGAAATCTTTATAGAACTAGGAATGTTGAATGAATGGAATCTTACAGTTAGAATTCCACTATGCTGCTCCATTCATCAAGTTCCTAAATACTTCAAGCAAGGAGGTCAGGGAAGCATGTATAATATTTTTGGCCAGTTAACATAACTTGAACATCATTTATTTCAACTATATCAAATTATTTCTGACATTTTATGCTAATTATCATGTCCTGTGGGATTAGTCTTAAGACTAATAGTTGAACAACTGCTAGTAGCCACCTTGGGATTTGGTCTCCAGACAATATAATAGTTATAAAGGCATTGGGGCTATTTGTTTAAGGTTTTGGGTTTTTTAAAAAAAAAAAAAAAAAAAGTTTTTTTTTATTTTTTGAGACAGAGTCTTGCTCTGTTGCCCAGGCTGGAGTGCAGTGATAAGATCTCGGCTCCCTGCAACCTCCACCTCCCGAGTTCAAGTGATTCTCCTGGCTCAGCCTGCCTAGTAACTGGGATTATAGGCATCCGCCACCATGCCCAGATAATTTTTGTGTTTTGAGTAGAGACTGGGTTTCTCCATGTTGACCAGGCTGGTCTCAAACTTCTGACCTCGGGTGATCTGCCTGCCTCAGTCTACCAAAGTGCTGGGTTAATAGGCGTGAGCTACTGCACTCTGCCTAGGTTTTGCATTATTTATCAGAAAAAATAAAAGACCTGATTTTCACAATTTTGTAAAAAACTTTTATTATTTAATATAACGATATATATATTTAATAGAAAGTAAAATTTGAAATGGTAGTTTCCATCACTATAAATGGTTATTTTTCACAGTGTGATTCAGCAGAAATAGAGTTGATGATATTGAAACAATTGTCTCAACAAATTAGTTATACATTTAATCAAATGTATATGTATATATAAATGTATATGTATATAACATTTAACAAATTAGTTATACATTTAATTAATTGGCTTATTCATCATGAGAAAATTTAAAAAATGCATACACACATGCATACACTTAACTAAAATTTTATAGAAACTATCCTTTAAAAGCGTAAGTTTTGGTTTAACCAACTCACATTGTATTTTCAGTAACTTGAACTTTTAAATTTCTGAAAAAAGTATATCACCCTTAGATGTAGGTGGCCAGACAGGATATAGCCCTCATATTGGCTGGTGATTGCTTGGTGAATTGAGAAATTTTATTTACTTATTTGATTAGAGAAGCCAAAACTATCAAAACTGGGAAAACAAGTCATGTTTCAACTGTTACAAGTTTACCTATAGCATTTTACTATTGAATAGTGAATTTATTTACCTTGACTGTGGCCATAAAAATGTTTTAGGAAAACCTCAAAGGCAGAGCAGAGGAATTATTTTATTTCCTGCTTCATTTTCTTTATCCCATTCCTTGCCTACTACAATTATCATTACTGACATAGCTCTGTTTGAAATTTAGCCATGTAGGGAGCAATAAATCTGTGATTGGAACAGAATCTTTGGAAGAAAACATGAGCAGTGTTTGTAAATATATTAGGACAGGCATAAAGTGAACACCATCTTAAAATACTTAGGAAATGACCCAGGTATATTACTAAAGGGGAACGAGAGAACAAGAATGAGCCTTGGGTAAGCAGAGAACCTCATAAATCACATAAGATAGCTCTGTGCTTTTATCCCTGGATCCATATGTTCTTTCCAAAGAAAAACAATGTGACAATTTAGCATTATTTTACACACCTCAAAGAGGGCCTGAGAATTCCCTATAGTAGCTAAATAAAAGCATTTACAAAATTAATATTGATACATTTGGGTTTTATTTTCAAGTTTTGTTCAATTTAATTTAAAAACAAATTTATTTTAAATGTTTTTCAAGAAATATTCTGATATTGAGGATCAGGGTAAGAAATATTAAAGTGTTTTATCTATCAGAAACAAATTATTTTCTTGTGTTTTGAAATACCCTCTTTCAGTAAACCGCAAGGACCTTGAGGACAAAGAAGAGTAAATTTTCTTTTTACAGTGTGCTATATCCCTCTGCCTTATCTGCTCAGTAATTATATTATGCATATATAATTAGATATTATATATAGTATATAACTATATATAATTATATGTATTATATATTTCACATAAATCTCATGAAAATGTTTAAGAATATTCGTAATACATTTCTCACCATCATCTCCACATGCTAAGCAACTCAAGCCATCAGATCCAATTGTTAATTATTCACATTCATCACTAATACTTGTTTTTTCTTTTCTTCTAGGTACAGGATAGAATGAGATTTTTTTCACTCGCTTCAGGTTAAACTTGGTCCTTGCTTTGGGCAATCATATGAAAGCAAAAATAGCACATGGTATTTATGGACAGAAAAGATTGAACAAGCATGTGATTCTCCATGTGTTCTTTCCCCGATCATAACAATCAATGACATTTAAGATGGCAGACGCTTTGTTAGCTCGTAATTGGGTAAAGAAGGCATGGATCAGATCCCCTGCCAATCTCAGATCAATTTGCAACAAAATTGATAATTATTATACCTTTTTCACTTTAAGCCTCTGAAATGTTGGCTTTGTTACTGCAGCACCCCATAAACCATCCTGACCGATAGGCCAATTATTAGTACATGCAAAAAATACCTAACTAACCAGGTTTGCAAATATATTAACTTAATTTTGTTAGATTCCACAGATATTATGTGGAATCTAATGTAATATTCATTTTCAATCTAGTATTATTTCGTAAAAGCTATTAAGGTCAAAATAAAGGGCATAAATACAATTTTGAGGGTTAATAGCTAGAAATGTTTACCAATATCAATACTCAATAATGTTTCTGGTAAACTTACTATACGTGACTAGTAGTTTGATGTCTTTATTTGTTCTTTATTCATTCATTCAATAAATAATTTTCCAATGTCTATCATTTGCCAGACTCTATTCAAAATACTTGGAATACTTCAGTGAACAAAAGATCCTTGCTTTCATGGGCCTGCCTCTACCTAAGGGAGGCAGATTTTCAAGAATGAATTGATGAGTAAACAATAATATTAAAGATAATAGGTGCTTTGGGAGAAAATGTGGGGCAAGATGAAAGGGATTGAGGATGTTGGGAGAGAGGGCATTGATTTGCAATCTTTTAAAAAGTCACTTGGATAGGTTTTCATTTAGATCTGCTCAGAACAGATACACTCATGAAGGCTTCTAGACGGAGTAAGATGAAGGAGCTACTTGCAGAAATGTAAACTAGGTTAAGGAATTTTAGAGCACTTGGTGTCTAGCAACAGCGGAAAACCGCACCATCCTAAGGCCTGAAGGTAAAAGGTCAAAATATTGTTAACTAGAGCCTTGGAAGGGCTGGAGCCATGTAAAAAAAGGCAAGCTGTAGGAATTGTAGTTAGAGGAATACACTATCAAAACTACAGCTAGAAGAGCAAGGGAGAGACAGGAAGAAATGCCCCGATATCTCTCTCCTGATCCCCAAGCCATAAAACAAGCAGTTAAGGGCAAAGGACATATCTGAGAGCTGAAAGTGATAGAAAATAACTAGCATTGTGGGTTTTATGGAGAAGGTAACATTTGAGGAAGGTTCGAATGAAGTAAAATAATAAACCATGTTTATATCTGGGGGACAGAGTATTCTAGGAAGTGGAATTAGTCAATGTAAAGATCCTAAAGGGGAAATAGTTTTGACAAGTTTAGGAACAACAAAATAAGGGTGAGACAGAGAACATAAAGAGGAATGAAATAAGAAGCAAGGTGAGAGAAGTAGCAGCAGTCCAAATCATTTATGGTCTGATTGGATTTTAGGTTCCACTCCAGTGAAATCAACAAGGAGTTTGCCTGACCCGGGAATGGGAAGAGACTGATCAGAGTGTTGCAGAGTCTGGGAAAGAAGGACTCTAAAACCTGATTGACTAATGTGCTGATGACTTGAAACAACATTTGATTAAAATACTAGAAACTCAACCAACATGTAAATGACAACCGATAAATGACAATGTAAATTCCTATTGTCTGCCTCATGTCCCAGCATCACATTCTATTATCAAAAGTTTTACTTTTGGGTTTCCTTTTAGTTCATAATGTGGCTTTTTGTTCAAAGGTGTTGGTCCCTTGAAGTTAATTTAAATTCTCCCCTTTAGAGTGTCATTCTCATCATTGAGGTTGTGCTGATTGAGTGTGAATTCCTAATTGATTTTTCCTAGTCATTTAGATCATCTAGACCTAGTCAAATGCTAAAGTTAACGTGACTAAAATAGTATTTAGTCCCTAAATTTATCTATTTATTTTATTTTTATTAAACGTACATGTCATATTCCATTGTACACAGGCAAGAGGAAAGCCGGAAGGACTGATTTTATCTGAAGGTGTGATACTACTTTCCCAAACTTCCTTCCTTCCTTCCTTCCTTCATTCCTTCCTTCCTTCCTTCCTTCCTTCCTTCCTTCCTTCCTTCCTTCCTTCCTTCCTTCCTTCCTTCTCTTCTTTCTTCTTTCATTCCCTCTCTCTCCCTTGCTCCCTTTCTCCCTTTCTCTCATCCTCCCTTCCTCCCTTCCCCCTTTTCTCTCTTCCTTCTTCCTTTCTTCCTCCTTTCTAAAATACTTTTGAACATTTTCATTGTGCCAGCATAGCGTTAATAGCTGACACACTCTGTACCCTAATGGTACCACCTGGGGAAATGGTGCAAGTTATTTTAGCATGATCACTCTCTTACTCTTTTATCAATATTTTTTATTAGCAATCTTCAAGAATATAACTACTCTTTAAATCAGCCAGCCAGGTAAATGGTTCTAACATTGCTATTATTAGGCTTGAGGTAGACCATCTAAATTGTCTGGAGACGTCAGAGGTATTTCTTATCTCCATCTTCCACTCCAATTGCAGTTGTCTCCTCAAAAGCAGGGGCTGCATATCTCAGAAGCCTGTCTTTTATGTAATTAAGAATAAAGTGAACAGAGGCAGAAGTCAGATTTCTTATCCTAACTGGGTGTATTAGTCTTATGTAGCTGCCAGACTGGGTGGCTTAAACAATAGAAATTTATTTCTCACAGTTCTAGAGGCTAGAAGTCCAAGATTAAGGTGTTGCGAAGGTTGGCTTTTAGTGAGTTCCCTCCTCTTGGCTCATAGATGACCACATTCTTGCTGTGTACTCACAATAAGCTTTGTTTTGTGTGCATGAAGAGAGACTTCTGTTGTCTTTTCCCTTTCTTATAAGGACACCAGTCCTGGGGTCCCACCCTGATGACCTCTTACCACTATAAACCTTAATTACCACTGTAAAGGCCCCATTTTTTCATACAGTTACATGGCAGGTTAAGGTTTCAATATATAAATGTATTGAGAGGAACACAGTTTAGTCTATAGTATCGAGCCTCAGGCTAGTCTTTCATTTTATTTTCTCCTGCATAGCATTTTAACATGAACACAGTTGGAACACAGTGAGTTAGCTGGGACCTCACCAATACACCGTGTCTAGTGGAGGCTCCCTGGATTTGGTGGTGAACCTGAGGTAAACACGACATACCTCTCACATTCCAAGCTCCGAGTGCTGGGTTACTCACTCTGCAGAGGTTTTATAGCTTTCCAAAACCTTTTTTTGCTTTACTAGTCTCTATTTTAAGTATGTTTTCTTCTGCTCTTGAATCCTGACAAGGACTCATTCAAACTACTAAGCCATATAAACAATGGAGGTTTAGAAACGTTGGCTTCAGAGAACTTCGTTATTATTGTCACTTGATCTCACATATCTTACCTCAGGCTTGACTATTTGTAACGTGATACGGGGCTTTAGGATCCTCTCCCCACCATTGCCATTATTTCCTTTAACAGCTACCATTTTAGTGTGTCCTGCTTTTCTCTTTTGTCCTTTTGCATTCCTCAGTTTTTTGCTTTCAATAAGCTCTTCACTTATTAAAATTTCCTTAAACCTCACTGTCACATGCACTCTGCCTTCTCTTTCATCCTGTTTATGATTATACAGAAATTCAAAGGATAACCTAATTTTACCAGATCACCTGAGAGGGTAATTATTGTAGACAATTGTAACTTTATAAGAGAAAATAAACTCCGATGCCATACTAAACCTTATGATAGTCAAAACAAACAAACAAACAAACAAACAAACAAACAGAAAACCAGAGAGAGAGAGAAAAAAAAAATCCAAGGACACATAAAGAACTTTAAACATTCATAAATTGGTTCAATATCATGAAAGTTCTGGAATTTCCTCCTCTCCCTAAACTGACTCGAATTGTGAGTCACTCACAATGTCTTTGATGGTATTAATCATGTGATACAAGGATTTCAAAATGTTACAAAAAGCCGGAGGGCCACAGGAGATGGAGAGTTGCCAGAAGGAAACTTCTGAAGAATAAAGTAAGAAAACCTAAGGTGACCATGGCAAGTATATCAAGATACAAGACACAGATATTTGAGTCAAAAGGTCAAACACTTAGATGAGAATGTGATTAAGAAACATTGACCTCCCAGTGCTTTTGACCTCCCTCCTACATTTGTTGAACTATCTTTGCTGTTGCCATTGGAAAAATAAGCAAACAAAAAATAAATGCATTTCACTCTGCAGAAAGAGTTCTGAAGTGCTTCCCTCATCAAGTAATTTAAAAACTGTCTTCCAGGCTGGGCGCGGTGGCTCACGCTTGTAATCCCACCACTTTAGGAGGCTGAGGCAGGTGGATAATGAGGTCAGGAGGTCCAGACTATCCTGGCCAACACGGTGAAACCCCGTCTCTACTAAAAATAGAAAAAAATTAACTGGACATGGTGGCAGGCACCTGTAGTCCCCGCTACTTGGGAGGCTGAGACAGGATAATTGCTTGAACCCGGGAGGCAGAGGTTGCAGTGAGTGGACATCAGGCCACTGCACTCTAACCTGGAGACAGAGTGAGACTTTGTCTCAAAAATAAATAAATAAATAAATAAAAAATAAGAAAAGAAAAGAAAAAAAATGTCTTCCATTAGCTCAGGGCTCACTCCCATTAATAATAATAATTTGGTCTGAAATAGTGCCTCTTACTCAAGGAGGTCAAAGTTTTTATACATATGAGTTAGTTCATCCCAGGGCTTTACATATAATCACTGAAAATGAAGCACCTTAGAGAAGTTAAAAAAAAAAATTGCACATTTAGTACTTTTGTGATTGTGTGTGTGTGTGTGTGTGTGTGTGTGTGTATGCCATGATTTATATACCAAATTTTTGGCCTCCAGGTAACAGTTCTGATGTTTAGGGGATCCACTTTAAAATAAATAAATGCATTATTATGCCTATAGACCATCAGTTTAAAAGAACAATAATTTATACCCTATCTCTGATTTATCCCATCCATTTCTTAACCCATAATAAGCTCCATTATGCTTTCATAATTCTCACTGTCTCAGAATCTCAGCACCCTCCTTGATCTTCAAAACTAAAACATTCTACCAATATACTTCAATGTAACTGCCTTACCTACAAATGCCTGCAGTATTTTGTCTTTCTACACAACAACCTTTAAAATGTGAGTCTATACATTACCAATTTTACAAAACTAGGATGCATAACCAGACCCACCTAAGCCACCAAATCTTTTTTAAGGTCATAGAGTTAGAAAGTATTAGTAGAATGGGACAAGATATCTGCCATCTGAATGTAGCGTCTTCAACTTATCAAATGGTGCTGCCATATTTGTGTTCTAAAAAATAACCAGTAGTAAGTATGGTGTATTTTCATTTCTATGGTAAAGAACATTTGTTCAAAAATCATATATAAAAGATTTCCAGGTGCATTCTAATTCCAAAATTAATCATAGTGAACCTTTCTACTTAACAATGATGGAAATCTCATTCTAGTTAACAGGAATGGGAAGCCAGTAAACAAGATAATTATTTTTTAATGGCATAGTTAAAAGAAAAAAAAAAACCTGATTAAAAAACATCAATTTTTTAATATGAGTATAAAGCAAAACCAAACAACCCCACCCCCCCAAAAAAAAGAACAAAAAAGAAAAAAGAAAAAAAAAAACAGAAACAAATACTTAGTTTTGTGAACTAGGTTAACTGCGATGTTGAGTACTGACCAGACTAATGTGAAAGCAAAATTGAGTGTCTAGGATTAGAGGAAGCATGATTCCGTCTGGCAAATTCAGGCCAACTAAATTGCCCAGCTCCGTGGTCACTTAGACCTCTCTGAAATGGATCATCTTAGTAAAGGTTAATGAATGTCAGAATGAGCACACCTCCTTTGGGACACAATGCTATATTTTTTTCTTTCAAGCACTTTTTGGAACTAATAACATGAAATTTAAATTTAGTTAAAATAAAAGATAATAAAATTACATATTTTTAATTAAAGTGATGCACCTAAGAAACCCACATATGCCCCCAAATGTTTTCTTGCAATTGAACTGCACTTTCATTAATTAATTTTCATTAATGTAAGATTAGAGAAAGGCTATATTTTATTTGCCCTTTCAGCACAAATGGAGACCCATGGTCTACTTCTTTTAAATTGGCATGCTAAGTAATTACATGCTGATTAATCACATATTTGAATCTTTGCAAATGGCCTTTAATGATAGGCTGCCAAAATGTTTAATAACTTTAGAAAACTCTATACAAATACTCATTTATTTTCTATATTTTCTATATAGAATTAATGGCAGAAAAGTAGCAAACAAGAAGTTAGAAAAACTGGATTCTAGCCTTTAGTCTCTCATTATTTTTGGAGGTATGAGCATCATCAAGTGCATTGAACTCTCCGTAAACCTCCATTTTTATATTTGCAAAGTAGAAAAGTCAGAGTATGTGACAGAGCCTGGCTGGTTTGCTGACTGCTAAATCCATCTACTGGGCACAGCTAGATGATATTCCACTGCCTCCTTTGCAGTTAGGTGTGACTACAGAACTAGTTTATGACCCAAGAAACGTTGGCATAAGTTACAGAAGCCAATTTCAGACTCTGCTCATAAACTCTTCTCATGAACAATACTCAATAATTGTTTCCTTTCTGTGGCTGTCTTGGAGAGGAATTGAAAATGGTGAAATATCAAGATTGGACAATTCAGGATTTCTAATTTAAAGATGTTAAGAGAGATTCATGCAGATCATAAACACTCATTTTGAATTTTATATAAATGAGATAAGTGGCTATTGTGCTATGTTGTTATTTTAATCTCTTACAGCAGCTACTGTTAACTAATGCAGATTGTATCAACTCTTAGGTCTATAAATGCTATTATTTTGTTATTCTATGCCATAAAGACCGAAAGTCCATAGTTTGGAAGACAAAATTAATTCACTTCTCATTTGTATTTCGGAATGTCAACAGTAAACATTTGGGCAAGGCGCTTTGGCTTCATTAAAGTCACTCATTTCACAATGAAACAAAACTATCTTTGGATTTTACAACTTAAATCCCACACAACTTATTATTTTTATTTTTACGTTTCCTTCAAACCTTTGTTTTAGATTCAGGAGGTACATGTGCGTGTTTGTTAGATGGATAAATTGTGTGTCACTGGGGTTTGGTGTACAAATTATTTTGTCACCCAGCTAGTGTGCATAGTACTCCATAGGTAGTTGCTTGATCCCCATCATCATTCCCATCCTCCACCTTCAAGTAGGCTGAGTGTCCATTGTTCCAGTATTTATGTCCATGAGCTTTATATCTTTGTGTCTTTAGTGCCTACCATTGATGACAAAGATGTTTAATTTTAGAAGAAACCTAGACTAAGGGTCATGTATTACTTTTCCATCAGTGCATTGCATAACAGATTATCCCAACATTTACCTCCTAAAAAAAACCAAAAAACAGGTTCATTGTCTCAGAATTTCTAGACAAGGCTTAGCTGGTCCCTCTACTTCACTATCTCTCAGAAATTAGCAATCAAGGTGTCTGCTATGTCTGGGGTCAGTTCCAAAGGTTCACCTACAGAAGGATCCACTTCCAAGCTAACTCAAGTGACTACGGGAAGCTCCTCAAGCTCCTCAAGTTTTGTGAGACTAAGGGCCCTCCATTCCTTGCTAGCTATTGGCTGGAACCTCTTCCTCAGGCCCTTGGCACATGGGCCTCTCCCATATGGCTACTTGCTTTATCAAAGTCAGCAAGAGAATGTCTACTGGAAAGACAGAAGTCACCATCTCTTGTGACCTAACTACAGAACTGACAGTCCCTCAATTTTGCCACATTCTCTTGATTAGTAACAGATTATTTGAGGACAGGGAATTATACAAGGCTGTTCATACCAGGAGGCAAGGTCACTGAACACAATCTAACAGGACTGCCAGAGGTCATCTTTAAATTCATTCATGATTATTCCTCACAAGTAACATAATCTGATGTCTTGGTGAGACATTGGTAAGTTTCTTTCTTCCTGTTTTTATTTTTCCCTATTGCAATTAGCCAGTTTGTGGAAAAAAAGAGAAAAATAGGGAAGAAATAGAAGACAGGGAGAAAGAATAGAAAGAAAAAAAGAAATATGAAGGAAATAAGTTAATGAGAAAATATCAATTTCTGGCCAGGCACAGTGGCTCACACCTCTAATCTCAGCACTTTGGGAGGCCGAGGCACGCGGATCACCAGGTCAGGAGTTTGAGACCAGCCTGGCCAACGTAGTGAAACCCCGTCTCTACTAAAAATACAAAAATTAGCTAGGTGTAGTGACACCTGCCTGTAGTCCCAGCTGCTTGGGAGGCTGAGGTGGGAGAATCACTTGAATCTGGGAGGCGGAGGTTGCAGTGAGCCAAGACCATGCCATTGAACTCCAGTCGAGGTGACAGAATGAGACCCTATCTCAAAAAAATTAATTTCTATGTACTTCAGTTTTCATAACCTGATTGTGTCTATTTGAATGAGCAACATAGTAGTTACTATGTGGATGTCAAAATAGTATAAACCCCTGAGAGGGGATGCCAGGGCAGAGCTGGCTTAGAAAGCTCAAGATTTATAATGTGAATGTTTACATTGAGAGTTAGAAATATAAATGGCTATGAAGAGAACAAGAAGTGGCACTTTAATAGCAATCAAACAGACTACGAGTGAACTATTCAGGAGTACAGCAACAATACATCAGATCATGAGAATACTGGTATATGATCTTGTCAAATTATGATGTGATTTTTTTAATTGCCCTAATAAATCTCACTTGATGTCAAGCTATTTTAATGAAGAGGTCTGATGTATGTGAAATAACAATGCCTAAAATTTATACAAAATTTTATAAACTGCTTTCATATACAGGATCTTATCTGATTTTCATAAACTACCCCCTTTTCAAGATATACAGATTTTTCATGTAACCCCACTATTAAAATTTTCCTTGGCTCCCCATTACTTGGAGAATAAAATCTAGACTCCTTAGCCTAACTATAAAGCTATGTATGAGTGACATACAACAGCCCTACCATTCTCCTTCCTCCAACTCAATCCCACATCTAGCAACCTGAAACTACCTGTCCCCTGTACACGCTGGTTCAGGCATTTGTATGTGCTCTAGATTAGAGTTTCTCAATATGAGCACTACTGACATTTTTTATGGTAATTTCTTGTTTCAAAGTCTATCCTGTGTATTGGAGGACGTATAGCAGCATCCCTGACCACTACCCGCTAGATGCTAGTAGCAACCTCATATAGTTATGACAGGTAAAAATGCCTCCAGACATCACCAAATGCCCCCAGGGGTTGGGCGTCATCCTCCCTTGAGAAACGATGCTCTACGTATTTTTTAAAACTCTGTTTTCTTCGTCTGAAAAACCTTACTCTAGTTTCTACTGTTGACTGACTCTGACATATTCTTTGGAAGTTGCCACTGTTGCAAAGTGTCGTGGACTGAATATTTGTGCACCCCTCCTCAAATTCATATGTTGAAATCCTAACCCCAATGTGATGGTATTAGGAGGTGGTGCCTTTGAGAGGTAATTATGAAACAGTAGCATTCCCTGATTCCCCTTGCAGGACATGAGACAGGAATGTGGTTCACCTGTTTGGTCATCCCCCACCACAGCTCAAACCTTTACGAGAAGCACGTAGATGGGCAAGTGCAGAGGCTGGAGCAAGTGCTTTGGGCTCTTGGCCCTGTAGTAGTGTCTAGGGGTGGGTGCCTGCAACCCTAGTGTTACCAAGCTCTTTCAGCTTTGATGTCTGCAGATGACTTGTGTACTAATCAGCTAAATGGACCCTGGGCCTTATTGCAAGGATAGAGGGCCAGTGTGACAGACTTCTGTATCCCAAGCTTTTGCCCAGTGTCACAAAAGAATTAAATCACATGCAGGCTCAAAGGATGAGCGCAAAGTTTTGTTGATTGGTGGAGGTGGCTCGCAGTGAGATGGATGGGGAACGAAAAGAGGGGATGGAATGGGAAGGTGGTCTTCAGGATGCATGGCAAGCCAAAAGGCAACATTATGGGCATGAAAACAAGAATGCTTGTTCTCATTTAGGGCCATGGGTATCCAGACTTGAGAGTGGGGCCTTTGCTGGGGAACCACCATATCAATGGTCTCCTGTCCATATCAATTAGGCTAAGAGGGTGGAACCCTCATGAACGGGATTGGAACCCTTAGAAGAAGAGACATAGAGCTTGCTTCCTTTGTGTCTCTCTGCTCTCCACCATATGAAAATACAACTAGAAGACAGCCATCTGCAAACCAGGAAGCAAGATTTCATTAGACACTGGATCTGCTGGCACTTTGATAGTGTATTTTCCAGCCTCCAGAGCTGTGAAAAATAAATTTCTGTTGTTTAAGCAATCCAGTCCATGGTATTCTGTTTAGCACTCCGAACAGACTAAGACATAAATGGGTACCGAGAGGTATGTTAATGATATTAAAAAATGGCTAAGAATATATGGAAGAGGCGTTGGAACTGGATAATGGGGTAGAAGCTGGAAGAGATTTGATGCACATGTTAGCAAATGCTGATTTTGCCATGAAGAGGTTTATACATTCTGATTCTGATTCTGGTGAGTGCTACAAAAGAAAAGCCTGGCTGAATTGTGTTTGCGTTCCTAGTGTTGTGTGGATGGTAGAATTTGTGTGTAATGACATTGTATATTTATCTGAGATTTGTAAACCAAGTACTCGTAGGGTGTTTTGCTTTCTCTTAACTTCTTACAGTGAAATGTACAGGAGAGAACTGAACAGAAGATAGAGCTGTTAGGCAAAATGAACCAGAACTTTAGGATGTGGAAATTTATCAGCCTATCCACATTACAAAATATAAAAATGAGAAGGTGCATTTGAAAAAGAATACTAAGGCTGTGGCAGAGTGACCATTTAATAAGATTAGTGTGGATGTGAACCATAACCTAATCAGCCAACTCAACAGAAGACAGGCATAGAGATGGCATTACAGCAGAAGAAACATTTCTAGCTGGGACTTAGGAACAAAGAAAACAGGACAAAATGGAGAAAGACTGTTGGAAGACTCGACGGGAATGGATCATAAGGGCTCTTCACCTGCAAACATACAACTTTCTTCAAGATAAGGGAAAAAGGACCCTGCACATAAGGCTGATATCTTAGAACTGCCACTTCCACTGCACATCTAGAGTGCCTGAGGGTGGGGGGTGCAAGACTGTCTCCACCTCAGTTTCAAAGGGTAGGACCAACACCCAGCAAAGCCTTGGGGGCAAGGCCACCTGACAGATCCACAGAAGCACAACTTCTACCTGGCAGAATCACAACCTGTGATCCTTGCCTGCAGAGCCACAGATGAAGAACTGCTGCCATAGTGGGTCTTGGAGGAGGCTGAACTGATGTCCCATTGAGTCTGAAAGGAAAAGCATTGAGTCAAAAGAAAATATTCTCAAGATTTATAATTTCGTAGCCTTTCTAGGTTTTTGGCATTCTTGGGACTTGTGCTCTCTCACCCTTTCCTTTTCATTTCTCCCTTTTGGAATAGGGGAGTGTATTCTATGCCTGTTCCATTATTGTGTTTTGGAAGCATGTAACTTGTTTGGTTTCACAAATTCACAACTGAAGATAAATTTTACCCCAGAATGAGTCATACTTGGAGTCTCACCCATATCTAACTTAGACAATACTTACATGAGAATTTGGCAGCCCTAATAATATCTGCATCCCCTGCAGGACCCTTCTTTCCTTGTCTTGAAGACGAGTGTGTGTTCCTTAGGGTTGATGCTGAAATAAGTTAAAACTTTGAAGGCTTTTGGATGAAAGAAATGTTTTCCCTTCATCAGAGAAAAACATGACTTTGGGAGGCTGGGGTGGGATGTTATGGATTGAATATCTATGTTCCCAAATTCCTATGTTGAAACCTTCACCGTTACTGTGATGATTTTAGAAGGTGGCGCATTTGGAAGGTAATTAGATCATGAGGGTGGGGCCTTCATGAATGGGATCAGTGCCTTTAGAAGCAAAGACAGAAGGAAAAGCCACCAATCTGTGGTATTTTCTTTTAGCACCCCAAACTGACTTTGACAGAAATCTTCTCTTTATTCCATACAGACTAAAAGGGATGACTTTCTTGGTTCCTCTCTCTACCTGTGCACCAGGCACAGTGCTCAGAAGGATTGTTTAGATCTTGGTTTCTGCACACATTAGCAGTACGAACATTGATGTTTTACTTAGCCTGTACACACCTATTTTTTCTTATCTATTGAATAGGGTTGATAATATTTAAATAATTTACACTATCTGGAAGATAATCAATACTGAATATATGCTGGTTAATATTATTACAATTGTGACTTCATCAATTTTTTGAATTGAAACATGGTGATTTCTAGTTCATTAGATATGATACTATAAATTTGTAAATTCAAAGTTGATATATAATGTTGTACAGACAAATCTACATAATAACTGAATTCTTCATTATTTTATATTTCTCTTGCAACACGACCACCTCGCAGAAGGGGGATCCCCTTGATTTTCTAAAGGATTATTTTTGTTTAGTTGGATAGAGATAGCTAATGAGTCGCACTGGGGCTAAATTTGACCCATAAGGATAAAATATCTACTGGAAAATGGATTTCATTTCTCTAATCATCAACTGATTTTGTAAGGAGGGTTTAATATGGAAATTCTTGAGGGCAAAATATTTATATCAAACAATAGAAAGACTACAAATGTCAGAACACACATTAATATTATCTGTAAATCAGCATTTTGTGTTAACATACTAACCAAATTAGTGAGGACACATGCATAGAGTAGCAAAACTGTGGAAGCATTCACACAGACAAATTCCGGAAAAGTATGAGAAACTTATAAAATATATTCTTCTTTAAAGGAAATTTAAAGATATAGAGTAACTTTTCTTTATTGATAACTCAATTGGGAGTAGCCTTTGAGAATAAGCATCTTTCAATTTACTTAAAAATTCACCTCTAAAATTAGATGGATTGATGGATGAAAGGAGATCAATGGGAGGCATAATAATGGACCTCAATGATGTCCACATCCCTATTCCTGGAAGCTTTGAATACATTACATTATGTGGCGAAGGAGACTTTGCAGATGTCAATAATTTAAGGATTTTAAACTAAGGAGACTATCCTGGGTTATTCTGGGTTCAATTTTATCATGAAGGGCCTTAAAAGATGAAAGAATAAGGCAGAAGAGTGAGAGAAGGAAATCTGGCAAGAGAAGCAAGGTTCTGAGTCAGGAAAGATTTGAAGATGCTACACTGCTAAATTTCAAGATAGAGGAAGACACCACAAGCCAAGGAAAGTGAGTGACCTCTAGAGGCTGGAAAAGACAAGGAAATGAATTCTCTCTCAGGGCCTACAAAATGGCCTGCCAAAGAAAGGCCCACCTGCCAACATCTTGATTTTAGCCCACTGAAATCCATTCTGAACTTTTGACCTGTAATAAATTTGTGCTGTGTTAAGCTGTGGTGATTTGTTATAGTGGTGATAGAAAACAAATGCAGATTTAACTGATAAATATAGTCAAATGTTAATTACAGAATAAATGTTATGGACAGATGGGTAATCACTGCATAATTCTAATTTAGCTGTATGTTTAAAAATTGTATAATAAAACATCTAGAAAATAAATATGGGATTATATCAAAATATATTTAAAAATAGTGCATTGTAGAAAAATGTGTTAAAACTGGGTTAATTAACAATACTTGATAACAATTGTTTAACGAATAAATTTCTGTATAGGTAACTCATTTGTGTTACAGAGAGCAGCATCTCGCTCTCAAATTATTTTTTCTTTTTCTTTCTTTTGAGATGGAGTCTTTCTCTGTTGCCCAGGCTGGAGTGCAGTAGCTTGATCTTGGCTCACTGCAACCTCCACCTCCAAGGTTCAAGCAATTCTCCTGCCTTAGCCTCCCAAGTAGCTGGAATTACAGGTGCCCACCACCACACCTGGCTAATTTTGTTTTGTATTTTTAGTAGAGATGGGGTTTCACCATGTTGACCAGGCTGGTTTCTCTCTCCTGATCTCAAGTGATCCACCACCTCAGTGTCCAAAAGTGCTGGGATTACAGGCATGAGCCACCACACCCGAACTTCAAATTAATTTTTTTAAGTAGCTAAAGTCACATGCATATTTCAGATTGTTAACACTCAATACATGCTAAATAGAATATAATGCAATAGAATACACACTCAAAATGGAATTAAATTGCATATCTGATCTGAATTCAGGTGAATTAACCTATGATTATCGATAGTAAAGGTATCATCAGAAGCATGATGTAAATATGATTTCTTCTGACTTCCAAATACCAGGTTGAAACTATGAAATGCTACTCTTTTATTACTTTCTGAAAGATTCTCATAGCATTGTCAGTACTAATCACTAGTCACTGTATAGCTAGTCACTCTGAGAACTAGAGAGAAGAAATCAAGTTCAGTATCTTTTATTATCTTGATATAGACTTGAGAATTAAAGACACAAACCAAAATAAACAGGCTAATTTGTTGTTTCTATTTTAATAGATGCTAGTATGTTTTATATGCCAATTAGTGCAGTGGGCCTTTTTATATTTCGATATAAAAAATGCAAAAAAGGTTTGTCCTGATTTCTCCATGTAAAAAATGGAAAGGTTAATAGACCTCTTTAGCAGATACTTCCTGTGTCCTGCCTATCCCCCTTGGCATATAACCTGACTTTCAGCTACCAAAATGAACAATGAGAACACATGGACACAGAGAGGGGAACATCACACACTGGGGCCTGTTGGGGGATGGAGGGCAAGGGGAGGGAGAGCATTAGGACAAATGCCTAATGCATACAGGGCTTAAAACCCAGGTGACAGGTTGATAGGTGCAGCAAACCACCATGGCACATGGATACCTGTGTAACAAAACTGCACGTTCTGCACATGTATCTCAGCACTTAAAAAAAAAAAAAAAAAGACAGGTTTTATATCTGAGGGCTTCCTTTGACCACCACTTGGCTTAGGACAGTACTGACTGGGAAGTGCTGGGAACTGAAACTCCCAGGATAAATCAATAACTAGTAACATCGGAAGTTGATGGATAATAGCCTAGCTCCTTGATCCCTCAAATGGGATAACTGCAGCATGGTTGGTTCAGAATGCCTAAATTTCCCATGGAGTTGAAACTCCAACTATCTGCAGTGGTAATGTCCTTGAGAAAGCCTTCTTGATTGGCTTCATCTCATTCTCTGCCTCATTTCTCCAAACCCCTACTGGTGATTTTCTTGGATTACCTCCCAAATAAACTCAGAATCCCTCTGCTTTGAGAAAATTCAAACTATAAAGTTCCCCACTCTCAGAAAGAGAATAAAGACATACAAACCATATTTATAAAAGTTTTAAAAGATGTTTAATAATACACTTTATTGAAAAAGCTTTTCTAATTGCCTAAGACTTTACTGTCTACAAAACCAAACATCACACAAATACTTACATTTTGATCCAATGAAACTGAGTTCTAAAGCCATCATTTTGTGTGGGTGTTCAAACACCTGTCATCAGCAAAACAAAACAAACAAAAATTTAAAATCTTTGTAATGTCTGCCTCCATTTAGCCACCTGAGCACATGGCTTTAGGCATAGTTCAGTGGGAGAGTTAACTCTGACAACCCAGGCATCTTATCTTAGTGATTATAGATAGCAGTGTTAGAAATTTCACATGCACCCTGTACCCTATCAGTGAGGTTTTCTTCTTCTCTATGCAGCTTGGCTCGGCACACATGACAGCAAGTGGGACTGAGAGGTTTGGTTCTGCTGAGACTGATTATCCTAAGTAGTGTTTAATGCAGTGCAGATGGGAATTCTGATGTGTCTGTGTCTCTGATGCATGGCCTGTTTCATATAGATGGAACCTAAAGAATCAGAATAATTGAACTGCATGGCTCTTTTCAGTTTCTGTCATATAGGAGAGGAGGGAAGGGAGGAAGGGAGGAAAGGAGAAAAGGAGGGAGGGAGGGAGGGAGGAAGGGAGGAAGGAAGGAAGGAAGGAAGATATAAAAACACTTGAAAAATATACTTAATAATTACATTACTATTACCTTAGAAAGCTTTCAGCAGTAGGAAATAAAAGCTTAGAAGTATTGAATTTCATCAACGGTTAATATGAACCTAGAAATGACTTTTATTCCTGTATCACAGGTTACTGAGGCTTGTCTATGAATGGAGAACAGTCCTATCGTTTATTCGAGGGTGAGAGGGCCCCGATGCTGTGTTCTGTCAGAAAAATGCTGAAGTGGATAGACACACAAGTCAGGCAGTCAGCTTATTCTTTATATCCAGGAATTAGTCATCAGGCCTGAAGGATATCACTCATTGACCCATTACATTTCTTCAGATACGTCTTTGACTTACTTTCTGGCTTTAAATACATGACAGTGACACATTATCAGGCTTTAAAGTCTTAATAAACATTGCTATTTTTGGCCTTGCTAGGCATTCCCTTTTTCTCTGATCAGAGGAAGCCAGCTTTCATTTCGGAGATTTTTCTAATTTTCTTACATCCTTATTGTGTGCTGACCTGATGGAATTTGCAGTTTAAAAGCATTCATTCACCTGTGGTTGGACATGTAGGTTGATTCCATATTTGCAGTAGTCAAGATATGGAATCAACCTAAGAGCCCAACTACAGATAAAGAAAATGTGCTATATATACACAATAGAACACTACTTAATCATAAAAAGAATGAAATCCTGTCACCGCCAACAACATGGATGAACCTGCAGGACATTATGTGAAGTGAAATAAGCCATGCATAGAAAGGCAAACATCACGTGATCTCACTGCATATGTGTAATCTTAAAAAATCAACCTCACAGAAGTAGCAAATAGAAAGGTGGTTACCGGAGGCTGGGGAAACAAGGGGAGAGCCATGACAAGTCAGTCAATGGGTACAAAGTTACAGTTAGAAAGGAAGAATAAGTTCTGGTGTTTATTGCACAGTAGGGTGACTGTAGTTAACAATAAGGTATGGTATCTCTCAAAATAGCTAGAAGAGAGAATTTTCAAAGTAACCATCACAAACAAAAAAAGATAAATGTTTGAGGTGATGGATATGCATATTGACCTGATTTGATCATTACACAGTGTATACATGTTGAACATCACATTCTACCTCATAAATATGTATCATTATGTGTCAATTAAAAATAAAAATTAAAAACATGCTTAAAAGTGCATATTTTTAAAAATCCATCCTCTCTTTCCCTCTCTTCCCTTCCCTAGCCAACTGCATGACCCAAACAAGATCACCAATGGATTCTGCTGAAATAGTGTACTCACCAGTCTTCACTAGCTAATGTCCTAGCCCTTTCTAGCCCTGGCTTCTGTAATTTCCATGCCTGTTTCACTTAATTTTGCAAGTTAACCATTATTCTTCCCACACATTGATCAGGTCATCAGAGTCTATTTATGTCTCTTGA
Organism: Chlorocebus sabaeus; assembly: GCF_047675955.1. Taxonomy (NCBI): domain Eukaryota; kingdom Metazoa; phylum Chordata; class Mammalia; order Primates; family Cercopithecidae; genus Chlorocebus; species Chlorocebus sabaeus. The sequence goes on from NC_132927.1 coordinate 60,569,783, forward strand.
GAACAGTAAGTCCTATCTCTCATTAAGGTGTTGCAACTTGATATTTCCTTTTATTTGGCCAGTAATTTGTTTTTAAAAACATTTTTTACTTTATTCTTGTTTTTGCGTTACAGGCAAAAATCTTCTAATTTTTCCTCATTTAAAAAAAAAACAATGAAAAGTACAAGAATAGTTGCTCTTTGCCAAGAGTTACAGTTAGTCATTTATTTATATATGTTATTTATATTGTTTATATACTTATATATTAAATTTTAATATAAAATATATATTTAGTATGAAATATTTTAATATATATTTGTATATTTTAATATGAAATATTTTAATACAAAAGTATATAATATATGTGTATTTTATATACATATATATATTTGAAATACATATATAATTTCCTTTGGTCTGCTCCAAACCTAAATTGATGTATAACATTGTTTTAACATGTTTTCTTATTTTATTTTTATTTCTTATTTTATTCTTATCATTCTCTTAATAAAAGGCTAAGTATAAAGCATAAACTAGAGAAGTAGTTAAAGGTACAGAAAATACATAAGGTATAATCAACATATATATATGTATTTATATTTATTTATTTCAATACTTTCTGTGTTCTGTACATTCAAACATGGCAAAAACTAAAGATATTGTCTGCCTTACTTAAATTAATATTAATGTACCTTACTCTCCAGATCAATAAACTGATACTCAGATACAGATTGTGTTTGTCTAAGTCCATCTATGTCATATAGAGACCAAATAGCAGAGTGAGAATTTGAACACAGTTCTATAGGACTACAAAACCAGTCACAGGTCTATCCAGTTCTTACAAAAGAGACTTCTGTAAAGGGCAGTATTCTGGAGATATTTATCATCTTTGGATTTGCTCATAAGACATATTAAAATATGCCTAATTTTCATTATAGAACTTTTTAAGCCTAAGAAAAAAAGGAAAGAAAAACACTGTTTATAAATTCTCAATGACCTTTAAAGCAGAAACAGCTGCTGGGTTACATTGATCTTGAGTGACTACAGGCAGCTCTCTCAGGTGGATGGACATTAGATTGCACATTCATTGTCACCTTTGAAAAAGCATGAAGAAAGCTGTAGGAAATAATTTATTCCATTTTTAATACAAATAAATATCATAATGCAATATTTAATGACAGCCTTGATTGCATTCACTGATAAACCTGGTTCCTGAATTTCTATTAATAGTTACAAATGACTCCAATGAAACTTTGTCCAGGTCCTCACCTTTGAATACTGTTTTTGAAATAATATATGGATACGGTTTGAGGAGATCTACTCATACACCCCTAATGTTGACTTAAATCATTTTAATGTACTGTTATATAAACAAGTGTAGACATGGATCTAGTTTTAAATGTCTTATGCTTATCATTCTTATACCAAAAGACAAAGAAAAATATAAATATTAACTCCAAGCCAACCTACAAAATCAACACTTTTCAAATTAATAACATTAATGTAATTCAAGGGATGTTATAGTTTTAGAGAATTTAAATTGCTACCCATGTGTGACTATGATAATATTGTAGTTAGAGGGCATTTTGAATTTGTTTTGTGTTTACCAGTCAGACTGTGTGAGCATAACACAGATTTTCCATCACTTTAAAAAAAATTTAAATTTCTGGGAAACTTCAATTCAAATATGATATGAAGTCATATATTCTATCACTTCTCAGGATATATCATGAATATAAGTCTGCTTTTTTTTTTTTTTTTTTTGAGACGGAGTCTCGCTCTGTCCCCCTGGCTGGAGTGCAGTGGCATGATCTTGACTCACTGCAACCTCCGCCTCCCGGGTTCCTGCCATTCTCCTGCCTCAGCCTCCCAAGTAGCTGGGACTACAGGCACCCGCCACCATGCCCGGCTAATTTTTTTTTTTTTGTATTTTTAGTAGGACGGGGTTTCACCATGGTCTCGATCTCCTGACCTTGTGATCCACCCGCCTCGGCCAAGTCTGCTTTTAAATTGATTAATTTATTTGCTTCTATAATTTGATGGAACCATTTGGTACCAACAATATCTTTAATAATGAGAGTCAATGTGTTAGTTTCAGTTTTCCCCAAAGCAGACTGATAAAGGCTAATATGCTAATGGCTTATTCAGAAATATGATTTCAGGGAACCAGATTAAAGGGTGTTGGAGTGAACAGGACAAGACAGGAAGTTCATTCAAAAATGTGTTACTGATTGGCCACCTCAAGAGAAGATAATTTGGTTAGCCCAAGAAAGTTTCTAAGAAGCCTTCTGGTATATCTCAGAACCACCCACCACAGAAGTAAAAAGGAAAATCATTTATCTGTTGTTTCAGTCTCCAACACAGAAGTGCTGCACACGCTTGATTGCCAAATTCTTCATGAGGAACACCCTGTGTCAGAGGAGCTCTGGGCAGCAAGTCAGAGGACCTGCTGTGCATTGTCAAGACACTGTCAGATCACACTTGTGCCAAGCTGCACAAAGCCTCCATGGAATTATTCATAACAGCAATGGCTGAAATAAGATATAAGGCCAAGAAGATTTGAAGCCATATACAACAGAGCTTCCCATTCACTCAGTCACTGAAACATTAAATAACCTGTAATATTATATGTTCATATAATTAAATCAGTCAGGAGACATTAAAATAATTTTTTTCTCAGACAGCACACATGGACACCCTGTTGAGAAACGTTGTTGGTATAGCTTATTCATGGGTGTTTCAGATGGTCACTCTATCATTTTAACTGTCATTGTAGGATTATCTGTACTACAGTTACTTTGTAGACATTTTTCAATGCAAACTCTCAAAAACTACAAAATTTTTTTTCTAAGTAGCTAATTCTTTTAACTCAATTTCTTGTATTTTGTCAAATTATCTTTTGTGTGTTGTGCTATACTCTGAGAATTAAAAAAAAAATGATCAGGTAACAAACAATAGAGGGTCCCACAGTTTTGTTTGAAAGACAAGCACCTACATGAAAAATTATAATTTGAACTAATAGGATTGTACAGTTGACACATGTTCAAAGTTGTTATGAGACCATGATATTTGTTTCCTACATATAAAGAGTCTATTTCAGATATATAATTGACTTTAAAGATAAGTGGGTTAATTTCAAATGTATTACAACAACAACCCAGATATGCTACCCTTGGGAAAATAATATAAATTTGCATGATTAATCAAGGCTGAAATTTTTATTTGTGGCCCCTGAAGTAGTGAGAGGGAGAAAGTATTCCCTTGACCGAATTAGCATAATAAGTCCAGGCACGCTACATATTGTTAGGGCAAGGAAATCTCTTCTTAGCTCATGATTTAGTCCACTTGGTGTTTCTATAACAGAATGGCACCAACTTGGCAATTTACAGAAGAAAAAAAATATTTTTTATAGTTTGGGAGGCTGGTAAGTTCAGTTATCAAGGTACTGGCATCTGGTGAGGACCTTCTTGCTGTGTCATCCCACCACAGAAGGTAGAAGGGCAGGAGGGAGAGCAAACGTTAAAGAAGAGGCTAAACTCACTTTTGTAACAAGCCCATCTTGAAGATAACTAACTGATTTCCACAATCATTACATTAATTTAATCATGGGGGTAGAATCCTGATGACCTAATCACCTCTTTTTAGGTCCCACCCATTGACACTACTGCATTGGGGATTAACTTTTCTATGCATGAATTTTGAGAGACACATTCAAACCATCAAAACTCAATGCAAGTTAAATTAGATTAAGAGAAATGCCACTGTAAACTTTTAAACTCATATTTTATCCATATTTTCTGCATAAAATTAGATTAGCTTGAAAAAAGAGACTCTGAATTTTTGCTGTATTCTTTGTTTTCTGACATTTTTAACCAGACAAGTGTCATTCTAGATTTCTAGTATTAAAACCACATTCAGTAAAATGAGTTAATAATATTGCTTCTCTACCAAATTAAAGAGATATTTTCTACCATAGTTATATTTGACTTTGCCAAAATATAAATAAATTCACACACACAAAATAATACAAATACATATGTATAGCTATATGTATAAATATGTATGGATGCAGGAAAGAATTTCCAAGCAGTAATGAGTATTAAGAATAAAAGTGCTTTTTGGGATCTAATAATATTTTGCAATAATTTCCAAAAAAAACCCTTCAGTAAAACATTCTGCCTCCTGGCAACATTAAAGACTAAATCCAAAGCCTAATGAAGCATAATATTATTGAATAAATTACTTCTGTTTGTGTTTTCTTTATATGGCTCTGACAGCCAACTGCTTTCAAATATAGCCATTTGTTCTCACTATGTTACTTTGTACAAATAATAGGGTGTTACTGCTATCACTCTTGTGCTTCTTCAGTGGCATTTTTCATGCATGTAAAATAGTCTTGATCAGAATAAACTTCTAAGACATATGTCTTAATTATAGAAGTATTAAACTCATTAAATTGCAAAACATTTTATGATTTCTGAGGTGAGAATATTGAGGGCATTGAAATGTAGCTTTTAATATATATGTCAATGGTGCCCATCTCTGGTTCAATAATTTAAAGGCTACAATGATTTAACTTATTTTCAGGTAATGCAATTTATTTATGTATTCACTTCTATCTTTGCCTAAATTGAAACAAACCAAAACAAACAAAAAACAAAAATAATTACCCTTTAATGCCTCTTGTCTTACTGTGTTGGGCTGGCATAACAAAACTCCATTAGGGTCGGTGGCTTAAACAACAGAAATTTACTTTTTCACACTTCTGAGAGCTGGAAAGTCTATGATTAAAGTACCAGCTGATTTTGTTTCTGGCCAGGGTTCTCCTACTGGCTTGCAGATGGCTGCCTTCTTGTGTCCTCACATGTCAGAGAGGGAGAGGTCTGGTGTCTTTTCCGATTCTTACAAGGGCACCAGCTTCATCAAGTTAGGACCTAACCTTTATGGCGTCATTTAACCCTTATCACTTCCTCCCTTTCTCCAAACACAATCACACCTGGGGTTAGGGATTCAACATAAAAATTTCAGGGGGCATAATTCAATCTCTAGAACTTTCTTAAGTCTGAAATTTACTTTTTTTTTTTTTTTTTTTTGAGGCGGAGTTTCGCTCTGTCGCCCAAGCTGGAGTGCAGTGGCCGGATCTCAGCTCACTGCAAGCTCCGCCTCCCGGGTTCACGCCATTCTCCTGCCTCGAGACTCCCGAGTAGCTGGGACTACAGGCGCCCGCCACCTCGCCCGGCTAGATTTTTGTATTTTTTAGTAGAGACGGGGTTTCACCGGGTTAGCCAGGATGGTCTTGATCTCCTGACCTCGTGATCCGCCCGTCTCGGCCTCCCAAAGGGCTGGGATTACAGGCTTGAGCCACCGCGCCCGGCCTGAAATTTACTTTTAATAAACTCTACAATGCTTATCTCCTATTCCACATAGTGCACGATCATTGTGGCCTCTTCCTTCTTCTCTAGAAAACATTGTTTTAATAATAATTCATCTTGTGGAAGACAAAGATTTTGATAATAGTTAGGAAAATGCACCTGAATAGCTACCATTTATTTAGCAACTATAGCATGACAATTACCCTGTATCCATTGCCTCATTCAAACCTCATTGCTCCTCTATGACATATATTTTATTCTGTATATTTTCCAAATGAAGGATCTGAGGCATATTGACTTTTGCATAGTCTGAATCTCTCTTCCAGTGATCTTTTCTCATTATTTATATCTAACATGTTATAAACAATAAGAACTCTCAGCAATGTTTAAAACTCTCTTGGGAGAAATGATCTGCCATATTGTTATATTTTTCACTTTCAAACGGATGCTACCAATCTGATCATAGTCTGATCATAGTCCATTTTAAAGATGCAAATGTGTGTTATATTTTCAATACGGAAGTTTTAGAAATCCCTTTTTTGTATTATTTTAGTTATTTAGTATATGTAAAGAAAGTGAGAGAGAGGTGGGTGATATTTGACCAAGTCTTCCATTAAAACATATGGTCGATGTCTAAAATTGAAAAACTCGGACCTTGAACTTTCTCCCAAGGGGCTTTGGTTTCCAGGCATATGCTTCTGATGGTTCCCCTTATGATATAGTGAAGTTGAATCATTTTCAGCATCAGTATGTGCCCTGAGATAAACTGCATTTCTTTGTTTTAAGACAGTAGAACATGGCTTGTTGGTTATTATTTCCTCGGTGAGACTTTTTTTTTTTTTTCAATTCACTGGCACTTCTCCAGTGATTCATCCTTCAGGAAAAGAAAACTTGCCAACTCATTTTTCATCCCTGTAGTTTCTACTTTCACTCCCAAATATAACAGTTGACAACTTACATTGTACAACTGTACATCCATAGGATACTGAGGCTTGGAACACACATCTCAGTAGAAAAATCAAGCAAAAACTTTTCATTGTAGGTGGGATTAATCACAAATGAAAATGCAAGGTTTGAAATGAGTCACCGAGACATTTAGACCCATTTTGGTACAAAATAAGGTAAAAATAAAAATGTAATCATTTTAGTACCAAAAAGAGAAAAATAGATGCTACCTACTAATTTATAAAAAGTGACTACTTTTCTCATTTTCCAGAATTCAATTCTCTTGAAACTTTAGGGCTCTTTTCTCTCAACATAAATATTGTGATAAACTATGAAAATCCGGTAATGAGTTGAAATACAATTTTCTAAAAAGCTAGATGCATAAAAATTTGCATTTTCTGGTGCAATGATTAGACTTGGTTCCTAGTAATGAAGTGACGTTGCCTGTTGGCTTTGGTCTACATGCCTGGGACAAAACAACAACAACAGAAACAAAACAAGGAAACACAAATAGAATAGAAACTTCTGTATCTCAATAGCTGCATCAATCTGCTCGAGCTGACATAACAAAATTCTTCATACTGAGTGGCTGAGACAACCAAAATGCATTTTCTCACAGTACCAGAGACTAGAAGTTCAAGATCAAGGTGCCAGCATGGTTACTATCTGGGGAGGGCTCCTCCACTGGGTTGCAGATGGCTGCCTTCTTGCTCTATGCTTACTTGACCCCTTCTTTGTGCTGTAAAAGAGAGCAAGCAAGTAAGCTCTCTGGTATCTGTCCTTACAAGGACACTAATTCTATCAGATCAAGGTCCTGCCCTTATGATCCCATTTAACATTAATTACATCATTAGAGGTGCCATCTCCAAATACAGTCACACTAGGAGTTAGAATCTGAACATATAAATTTGCAGGGAAACAAACATTCAGTCTACCACAACAATCAACAATAAAACGCATATGTCCTTTATTTAGGAGCCATTCACTTTGTCTATTGTATCCCTATGCAATGTTCTGTGCTCATCATGTATACTTAGGTACACATGTGCAATCATTTCACCTTCCTACAGGACAGGAAGACAAAAATGATTTTATGTCATGTGTGCAGCCACTTGGTAATTTATAGACAAAACTACCTTTGTAATCCTAGCCTCTCTAAGAACTCTCAGGAATTTTAAATAGCTGTCTCTGTCTCTAACTTTGTGAAGGTGTGGAGAGCTATATTTGTCCTGTTAAGAAGTAAAGAAAATCATGATTTTTTTTCCAAAAGTGTTTACAGCACAAGTCCTTCTAATAAAGAGGTTTATGTTTACACTTGGCCTGATGGCAGGCAAATATTTGGTTTATTCAGGTAATAGAAAGATGGCTCGAGCCCTGAGTATGGGAAGGGATTTAGAGTAACGATGAGAGGCATCTTTTCTGAGAAAGTATAGTTAGGTTCTAATCCTACCTTTGGTTCTAATTAATTGGAGAAACATTTCTTTAGTTTTTGTGATTCCTCTTTTGTTCCTGTATAAACTGTTCTCCATACGGCAGCTTGAGTGATCCTTGAAAAATGGAAATCAGATCATACCATTCACCTGCTCAGTGGCCTCCAATGTCTCCCCATCACTCTATGACTAAAATCGTTACTACTGTCCTTTGATCCTGCTCTGGTCTGGTTTTTGCCTTTCTCTCAACCATTTCCACTACCAGTTTTACCCTTCCTAACTTTAATGTTGACACATGCTGCCCTGCTACTTCTTGAATATGTGAAGTTTCTTCTTATCTCAATCTTATCTGTCTTCCTTCATAGAATATAAATTGTATTTCCCTAGCACCTGACAAATATTCAGCTACCATGTCTTAAACGAATGGTGAAATAGCAGTATTGTGAACAAAAAATATTGTAACCAAAGGTGCTATTGAAATATGTAACTATCATTATAATGCTTTAATTAGAAAATTTCATTTAGGAGGCATTCACTTTGTCTACTGTAGCATACACAGTTACTTTGTTAACCTCCAGGTGAAATAAATATATATTTGAAGAAAGCATTTTATTTGCCTTCTATTATTCTTTAAGTAGAACATGAACATAGAATGAATCAGTTAATAACTCAAGTTGGATTGGAATTTACTTATCAATCTATATTTACTTCAAAGAACCTGCTGAGAACTGGAGGTTGCTTCATAATTAATGACAGTTCAGATCATTACTCATAGTCAAATCTTTTCAGCTGTACTTCTAGAAGAATAAATCAGGATTAGGAAACTGGACATTTTGTTTCCATCTTGTAGAAGCCATGCACAAAAATCTTAGTTAAGGTTGATATTGAGAGATGACAATGTGCTAGCAGTCCTCACTCTCAGCGCCTCCTCAGCCTCGGAGTCCACTCTGGTGGGCTTGAGGAGCCCTTCAGCCTGCCACTGCACCATGGGAGCCCCTCTCTGGGCTGGCTGAGGCTGGAGCCTCCTCCTTCTGCTTGCCGGGAGGGGTCAAGTGAGAGGCGCTGGCGGAACCGCGGCTGCGCTCGCTGGTGGGCCAGTGTGAGATCCCTCGGGCACCTACGCAGGCTCAGAGGGCCCTGCATAGGGAGCGGCCGACTGGCGTTCCCGGCCCAGGGCAGTGGAGGGGCTTAGCACCTGGGCCAGCAGCTGCAGAGGTTGCCCCGGGTTCCCCAGCCAGTACCTGCCCACCAGCGCTGCACTCAAATTCTCACCTGGTTTAGCTGCCTCCCCGCAGGGCAGGGCTCCGGACCTGCAGTCCACCATGTCTGAGCTCCCCTGCTGGGGTGGGCTCCAGCGTGGCCTGAGCCTCCCCGATGGGCACCACCCCCTGCTCCGTGGCACCTGGTCCCATTTACTGACCAAGGGCTGAGGAGTGCAGGCAGAGCTCGGGACTGGTGGCAGCTCTGCTTGAAGCACCAGTGTAGGTTCCACTGGGTGAAGCCAGCTGGGCTACTGAGGCGGATGGGGACTTGGAGAACTTTTATATCTAGCCAGAGGATTGTATGTGCACCTATCAGCACTCTGTGTCTAGCTCAGGGTTTGTAAATACACCAATCAGCACTCTGTGTCTAGCTCAGGATTTGTGAATACACCAGTGAGTACTCTGTATCTAGCTCACCTAGTGGACACTTGGAGGACTAGCACTCTGTGACTCTGTGTCTAGCTCAAGGATTGTAAATGCACCAATCAGCACTCTGTGTCTAGTTCTGGGTTTGTAAATACACCAATATGTACTCTGTATCTAGCTAACTCTGTGTCTAGCTAACTAGCATTTTGTGACTCTGTCTAGCTCAAGGATTGTAAATGCACCAATCAGCACTCTGTCAAAATGGACCAATCAGTTCTCTGTAAAATGTACCGGTCAGCTCTCTGTAAAATAGACCAATCAGCAGGATGTGGGTGGGGTCAGATAAGGTATAAAAGCAGGCTGCCCCAGCCAGCGGCAACCCGCTTGGGTCCACTTCTGTAGTGTGGAAGCGTGGTTGTTTTGCTCTTTGCAATAAATCTTGCTGCAGCTCACTGTTTGGGTCCACGTTGCCTTTATGAGCTGTAATAGTCACGGCGAAGGTCTGCAGCTTCACTACTGAAGCCAACGAGACCACGAACCCACCCGGAAGAACAAGCAACTCCAGAGGCGCTGCCTTTAAGAGCTGTAACACTAGCCAGGAAGGTCTGCAGCTTCACTCCTGACAGCGAGACCACGAACCCATCAGAAGAAAGAAGCTCCAGACACATCTGAACCTCTGAAGGAGCAAACTCCGGACACATCATCTTTAAGAAGTGTAACACTCACCGTGAGGGTCTGCGGCTTCATTCTTGAAGTCAGTGAGACCAAGAACCCACCAATTCTGGACACACTAATCAGCTTGGCTAGGCATGAGAACACAGCTAACCGAATCTATGTGCTTTTTGACACTTGTGTGAGCCTCTTTTTGGGATACGCAGCCTAAGCCTTCCTTCCACTGGGTAAAAATGAAATTTCCTGACTGGCTGATGTTTATGGTTATCTTCTTTTGGATGCTTTGATTCCAACTGTTTTCTTCTCCATCTCCTTAACTACTGGCGAGCTTTTTATGGAAAAGTTGCCATCTGGCCGGGCGTGGTGGTTCATGCCTGTAATCCCAACACTTTGGGAGGCCGAGGTAGGTGGATAATGAGATCAGGAGTTCAAGACCAGCTTGGCCAACATGGTGAAACCCCATCTCTATTAAAGATACAAAAAAAAAAAAAAAAATTAACCAGATGTAGTGGTGTGCACCTGTAATCCCAGCTTCTCAGGGGGCTGAGGCAGGAGAATCACTTGAACCCGAGGGGTGGAGATTGCAGTTTGCTGAGATTGCACCATTGTTCTACAGTCTGGGTGACAGGTAGGGACTTTGTCTCCAAGGAAAAACAGAACATGAAAAATTGCCTTCCTCTCATGTCTCCCATTTCTTCTCTTGATTCTGTCTCTACCCTTTTCTAACCTCCTCTCTGTCCTGACTCTGTGGATTTACACCTATGGGGTCTTTCATCTTCTGGTTGCCTGTTGGGTTCAGTTCATTAGAAGAAGAGATAAAAATAAGAACTTTACCTGTTTTCCCACACCCTCTCTGCAGGCCACTGGTTCTGGTGCTTTTCTCTGCCAGAGGCTACAGGGGTGGACAGACCATCCCTTTCACACATCTTTTATAATTTCCAATAACCCCATGGCCCACTTAACTTCTTCAGCCCTGTGAATAGAAATAGCCGTGCATATGGTGTTAGTCTGTTTCCTTTTAATTGACTTATTAAAGTATCCTCAAATTACTCAATTCTAGTGTGTCAACAGTTTTCTACTAGGATTATGATTATGCATTTACTCACCACCAAGGGAAAAAAGGTAATTCACATGTATCTGCTCCAAAAGGGCATATAAATTTGGGAAAAAGCATGATGGCCTGATAAAGTAATGTAGCAAAAAGGTTAATAGTGTACTTTCAAATCTTTCTTCTGTCTTTTGTTAGTCATTTAAAATTATGCATATTGATTTCCTCCCTAACATCAGTTTCCTCACCTGTAAAATGTGGAGAGTAATAATATCTACTTATGAAATATTCTGAAATATTACCTATATAAAATATATAGCAAAATGTCCGTCAAATACTAATTGTACAATGGTAAACTACAGCTTTAAATTGTCCTGATCTTACTTTGTATTAGAAGCTCAAAAAGCTAAAAAGTTACTTCAAAATTTACCCAAAAAAAAGCTGAATTGGAATTTGTGAGCTAGGGGTACAGGGAACTATATTTAAAAAATGATCTTCCAGCTGGGCATGGTGGCTCACACATGTACTCCCACTTTGGGAGACTGAGGCGGGAGGATTGATGGAGTGCAAGAGTTTGAGACCTAAGCACAATGAGCTATTTGATCTTACATTTGTCACATCTTCATAGCAGGTTAACGGCCCCAGTTCCAAGCTTGCCAACAACATGTAAATAATAAAAAAAAAAAAGTAGAGTCAAGGCAAAGATGTAGAACTTCTACTCTAAGTTACCTTCTCCTTTTATCAGCATAAGAAAATACTTCAAAAAGTCTCTGTTGACTTGCCCTAAAATCTCATTGCCTAAAATCAGTCTCATGGCCTTCTCTCGTTGCAAGGCAGTCTGGAGAAGAAATTGCCAAGCAACAACATATGGGAAGATTATGACAGGCTTAGAAAATACTTTATTCATCAGTGCATCTTCTGGGGCTGTCCACACTGGTACTGTGAGCAGATCAAGACTCTATAGTAGAAAGAAGAAAGGAGATAGAGAGAAATAATATCTAGTAAGTAATGAATCATGTTTTCCATAGTCATGTTATGAAAAATAAATGTGGCTGTATATAATGTGCATAGCATGGTACCCTTTAAGCAAGCAAATAAAAATAATAAAAATCAAGAATCCATGCTTTGTAAATGAGATTGGTCATTGAAAAAACACTTCTGAGAAGTAAAGCAATATACATTTTTAAATAAATAAACAATGACAATATCGCCAAACATGTTCCATTTACCAAATGCACTTAGCAAAAAATGAGGACTTGGTAAGTGTAAAATACAAAGCACTGTGCTAGGTCTTTAAGACATTTGAACTGATTTATCCTCACAGTGCTACTATGACATGGGATGCTGTTAACTCCTTTTACAGAGCGGGAAATTGGGAACAGTGAGAATAAGTAACTTGCCCCAAACTGTAGAGCCAGTCAGTAATGGAGCTGGGATTCAAACTCAGCTTGAACTCAGAATCTATGTTCATACTTCTCCTACTGCTGTATCATCAATAGTACTCTGTGTTGAAACGAACAAAGACAGTAGAAATAGATATGAACGGAAGAGCATAATAATCATATGGAATTTAGGAAAATGAAACTTGCTAGACAAGTCTTTCTCATGTCTACAGCAGAGTCATGTTTGGAGATATTGACCTGAAGCAAGGTGTTTACCCATTTTGGCACTCTAGGGAACACTAGGTAGTGGGGGGATCAAACGAGTATCACTACTCAGTCTCTATAGGCCCTCAGATTTTTATTTATTTTTTCCCTGGAACTATATCTCCATAAAAATGTGGTAGCTTATGGTCATTCTTCACATGGGTCAGTTATGTAACTAATTGAAAAAGCGTTTTCATATTTATGGATTAAATTACATTGTTTTCAGCAAGGTGTCTAAGTTCTCCAGAGGCTGGGCTGATGGGAAGCTCCATCACCTAGAACTTTCCATCACCTAGAACTTATCACCCATGACGGGCTACCTTGTCATTTCTTTTTAACATCTCATTATACATTTTTTTTCTTTTCTTTTTCCTTTTTTTTTTTTTTTTTTTTTTTGAGATGGAGTCTCACTCTCACCCAGGCTGGAGTGCACTGGTGCAATCTCGGCTCACTGCAACCTCCACCTCCTGTGTTCAAGAGATTCTCCTGCCTCAGCCTCCCGAGTCGCTGGGACTACAGGTGCCCACCACCACGCCTGGCTAATTTTTTGTATTTGTAGTAGAGATGGGGTTTCACAGTGTTAGCCAGGATGGTCTCGATCTCCTGACTTTGTGACCTGCCCGCCCCAGCCTCCCAAAGTGCTGGAATTACAGGCATGGGCCACCACGTCCGGCCTCCACATTTCTTTTGACCCATACAGTTCGAGTAATTTCAAAGTCGTAATTCTGACTTACCGAGTCCTCTTCTTCCAGGTGGAGTACATGAATACATTGTCCACAGCGTGAACATCTCTGCATTTCATTACACAATGTGTGGGTTGGAAGTCAGGTGTTTCCAAATCATCATGAAGTATGTCATTATGAATTTACAAGTCATGGGTTTTGATATTTTTCCATTAAACTTGCTTTTGCCTGTGTAAATATTAAAACGTGGAATGAAAGTGCATCCTAGAGCTTACAGTTTACTAACACTCAATCAAATCTGCCTATTTGGGACTGAGATCATCTAATCCGATGCTTTCCTGGTGTCATAGTTATATAAATACACATCAATTAGAAAACCACAGTCTTTATCCATCTATATCTCAACATCTTCAGTGTTACTTCCCACTTTTCTGGAATCTGCGAAATGCATTTTTTTGGTTCCCATACTCACCACAACTTCGGCAACTTTGGAGGTGGTTACGTCTAATTGCTTTGCTTAACATCGTCCGCCAAATTTTTAATAAGAAAATCTGGCACCTCTTGACAAATCATCTCCTTTTATGGTACCAGGTTTCATGGTGCAGCTGGACAACACTTTTCCAGCTGCTGCTTCCCACCGCAAAATTCAATAGTGAATAAAATGCTTCCTAAGGGCAGTGTCCTTTAAGTATCTTTTAGGAGGAAAATGCCTTCATCATCATTACTATTAAAGCAAATCTATGTGAAAACTGAGTGAAACTCACAAAAAACACAGCTGGCTCTAGAGTGTCAATAATATTATTTTTATTGGTTTTTTTCTGATTGTGCACATTGTCAGTGATGTGTTTTCTAATTTGACAAGATTTACAAAAATCTGTTTCATCATAAGCCCATGTGCTTTGAAGTAAATAGAAGATAGTATTGTCCTCACTGTTAAACCGCATTTCTTTCTTCTTTTCTCTATCCAGGTAAACTTGACCCAGGCTGATAAAGTGAATACTATAAACAGAGAGCCGGGAATACATCCTGGAGCTGCTCACTCTCATCTCAAACTCCTGGGCTCAGGCAGTCCTTCTGCCTGGACTTCCTAAGTACTGGGATTATAAACGTGACCACTACACCCATCCAGATTAATTATTCAACTGAATACAATGCCTACATGTTATTTGTTTTGTGTGATACTTAGCACATGACAAATTCAAATTTTGCCTTTTGGAAATTTGTGAATTTTTTTTTCTGAATATGTTTTATAATCTGTTGGTAGAATCCGTGGATATGAAATCCATATGTATATGTGTGTGTGTGTGTGTGTGTGTCCTGTGGGTTCTGTTTTTCTGGAAAACCCTGATGAACACAAGGTGTATAAAGTACCTAGCATAGTTCCCGACAAAAAGTAGATACTTAGAATGAGTATTTTATCTGTCTTCCTTCTAAATTAGGACCAAAATAAGCAGAGCTCACCCTAAACAATGTTATCTGAAAGTTGCTAAGTACATCAGTTGTCAAAGATATGAGTGAAAATTTACAAGCATCATCATCCATGAAAAATGGGCACTCTTTCCATTTGCTCTTAGTCACTGCAACAGAGACAAAGCCCTCTAAATCTCAACGCCACAGGCAGCAGGTCCCTTGGAATCCTGGATCATAGAGAAATGTAGAAATAGTCATCTAGATCACCAAAATGTGAACATTTCCTAAAACTGTCGGATTAGTTTTGCAGCTCAATGAAATTTCACCGTTTTGACTCACAGCTACTTAGAAAAGTTTTTCATGGCTGTTTTTATTATTTTGGTGGGAGACGGTGTTTGTTATTTTTGTTTATTTGTTCTCAGGTAAAAAGAAAAACTGAGTTAAATAATAATATGAATTCAGGACTAGAAGAGTGATATGACATCTGTCTGCATGTGTAGTTTTCTCGGCGGTCCCAATCTTGGAAAAAAAATCATTTCTGTAAATAAAAATAATCTGAAACAGATTATAGAGAAGTACATCAGAAAAATAAATACAGAGTGTCTGGTATGATTTGAGGATGTTCATTAGTGAAGCTGTACTGAAGATATGGTGGGAGAAGCGTTTGTTTTTATGTAGTTTTACACAGTTGTGTTTTTGTCTAGTTTGATCAATGCTAGTCTTGTATCCTATGTCTCCGTTGCTTTGCCTATCAAGTGAGTCATTGACCATATGGCTTCAGCTCCTAGTTTGGCTGCTGAGGAGTAGGAAAAAAAAAAAAACCAGTATCGATAAACGTGTAGACCATTTAGAACATAAGGTTGACATAGCTGATCCCTCCAGCACAGTTTCGAGAGAACTGGAACTTTGAATCTATTTTACTGAAGGCCAAATGTACCCTTTCCTCATCTATGTGCCTAGTTCATCTGCAGGGCCCTTCAGTGCCAAATTAAAATTGCTTACTATTTTGTGTGCATTGCTTACATAAGTGTTGCAATGATTTGTTGTGTTGGGAGAAGACATCTGTGTATCTAGGGGATCTATGCCTTTCTGTCTTTACTCTGCCCAATAATTTTCCTGGACCTTAAACACTTTTCTTAATATCTTTGTAGTTATTGTTCTGGTAATTTTGCAAGGCATATTGTATATATTGCATTATTTATTCCTTCTTTGGGACTTCTGACTTGCCTCATAACAATATTATCCTATCTCAAGGATTACATTTTAGATCCAAATGTTAGAAAGGCATTAAAATTATTGCTTTTTAAAGAGGCGGTAAAATCTAACATTGGTATTATGGAAACCACAGTCTTTCTTCATGAGGTTTCGACTCGCATCTTTGCTGCTGTTTGTAGTTTAGTACATTTAAGTAACTAAATTTATATTATATTATATTATATTATATTATATTATATTATATTATATTATTTTTTTGAGACAGAATCTCGCTTTGTTGCCAGGCTAGAGTGCAGTGGCACGATCTTGGCTCACTGCAACCTCCTCCTCCCGGATTCAAGCGATTCTCCTGACTCAGCCTCCCAAGTAGCTGGGACTATAGGTGTGTGCCACCATGCTCAGCTAATTTGTTTTTGTTTTTGTTTTTTTTGTAGAGAGGGGTTTCACTGTGTTGGCCAGGATGGTCTTGATCTCCTGACTTTGTGATCCTCCTGCCTCAGCCTCCCAAAGTGCTGGGATTACGGGCATGAGCCACCATGCCTGGCCTATTATAATTATGATTAGTTATTTTTATTTGATTAAAATGATAAACATTGACCAAATTAGAAGGCGATTCTGCTTCTGGAAAACTAATTGTTGATTTGGCAGAGCAGAAAATTAAACAAAAAATGCTTTCTATTAACTCTTTCACTGAGCTTTTCTTAACCTTGAAATAACCAAAGAGGACTAGTAACATTTTAAAGACAAAAGAGGCAATATCACTCTGAATCCAAAATTTTCATTTTTTCTACCAGATCATACTTCATTTGTTGGAAATTTTTTAGTGTAGTTGATTGGTTTACTTTGCCTATAGTAAACTTCTGTATGAAAAATAATGTTTTATCTTTGCATAGTAAACTGTATCAAATTTTGTAGTTGTTTCTTTGAGTCACAATTAGGAAGTACCTCACTCCTATGTTACAAAAGAATATACCATGCTTTCTTTGACTATTTATTTGAGGTTTTTGTTTGTTTGTTTTTATTGTCAGATATCTGATACATTGGAATTTATCCTGACATATTATTTGAAATTTGAACCTAGTTTTATCATTTTTCAGTAAATATTGGGACACCATTTAATATGGTTTGATTGTGTCCCCACCCAAATCTGATTTGAAAATGTAGTTCCTGTAAACCCCACATGTCATAGGAGGGACCAGTGGGAGGTAATTGAGTCATGGGGGTGGTTATCCCCATGCTGCTGTTCTTGCGTTAGTGAGTGAGTTCTTACGAGATCCGATGGTTTTATAAGGGACTTTTCCCCTTTGCTCAGCACTTTTCCTTCCTGCTATCATGTGAAGAAGGATGTGTTTGCTTCCTCTTCCACCACGATTCTGTTTCCTGAGGCCTCCCCAGGCATGCTGAACTGTGAGTCAATTAAACATCTTTCTTTTATAAATTACCCAGTCATAGGCAGTTCTTTAGAGCAGCATGAGAATGGGCTAATACACCATTTATAGGTAGGTATATCCCCATAACACATGGGGATTATGGGAACTACAATTCGAAGTGAGATTTGGGTAGGGACACAGCCAAACCATATCATTCTGCCCCTGACCCCTCCCAAATTTTATATTTTCACATTTCAAAACACAGTCGTACCTTTCCAACAGTCCCCAAAAATCTTAACTCAGTCCAGCACTAATCTGAAAGTCCAAGTTCAAAGTCTCATCTGAGACAAGGCAAATCCTTTCCAGCTATAAACATGTAAAATCAAAAGAATGTTAGTCACATCTAGAGACAATGCAGGTATAGGCATTGGGTAAATACACCCATTCAAAATGGGAGAAATTGGATGGAACAAAGGAACTAGAAGCCCCATGCAAGTCTGAAATCCAACAGGGCAGCCATTAAACATTAAAGTTCCACAAAGATCTCCTTTGACTCCATATCTCACATCCAGGTCATGCTGATGCCAGAGGTGGGCTCCCACGGTCTTAGGCAGCTCTGATCCTTGACTTTGGATGTTACAGCCTCCCTCTCAGCTTCTTTCATGACTGGCATTGAGTGTCTGCAACTTTTCTAGGTGCACAGTGCAAACTGTCAGTGGATCAAAAATTCTGGGGTCTGGAAGATGGTAGTCCTCTTCTCACAGCTCCACTAGGCAGTGTCCCAGTGGGAACTCTGTGTGGGAGCTCTGATCCTATATTTCCCTTCTGCATTGCCCTAGCAGAGGTTATCCATGAAGGTTCCACCCCAGCAGCAAACTTCTGCCTGGAAATGCAGGCATTTCCACACATCCTCTGAAAGCTAGGTAGAGGTTCCCAAACCTCAATTCTTGACTTCTGTGAACCTACAGGCTCAACAGCACATGTAAGCTGCCAAGTCTTGGGGCTTGCACTCTCTGAAGCAATGGCC
This sequence comes from Chlorocebus sabaeus, assembly GCF_047675955.1. Classification (NCBI taxonomy): domain Eukaryota; kingdom Metazoa; phylum Chordata; class Mammalia; order Primates; family Cercopithecidae; genus Chlorocebus; species Chlorocebus sabaeus. Next base: position 60,588,208 of record NC_132927.1, read on the forward strand.
TGAATTGTACATTAGCCCCTTTTGGTCAGGGCTGGAACACAAGGCATCAAGCCTCAAAACTGCACAAAGTTGCAAGGTGCTAGGCTTGGCCCACAAAACCATTTTTTCCTCAAAGGCCTCCAGGCCTGCGATGGGAGGGTCTGCCATGAAGTCCTCTGACATGCCCTGGAGACATTTTCCCCATTGTTTTGGTGATTAACATTTAGCTCCTCATTACCTATGTAAATTTCTGCAGCCAGCCTGAATTTCTCCTAAGAAAATGGGCTTTTCTTTTTTATAGTGTCAGGCTGCAAATTTTCTGAATTTTTATGTTTGGCTTCCTTTTTAAACATAAGATCTAAATTCAGATCATCTCTCTTAAGTTCCAAGTCCCACAGATCTCTAGGGCAAGGGCAAAACACCACCAGTCTCTATGCTAAAGCATAGCAAGGGTTACTTTTATTCCAGTTTCCAACAATTCCTCATCTCTATCTGAGACCACCTCAACCTGGACTTCATTGCTCATCTCACCATCAGCATTAGATCAAAGCCATTCAACAAGTCTCTAGGAAGTTCCAAACTTTCCCATATCTTCCTGTCTTCTTCTTGTACCTCCAAACTGTTTCAACCTCTGCCTATTACCAAGTTCCAAAGTAGCTTCCACATTTTGGGGTAAAAAAGCAGAACCTTACTGTCTGTGGAACAAATTTACTGTATTAGTGAATTCTCATGGTACTATGAAGAAATACTCAAGACTGGGTAATTTATAAAGAAAAGAGTTTTAATTGACTCACAATTCCGCATGGCTGGGGAGGCATCAGGAAACTTACAATCATGGCAGAAGGCACCTCCTCACAGGGTGGCAGCAGAGAGAATGAGTGCAAGCAGGGGAAATGCCAGATGCTTATACAACCATCAGATCTCACGAGACTCACTCCTTATTATGAGAAGATCATGGTGGCAACTGCCCCCATGATTCAATTACCTCCACCTGGTCCTCTCCTTGACCCATGAGAATTATGGGGATTATAATTCAAGGTGAGATTTGGGTGGGGACATAGAGCCAAACCATATTAACTGGAAAGATTATTTAAATTTATTCTGCCTTAGTTTCTCTGTTTAATGGAAATAATGCCCATATGTTCTAATTTTGTTGAGAATTAAATGACACCGAGCATTCATATAATAATATAAAAATAACAACCATTTATATTATACATCATTATGTTACAGTTGCTTTACATTATCTCCAGGCCTAACAACAACAATAAAAGCCACTTTTTATATTACAGATTTTTGCAAATGCAGCTCAGGAAATCTAACCAACTTTTTTCCAGTCTCCCATCAGTACTTAATGCCAAAATAAGGATTTAAACTGGAATACCTGGCTTCAATGCCCACAAGTTACTATACATCACATCATCCTGTCTTTAAAATTTGGGACTTGTCACATATAAAATGCTTAATAAATGTACATTTTTATTTCCATTATATAATATGAATAGTATAGTCACAAAAAATTTTAAATGTCTGCATACTAACAAAATTATGAATTCTTTGAAAGCAGGTATCTTGACTTATTCATAATTATATCTCTCAGAAAATTAAACACAATTTCTTCCAAATAGCTTATGTTCAAGAAATATTTTTTGAGTTGTTATCAGATTCTGACATTCAAGTTTGATTAGACAATAACATTTAATCCATTAGTGTGTGATTTTACATACATAAATACAGAAGAATGCTTGAAGAAGAAAATATTTTAATAAAGAGTGTATAATATGATAACCTGGATAAACTTAATTTGTCAACTGTTGTTAAATAATTATTTATAAGGAGTCATTAGTAATACAACCAAAATGTAATTGAATTTATTTTCAACAACATCAGTCACATTAAATCCCAAATAAATATAAAATTCATATAAGTTGTGGTTAGAGTAACTGTTTTTTATTCTCTATCACTTTCTTTCAAAGCAATTCAGTAGTTAACTTGAAATGTGGTAGACGCTGTGTGGGGGCATGGAAAAGTGGGAGCTGCTGTTCTGCTTGATATTTATAATATTCATATACCTTTGGAAGAAGATAACCTCACGTATGGCTTCTTTCTATGATAAATGACTGTCACAATAACGGCAGCCAATGAGGCAAAATTCCAACCACAGCCAAAATCTGTGTAGATATTGTGTTGCTGAACCAGTCCTTGGGAGCAGTCAGTGAATAACTTCATAGACAAGGAAGTCTTACTGCAGAAGTCATTTCTTTACCAAAAGCTATCCATTCACAGTGGGCTAAAGATGATGACTATTAATCACCTCAATGCAGAGGTAAATTTCTACCCAAATAATGACACATACATATTCATTCTCAGATAAATGTAATTGTGATTCTTTGCCTAGTTATTATGGAGGTAAAATCCCTTGGTGATACAAAACACATTTAAAGACATGAGTCTTAAAATCAACAGCAGTTCCCCCTTAAACATTCCTACTGTATATTTGTAGAACCTTGAAAGACAGTGAGATCATGGTGGCTTTCCTTAAAACCAACATTTTTTACTGTTTTTATTCCTTTAATGAACATACTCATCATTTACTTGTATATCTGGTAAAGATAGCTGCATTTAATAGAGCAGCAACATTAATTTCATCCTCTTTAATTAGTCTGATTAAACAAAAGAAACTACCAACCAGTCTGTTAGATGGAATGTGTTGATTAATAGAATTTTAATTAGTATAAATAACACTTTAAAGAAGAAAAGAGAAATAAAATGTTTTGGATTTACAGAATCCTTTTCAATCATAAAGGCATTTTCCAGTCAGTAAATCCATCTACAAATGTTTGTAGAGACACTGTGTGTAATGTTCAAGGCAACGTGATAGATGATGCAAGGAATACAAATAATTACACTCTGTGTTACTATATATGATGTGGTCACTAACCTAAAGACAATATAGTATAGTTTGTCCATGGTTAGAGAGTAGGTGACAGTGCAGAAGGAGTAATTTAGGTTTTGAGTGTCTACTATACGTCAAACACCCATATACTCATATTTTATTTCTTTTTCACAGTAAATCTTGCCCAATGTACATCATTTCAGGTTTTGAGATGAGGAAACTCAAATAGAGGAAACATTAATGCCTTGTCTAAAGTTGCACGCTGGTCATAGATGGAACCAATACTTTAAAGCAGAACTTCATTATTTTAAAGTCCATATTCTTGCTTCTACTGTATCTCATTTTGTGGTTGTAAAACACAACAGATGGAAATATTAACGTGCCCAAAAGTCAATGTACCATGATATTCAATGTTAGGAGGGAAAATGAGGAAATGAATATTTTCCTGTCTAAAATGAACTCCCAGTGAATCATAACATTCACCAAATCATTCCCTTCTCACAATTTTTTGCCTCTTTACTTCTAGAAAATTCTTCTAAAATCTGAGAGGCAAACCTGTTTAGTGTGTCATACCTATATATGGAAATATAAGCTACTGTCCATGAAATTCTAGAGTTTATTAATAGAGATCCCCTGCCATATTCAAGTTTGTAGACTCTACAAACTGCATCAGGATATTCACAAAAACTCTGAAAAGCAAGTCATATTTTATTTTAAGTTTACATTTCAACTTAGAAAAGTACTGGATAAGTTAAAAAATGAAAGACAAAAAATATAATCACCCATAATCCTTTCATTCTTCTTCATACAATCTCTTTTACATTGTGCTGGGAAATCTGATACACTTTTATTTTTGTAGATTTGGAACATTCCAATGGATCAGTAGTTGTTTAGCCTGTGTTTTTTTTTTTTTTTTTTCATTTTTTTATTATAAATAATGCTGTTAGAAACATCCACACACTAACTCTTCACCCCATCATAAGTTCGTATATTGGATCATTTCTTAGAGAAGTTTCAGAAAAATAATTTTGGAGGCAAATGGACTTATGAAGAACTGGAAACTTAGTTAGGATCATGGTTACTTAAAAGAATAATACAATTTTATCAAAAATGTATGAAGGAATCATCTTTATCATACCGTCTCTATGAAACAAATTATTGGTGTTCTAAGCACCGTTCTTCTACTTATATTTTATCATCATGTATTTCTTCTCCAACCCTCTTTTCTTTTTATGTAGATCTGAGTGTCTACCCTGAATCACTTTCTTTCTCCCTGAATCACTTCTTTTAACTACTTTGAAGTGCAAATCTGCTAGCTAAGCATTCCTATTACTTTTTGTTTGTCTGAGATTGTATTTATTTCTCCTGTACTTTTGAAATATAATTTCACTGGATATCATATTCGAGGTTGTTGAATATTTTCCTTCAATACTTTAAATATTTCACTTTATTTTCTCCTCATTTCTGTACTTTCTGAGACATCTAATTTAATTCTCACCTTTGCTCCTCTAAAGGTGAAGCGTACATTTTTCACCTCCTCTGTTTTTCTTTAAGGGGTTCTGTTTGTCCTTGGTTTTCTGCAGTTCGAATATGATGTGCCTAGGTGCAGTTTTTTGGAATCTCTCTGAGCTTCCTCGATCTGTTGTTTAGTGTCTGTTACTAATTCTGGAAAAGTGCTTGAATAATGTTATTTCTAACATTTCTTTGGCTCTTTTACCTGTTCTTCTGGTGTTTTAATGACATATTTATTACACCTTTTGAAATTGTCCCACAGTCTCACAGTGCTTGGATATTTTGTTTTTTAATTTAGTGGTTTTTGTTTTAATCTCATTGCATATAAGTTTTGTAAGTTACTATTGATATGTCTTCAAGCTTACTGATTCTTTTCTTGGCCATATTGAGTCTATCAATGAGCCTATCAAGGGGATTCTTCATTTCTGTTTAAAGTTTATTTAACATATTAATCATAGTTATTTTACATTCTTTTCCTGATAATTCCAACATGCATATCATATTTGAATCAAATTTGGTTCCTTCTTTGGTTATGTAGAGGTTATTTTGGCTTGCCTCAGTCAAATTCTTTATTTTTATTTATTTATTTATTTATTCATTTAAGAACTAGGCATATTTTTTCAGGTAATGAGAACTTATATTTATATGAATAATCCTTTATTGATAGGGTTTACTCTAATATGGCTAGCAGTTGCGCTATCTTTAATGTTTGCTGTAGCTTCAGGTGGCAGAAGTTTTAAATTCATTTTGCGTTTTTGTGTTTTCTTCTCTATCAGTTTTGGACTTCCTTTAGCACTCCTTCTTTTAATCTTGCAGGTATTTCAGCTACAATTCATTATTATTATATTAAGTCCTTTTTGGTGTGGTGGTGGTAAGGTATAGAGGAGATGAATTTATTATTAATTTCATTCTTTTAGTAGGCTTGTGTTTGTAGGCTCTGATCTTAACAAGTTTTCTTTCTTTCTTTCTTTCTTTTTTCTTTTGCTCTCTTCTCCCTTATGTGAGGCAAGATGGCTAAAAGGTCTTGAATGGATAAAATGATAATATAGAGAGAAGAAAATTGGAACAGTAAGGTGGATAACAGAGGTGAGCAAAACACAAAGCTCTTGACCTCAAGGATCTGCCATTATGGATTACTATATTTACATATATTTTGTATATTTTGTTCACATAAAAGCCATTAGCTATTTGGTTACTAGATAAAAGCATCAAGTAGTATTCACATTGGTTCTAAGAATAAATGTTATCTTCTTGGTTGCTTGAGGAGCAGTTATTCTTTTCCTACCCTCTTTCCCCAAGCATAAGTCTTAAAAGCTTTAGAATAAATCAGAGCCATGTGAGAGGAGCTTGAGTCTTGAATTATCATACAAAATGACCACTCACTAAGGAGAGTCATCTGTGGGACTGTGACTTAAGGAAAAAGTACACTTAAGCTACTGAACTTGGAGATGTTTGTTTCAACAGCTAATGTTACCTTAAGAAAATATGATGTGTTGAAAAAATTGCTGTCACTTTATATTTTATTTTACATGGATAGATTTTTCCAGATTTTCAATACAGATAGTCACTTTTCAAGACCTATGTAGTAACATTCAACGTATTAATGAAGCATCCTTCTTGTAAAGTTTAACCTGACTATCTTCCTTTGAGGCAATCTTTGGTAACACAGAAAAAGATAAGCTAAAGCAACATTGTAAACTAGAACTATCAGTCAATTTGTTGTCAGAAACTAGAAGAAAATTTCATAAGCTACCAAGTTAATTGAACTAGTCTTTTAAAAAAATGAGGAGGCCAAGTAATGTTTGGCCATTAAAGAAAGCTTATTCTTTGTCTGCAAAGAAAAAACAACCCACCTGAAAATAGAATTAAAGGCTTTTTCTTCTCTCATTATCTATCTCATGAATTCATTCAAAAAGTAATTATTGAGTATCTACAAGATTCCAAAATCTACACTTTGGAACATCAGAATTTATATTAACTAGAAAATTGAACTAGAATTTTAAAACCTCACTAGTGCCATTCACGTATTCTTAATGAATACTTGCCTTGATCTGTACAACCAAAGACTAAATTTTTTTGATAAAATAGACAGGATTTATAGAAGCCTGCTTAAAATTATTACCTATGTTCAGTATTATTATGGATGATGATGTTTAATTATCAGTTAAAAGTAATACATAATCTTTGCATAGATTTGGAAGATATAAATATATAATCAAAAATATATTATTTTATAAACTTTAATTTACTGGTTCATTGTAAAAATATCCACCAAAAAAAACTGAAGGTAGGGAAATGTAAGATTTATAAATTGTAAGTGCAATATCATAACTGGGAATAGAACTTGCATTCCGGCTTATTCGGAAAAAACCTAGTGAGTTTCTCTGATACTTTTATCATCTTGCGCAGAGTCCTGGTCTCAGCATACTATATTACTAGAGATGGTGATGATATAACTTGAAGAGATGACGGTCTTGCACCTCGGAATGGAAGGTCTTCTATATGGCTGGACTGTAAAGTTGCCTATCTGTATTCTACTTTGGTGACTAACCCAAATTTTTAATGATGAGAAGAAGACTGTCCCTACCACTGCATTCTACCTAAATTTACTTTCTACATATTCTCAGGACTCATGTCCTAAGAGTTTCTTTTTCTCATAAAGTCTTCAGATTTTATGTTCAAGTTTTATAGAGATAAATCATAAATTTAATTTTATGCACAATGATTTCTAGGTGTCTTTGAGACACTGACTTGGAATTGTCTAGTAGTCCACTGTCTATGTATCTGAAGCCAAGAGGACGGATTTGAACTTGAGATAAAAGGCAAAATGTGAGTCTTCTGAGTATAGAAGAGTCAGTGTAGAGAAAGTACAGAATGAGGGGAGAAAAAGGGTATAGGATTAGTCCTGAAAGAGGTTCAATATTTAGAGATCTGGTAGAGAATATTAAACCCACAAAGGTCACAGAGAAAGGAAAGCTGAGGAAGAAGATGATAATCTGAAAAGAGAACTTAATATCCTGGGGAAGAAAATAAGATAAACTTTCCAAAGGCAGGAGTGGTTTAACAGTTATAACTGCTGAGAGTTCCAGAAAAATAAATAGTGAAAAAAAATGCATTTCATTTAGAGATATGGAGACCTCTCAAGAAGTATAGTCAGTCCTCATTATTCACGGAGTCCATTATTGCAAATTCACCTGCTTGCTAAAATTTATTTGTAATCACAAAATACTATTAATGGTGCTTTCATAGTCATTTATGGACATGCATAGAGGAGAAAAAAAAATCTGACGTGCTCATTTCCCACTAAGATTGAACAAGGCAATGCTCTGCCTTCTTGGTTCATCTCACATACCATAAGTAAATGTCTATTCGCAGTCTATTTAGTAATTTTGCTTTCATTTCATAATTGTGTGTGGTGATTTCACAGTTTGAAATGGCACCCAATCATAATGCTAAAGTGTTGTCTGGTTTCCCTGAGCTCCAAAAGGCTGTGATATGCCTTATCAAGAAAATATATGTGTTAAATAAGCTTCATTCAGGCATAATTTATAGGGTTGTTGGCTGTGAGTTCAATCGTCTGAACCAACAATACTAAATATGCTATCTTTAAATAAAAATATACACTTAACAAGGTAATGAATTAATTCATTGACAAAAAATGTGACCAGAAGCTTGCAGGAATCTAACATGTTATTTCTTCTAGGAACAATGGTTCAATATTTGCTAATTCACTGTTCACGGCAACTTTATAGAGCATAATTACCTTGAATAATAAGAATCATCTATATATAAGTAAAATGAATGGATAACATATGTATCAAATATTTGTACTCTATTGACATATCATAAACTGTCACTTGAGGCAGCATAATTTAACTGTAGATTTTCTACTAAAATATTATTAATTTTTCTGAAATCTCTCTCTCATTATTTCTTCTTTTAACTCTGAGCTTCATTTATTTTCTTTATTTTAGTAAAACTTTATTTATAGTCTTTATTTTAGTACAAATTGGAATATTTTATAACAGTTTTATTTTCAATTGAGAGTTTTGCAGAATCACTTTTTCAATATTTTCTTTTTATTGGACCAAAAATCAATACCAAGCCACTATTATTGTCTGAGACTTTCTGTTTTCTATTATATAGTTTTGCAGTCAAAAAAAAGTTATGATTGCATTTTAATTTGTTTTACATGATAAATTTACCATTTTGTATCTACATTTGACTTTTTATTTATTTATTTTTTTGCCAGCTAGGGGTATGGGTGGTGCTGTCTTGTTACTAATATAGATTGCTTAATAAATAAACAAGTGAATTGGTTTATTCCTTAAAGTCCTTTTTAATTGCATTATTCTATGAAATCAGGTTGGAGGCATGTTAGGAGGACCCATAATTTATGTCTTTAATCTTTTATTAGTCAGTCTAAAACTTAAATTTAAGTTTAGTGCATAAATAATTATGTCAGTAATATATGGGAAGGAATGACAGAGTGCTATAGATTTTTTCAAATCTCTATATAAACAAAAACTTGTGAGAAAGCTCAATATGAAAAAATGGGTCCAAATGGAGTTGCTTAGGTTGCATAGTGGCAGGGGTGCTTGGGGGACATTTCAGTGGTAGTACTCTAGTTTGTATGACATCCCCTGAGTTTTGACCTCAATCTCCTCTGGATTCTATAGGCAATAATACACGAAAATGCCATACAGAATAGCATGCTAGAATCAAGAGACATGATTTCTAGCCTAGGTTTTGTACTTACTGTTTGTGTGACATGGATGAGCTAATTATATCACTAGATTCAGTATTCTTAATTACGAAAAAAGATTTCCAATGTACAAAAATACACTTATCTATTAAATAACTTTTAGAAACTATAGAAATAGAAGGTATTCTTGAGACATTAATAATCTAGGCATATGAGTATAGGCTTGCCCTAGAATCTTTGTTTACCAAATTGTGAATCTAATATAAATATGACTTAATTATCTATTTTAGGAGACAGAAACATTAATATAAAAAAGTCTTATTATTATTATTTTTTTTCACCTTTTGGATTCTGTCTGCCTGCCTGCCTGAGTATTTAGGCCATTCTGATGGATAATTTCATCTAAGGACTATTTGGATTTAATTGATCATGGAGGAGTTAATCAGGTTTGGAGGCAGAGCTCTTGGGAAGGAATTTTGATAGTAAGTAAGGCAATAAAACTCTATTAAAAATCCAAGTCTATTTTCTAGGGAATACATATTTAGCAATGATCACTTATTTATACCTCAGTTGCAAACATCAGGTACATATCAGGTGAGTGCCAGTAGCCAAACTGGATCCGGAGGGAATGGGGCTGAGAATGGGTTTGTTTCATAGTCCATGGCATGAAAGATCAAGGTACCAAGTAAACAGATTTTGTGATTTTTTAGTTATTGTGTTTTCTCATCCAAACGTAACATAGGGAAACATTTTGTGTATTTTCATTTTATTTAAAAACCCCAGTGAAGTGTTTCAGACATTCTGTTCTGTGAATCTTCTTAGTCATTTGAAGTAAAATAGCTGTTTTTCTCTGGCAGTAGCATCTTGTAGTGTTTCTGAATTTGACATTACATTCATCATCCTTTTTTTCCTATCTCTTAAACACATACTTAAATTTATCTGGTCTGTTTCAGTTTTTTAAAAGCACAACAAACAAATTAGAAAAAGGAAATTCATTTTTAATTTTATTTCAGAAATGAAGGCTCATTTGATGCATTATAATATATTCATTGTCTATTGTTAGGGGAAATATCCAGTTTATTTACTGTAGGTAGATAGCAAATAAGTGTTAAATGTGTATTTTTTAAATTTTTCAAATAGCAAAGAGTCATTTTTCTTTTTTGAAATCATTGTTTTTGTATCCACTTCCTGCATGCATGAGCTCAGGAAGTGATAAAGTTGACACAGTTGCTGATGGATTTCTTAGTGGCTCATGCCAAGTGGCTTCCTGGTGCCAAACACAATGGACCAGGAAATATGGCACGTGACCAGAAAAAATCTTATTGTTTTAAATAAATTTTCTCTCTTACTTATGGCTCCAAGCAAAAATGTCCCAGAATATTTAAATATTTCTCCTCTTTGATAAATGATCCTACAAATGTTCAGATAATGATCTTCATGCATAGTTTTCTTATTATCCTAACACTTTGAAGAACCAAATAATAAAATAGTTCATGAAGCCCATGATAACACTTTTCAGAACAGATTAAATAAAGCTTATTTTAGAAGAGATTTGATCAAATAGAAAAGCAAAAAAGCCCAATATAATTACCATGAATTTGATTTGATAAAAGTAATGTGTATTCAATTCACTTATTAATGTCATATTAATGATGACAAACCATGCATTTTCAGTGGATCTAAAAGATCTCCAGGCTTTTGCTTCTAAGAAATATTTTATAGAATGCTAAATTAGCCATCCTTTTCACATGACCAATTGATGCCAAACATTGCATTTTCTTTCCATCTCTATCCCCACAGAGTTAGTAATTTATAAAAAGTATTTTCTTC